>NC_052162.1:60651731-61010980 GCF_902713615.1 Scyliorhinus canicula | reverse complement strand
ATGGCAGGCTCTTATAAGCATAAGAGGATAGTCCAAGACTTTGAGGAATGGAGAAATAAGCACAGAATAACTGCCCTGGAGTGTTCACGTTTATGCTCTTTAACTCTCCGATTACAATATTGGTTTTGATCCAATGTCACAAAAGACTTTGAGGGAAGTAAATTTAGAGTAAAACCTGCCATTGCACCATTCAGAAAGATTGAATATTGTGGAATTTCATATAAACAGACTTGAGATAAGAAGGTGCCTTTACATGCCATTTCTCCATCTTCAATTTATCAAACAAGTCGTATTCATTATACATGTCAAAATGCTCAGATCTAACTCAAATTACAAAGCCACTTCAATCGCTTTTCACTATGTACTTGCTTCATTTGCTGCCAGAAACATGTCAATACCAGTTACAATGCAGTTGTGAATGTTGCTAACAATACAAAGGCCACTCTCCCAGGTTTCACATGATAAATTTTACATTACTAAATGACAGAGTGTCATACTGCACATTAAACATCAGCAGAGAAAACACAAAGATATGTTCCAAATGCTGATGTCATACCCAGTAATGGCATGTCATATTTTGAACTTCAGGCTAATTTTATTATTTTTTTTTTAAACTGGACAAATTGGGAATTGAAATGTAAGCAAAAGGCAAAAATGGTGAAGCAAGTTCAGTAAGCTAAATAGCTTCTTCTGTTGTTCCTCTTTAGGTGGAGTAAAGATGGCCACCCAGGGTCACCTGGCCCTGACCTTCCTGCTGCTTGCCATTTTAATACAAGACTACCTACATGTCAAAGGGGGCACAAGGTCAAGGTGAGGGGGATATGCTCAATGGAAATGGGCGGGGGAAGTTTTTTTTTTACACAGAGGGTTGTGTTGGCCTGGAATGCACTGCCAAGTGAGGTGGTTGGGGCAGATACGTTAGCGACCGTTAAGACTTATCTTTGCTTTGCCCCCTACATCTGTCACAGCTTACCCTCTGATTTTAGTTTCTCTGCTGTTTGGTCTTTCACGCCTCTGGGGACTGCCAATAGCACTCTTTCCCTGTGGTTTCTGTGGCTATTAGCACACTTTCCCTTTGTTTCTGTGGCTATGACTCATCTTTCATTCCCTCACACCACAGTGTAAATATTTCCCACTTTCTACAAAGGGTCACCTTTGACTTGACTTGTTTATAGAGGGGAGCTTTCCAAATAGGAGGGCGCTGGAGGAGAAGTTTGCATTGGCGGGGCGAAACAAATTTCGATATCTGCAGGTGCGGTACTTTCTGCGTCGACAGGTACCCACCTTCCCACTCCTGCCACTAAGGGGGATTCAAGACACAGTAGTTTGCAGAGGATGGATAGATGAGGGGAGCATTTCTGACATTTATAAGGAACTTATAGAATCAGAGGAGACGCAGACCGAGGAGCTGAAGTGAAAGTGGGAGGAGGAGATAGAGGAGGGCCTTTGGGCGGATGCATTGAGTAGAGTGAACGCGACCGCAACTTGTGCCAGACTCAGCCTGATTCAATTCAAGGTCATTCACCGGGCTCACATGACAGTGGCCCGGTTGAGCAGATTCTTGGGGGTGGATGATAAGTGCGCAAAATGTGTGGGAGGACCAGCGAACCATTTCCACATGTTCTGGGCATGTCCAAAGTGGAGGGCATTTTGGCACGGGTTTGCTGACGTCATGTCCAAGGTATTAAAAACAAGGGTGGCATTGAGCCCAGAGGTGGCGATTTTCGGGGTGTCGCAGGATCTGGGAATCCAGGAGGAGAAAGAGGCAGACGTTCTGGCCTTTGCTTCCCTGGTAGCCCGGAGGCGGACATTACTAGCCCGTCGGCCGACATTACTAGCATGGAGGGACTCAAAGCCCCGACGTTGGAGACCTGGCTAACTTTCTCTGACTGGAGAAAATTAAGTTTGCCTCGAGGGGGTCACTGTTAGGGTTCGCCCGGAGGTGGCAACCATTCATCGACTTCTTCGTGGAGAATTAATCGTCAGCAGGGGGGGGGGGGCTACGTTAGCGTAGATTAGGGGGTGAATTAATGGTGGGACCTGTTGGGGAGGGAGGTGGTATTTGCACTATGTTTATGTTTTCATGTACATTGTTTATATTGCTGCTGTTTCAATACCAAAAAATACCTCAATAAAATGTTTATAAAAAAAAGTCCGACAGATTTGTTTGGAGTCACTAGCTTTTGGAGCGCAGCTCCTTCAGGTGAGTGAAGAGGAGGGTTCCACAAACTTATACACAGACAAAGTCAATGATGCAAGATGATACTTTGAATGAGAGTCTTTGAAGGTAATAAAGTCTTTACAGTTCCAGACAGTGCAGCTGGAGAGAGGGATAATCACAGGTTAAAGAGATATGAATTGTCACAAGGCAGGACAGTTGGTCGGATTTCGCAAGCCCAGGCCAGATGATAAGGGGTAAATGTAATGAGACATGAATCCAAGGTCCCGGTTGAGAACATACTCATGCGAGCGGAACTTTAGTTATCAGTTTCTGCCCGGCGATTCTGCTTTGTTGCACATCCTGAAGGCCACCTTGGAGAACTCTTAAAGACCAGAGGCTGAATGCCCTTGACTGCTGAAGTGTTCCCTGACTGGAAGGGAACAGTCCTGCCTGGTGATTGTCCGTTCATCCATTGTCGCAGCATCTGCATGGTCTCGCCAATGTACCATGCTTTGGGAAATCCTTTTCTGCAGTGAATGAGGTAGACAACGTTGGCTGAGTCACACGAGTATGTTACGCATACCTGGTGGGTGGTGTTCTCGCGTGTAATGGTGATAACTATGTCAATTATCTGGCACTTCTTGCAGTGGTTGCCATGGCAGGGTGCGTGATGTCATGGTCGCTGTTCTCCTGAACGCTGGGTAGTTTGCTGCAAACAATGGTCTGTTTGTTGTTGCGCGGTTGTTTGAAGGAAAGTAGTGGGGGTATGGGGATGGCCTTGGCAAGATGTTCATCTTCATTGTTTTGAAGGCTGCAAGAATATGCCGTAGTTTCTCCGCTCCGGGAAAGTACTGGACGACGAAGGGTACTCTTATCGATTGTGTCCCGTGTTTGTCTTCAGAGGAGATCAGTGTGTTTTTTTTGCTTTGGCGCGTTGGAACTGTCAATCGAGGAGTCG
The DNA here is from genome assembly GCF_902713615.1 of Scyliorhinus canicula. Taxonomy (NCBI): domain Eukaryota; kingdom Metazoa; phylum Chordata; class Chondrichthyes; order Carcharhiniformes; family Scyliorhinidae; genus Scyliorhinus; species Scyliorhinus canicula. The sequence goes on along the minus strand of NC_052162.1, from coordinate 61,007,861 downwards.
AGCATCATATCCTGGTCTTACAAGGGCGTCTTTCAGCGTCTGTTACATTCCTCCTTGTCTGAGCAGATCCTGTGTATACGGAGGGTTTGTCCATAGGAGATGGCTTCTTTAATGTGTTTAGAGTGAAGCTGGAGAAGTGGAGCATCCTGAGGTTATCCATGGGCTTGCGGTAAAGCAAAGTGCTGAGGTAACTATCCTTGATGGAGATGCGTGTGTCTAAGAATGCAACCGATTCTGGAGAGTAGTCCATGGTGAGTCTGATGGTGGGAATGAACATATTGATGCCATTGTGTAGTAATTTCAGTGATTCTTCGCCATGGGTCCAAAGGAAAAAAATGTCAACGATGTATCTGGTGTATAGCGTCGGTTGAAGGTCCTGTGCGGTGGGGACGTCTTGTTCGAACTTGTGCATGAAGATGTTGGCGTATTGAGGTGAGAATTTGGTCCCCATGGCTGTTCTGTGTGTCTGGATGAAGAACTTGTTGTCGAAGGTGAAGACGTTGTGATCCAGGATAAAGTGGATGAGTTGTAGAATTATGTCTGGAGATTGGCAGTAGTCGGTGTTGAATACTGAGGCTGTTGCAGTAATGCCGTCATCATGGGGATGCTGGTAAAGAGCTCCAAGACATCCATTGTGACGAGGAATGTTCCTGGTTCAACTGGTGCATGGGTGTCGAGTTTCTGTAGGAAGTGCGTTGTGTTGTGACAGAAGATGGAGGTTCCGTGTACAATGGGTTTTAAGATGCCCTCGATGTCGCCAGAGAGGTCCTCACATAGGGTCCCATTGCCTGATGTGTTGACCTTGTGTATTTTCAGGAGGCAGTGGAGATCTCCAACGCAGTGAGTACGTGGGATGAGAGCGCGTAGGGTGCTCTGAAGGTCTGGATCCAAGGTCTTGATTAGTCTGTTGAGTTGGCAGGCGTGTTCTTCGGTCGGTTCTGCGAGTAACTGTCCGAAGTGTTCCTGGTTGTTCAGTTGTCGGTTGTTCTTTGCAGTAGTCCGTTCTGTTCTCTTCAGTAACCTACCTCTTCACTCATCTGATGAAGGAGCTGCGCTCTGAAAGCTAGTGACTCCAAACAAATCTGTTGGACTTTAAAACCTAGTGTTGTGAGGCTTCTTCTTGTCTCAAGAGGGAATCAAAGAACATTCCAGACGGATGAGTCACACCCTTTCCTGAAGCCAATCCAACAGGTTTTACTTGATTTGAATGGGTCTTTATAAAATAAAGATACTGATTGTCTTAAACACTCAGGGGTGTTAACCCACAACACAGATGAAGAAACTTTTGAAAAGCCACATGGAGACAGCCATGTTTTCTTTGTTTAAAAAAATCAGTTCAAAGCGAGTGTAGGCAGTTCCATAAAAGCCATCAGAAGCATCAATTTAGTCAGTCTGTGAACCAGATTTGAAAGCATGCTGCGAGACATCAGACAGCTAGAAAACCCTGTCCCAATTTAAAGTTCACAGACAACTAACCTCGTAGTATTCAGCTACAAGAAGCACGGTAGCATTGTGGATAGTGCAATTGCTTCACAGCTCCAGGATCCCAGGTTCGATTCCCGCTTGGGTCACTGCCTGTGCGTAGTCTGCACATCCTCCCTGTGTGTGCTGGGTTTCCTCCGGGTGCTCCGGTTTCCTCCCACAGTCCAAAGATGTGCAGGTTAGGTGGATTGGCCATGCTCAATTGCCCTTAGTGTCCAAAATTGCCCTTAGTGTTGGGTGGGGTTACTGGGTTATGGGGATAGGGTGGAGGTGTGGATCTTGGGTAGGGTGCTCTTTCCAAGAGCCGGTGCAAACTCGATGGGCTGAATGGCTTCCTGCTCCACTGTAAATTCTATAAGAACCCCACAATCTGCTGTGAGCTCTGTGCTTTCAAAGACCCTCACTTCAACATTAAATAATCAAATCCATTCAAAAGACCAAAAACCTGCCATGAGGGAGACCAGGGATCATACACCAGAGACTGATGCAACTCTAATCTGTAAAAGTGGATGACCTTTATCTGTACCCATTTTAAAAATGTGTGGGTGCATTGAATAAGACATTGAATGTGACGTCACATTTAATTTGGAATAAGTGTGTGAGAATAAATTAGCCTTATAAACTGGAAAAGATACTCCAAGGGCAAAAAAACTCAGACCTCTCCATTCATACATATCACAGGCAGTAAGAGAATACAAAATCTGTCTGTGACACTAAAACACTTAGCACTATTGTGGCAAAACGCATCCTGATATCAATAATGCTTCTCTGTAAACTGGCAGCAGATACATTGAAGGAAACAATAAAGCAAACTTATCCTGCAACCAATTTGAGTGAGAAAATACAGCGCCTTTGCTACAATATTATCCTTTCATCGACTTCTTTGGAAAAAAGTGTGTTTTTCTTGCATAGATTGAAACATGACTCTTAGGCACAACTAAAGACTCCAAAGCATTCTCCCTGGTTTCCTACCTAATATCTATCTTTCAACTCTCACCATGTAACACAACATTGCTGTTTCTGGGATCTTGCTCTGCAAACATTGGCCACTGTGTTTTCTGCATTATAGCACTAACTGCACTTCAAAAGAACTTCATGAAGCATAAAACTTTGGGGCATGGTATCTTTCTAAAGTTTGAAAATCAGCTTTTATGACACCAATGCGGCATTTTCCATGAAGAACATAAATAATAGGAGCAGAAGTAGGCTATTCAGCCAGTTATGCCGCCACTTTGTTCCCATTGCTCTAGATTCCTTTGGATGTCAAAAGATTATGTTATTGCCTCCACTATACTCAGGTAGAGAATTCCAAAGATCAACAACCCTCTAAGAAATTTCTCCTCAACTATCTTAAATGGGAGACCATTTATTTTGAAATGATGTCCCTTCGTTCTAAATTCACCATGAGGAGAACCTTCTCTAAACTCCTTCCAATGCAAGGATATCCCTCTTTTAAATACAACCAAAACTGGACAAAACACTCTAGGTGTGGTCTCACCAATGCCCTGTACATTTGTAGCAAGACATACCTGTGTGTGCACCATCCTCCTTGCAATAAAGGTCAACATTATTTTGCCTTTCGAATTAAATGCTCTACCTGAAAGCTAATTTTTTCTGTTTTGTATACGAGGACACACAGATTTCCCTGTACTACAGAATTCTGTAGTCTCTCTCAATTTAAAAAATATTCTGCTTCACTATTCTTCTTGCCAAAGTGGCCGACCTCATATTTTTCCGCATGATGCTCCATCTGCCAATTCTTTACCCACTCACTTAACCGATCTGTATCACTTTTCAGATTCTATCTCCTCTAGAAAACAAGCCGAGTGCTTGATTTGCTTTTTTATACGGTTTTGCTAACGTATGGCACAAATTTTAGTGATTGATAAGTTTATGCGCTTTACTCCCTGCGTGCCGTTGCCAAATTCGCTGATGCGCAAACCTACTCGTTGATACATTGTGTATAGTACAGCGCACCACAGAAGGTAGCTATTCAGCTCCTCATGTTTGTGCACATCGACATATAGACAGAAGCACATTTTGTTCCCTTTGCGCTATTTTGGGGAGAATTTTGTTCCTCTACCCCATCATACAATTTACACCTTCCAAATGAGTGAGCACATTACTCTTAACACCAAAATGTACTACCTCACATTTATTTGTGTTGAGGTTCACTTGCCAATTATTTGTCCATTTTATAAATTTATTAATGTTATGTAATTTGCTGCAGTCCTCTTCCATACTGACTGCTCCCCCAAATTTTGCATTATCCGCAAATTTATAAAATGCGCTTTGATTCCAAAGTATTAATAGAAATTATGATCTGCAATGGTTTCCGCACTATTCACGTGTAACACCACATCCCGTCTTCTTCCATTTTCAATACCAAGCCTTTTATCCCCACTCGATGATTTCTGTCTCAAAGACAGCCTGCAATCAATTTTGCCACTTGTCCTGGATTCCATATTCACTGACCTTATTCATCAGCCTATTATGGGGCATCCTATCGAAAGCCCTTTCAAAATCCAGATATGTTACATTGACTGCATTACCATTAACGCCTCAAAATTCAACAAGGTCGGTCAAGCAACCTTTTGAAATCCATGCTGACTTGGCTGGCTTCACAAAGCAACCTGATCAGCAGAATCGAACAGTGCATGCTGATCCCACAATGAGGTACATGTGAACACACATTCTCAAAGAGTAAGCAATATTTTATATAATCAAAATGTGATTTAATTATAACAAGGAATTATACGTTCAGATAAAACACTCCCATATAGAACTGAGGAATCACAATCTTTTTGAAAGGCAGTGGGACCATTTTTAACACTTGGTATGAACAGCTTGCAAAAGAAGGATGACTCTGCAAAGTAAACAAGTGGCCCGATTTAACTTGTGATATAAGTGATGATAGAAAGTTGAGAGCATGAAAAAAAATTAAAAGCTAGTCCATAGCTTTGCACAGAGGAGTGATCATTTCCAGCCTGCGGTCACCAGCGAGAACGGCAACACAGACAGAAAGTCCATAGAGAATAGAGACATGCAATTCTCTCCGGAGAGAAATCGGGATACGCGATTCCCTCTGGAAAGATTGCTTTTCCCAATTTTCTCCTCACCAGAAACATCATGAGGTTCATGCCCACAAATAGTGAGAATCTCATCCTAATGCATTTGAATAAATATTAGTATGACTATGTAGCCCCAACCCCCACTTGATCCCCTTCACTGAATATTCAAACATTCCATCATGTTGGCGAGATTCACAACAGCATTTAAGAATTAGGTTTGCCGAGGAGATCACTCTGGGGGCGCAAAGTTAAATATAACCCGAGGGGAGAGGGACATACATGTCCGGGCCGTGCCACATGTTTGTACTGCCAACTGCAAACAAATAATAAAAAAAGTTACGATCCATCAAGCCGGGTCCTACTCTGGGACCCGACTGTCCAGTAGTAACATCAGTTGGATTCATAATAGCACACAATAAATTAGAAAACATCACTCTGCTGTCCTCCATTATGAATGCAGGGCTTTACAAGAATTCTTTATCTGAAAATGAAACAGAACATTTGGGATGGCGTGGGGTGGGGTGACCGTACTGAACCTCTGCCTGAAGGCAGGCCCACGTGATTTGGTTGTCAAGGAAATGAAACCCAAACCTACTATTGAAAATCAAGTGAACATTTTCAGACTTTGACAGAAAAGAGACAGTAGCTTTGTGGAGACATCGAGATCGAGAGAGAGAGAGAGAGAGAGAAAATGCTACTTCTGCGAAAGACAGGGAAAGACAGTGTTTGCGTTAGCAGCCATGCAAGGTGGTGGTGAGAGCTGGTTTTCTGCTCGAAAACACGATGTCAGAGCAGAGAGGACTTTGAAAATAAGGATAAAGGAGTCGCTAAAGCGGACTTGGAAGTTGGTTCTGAAGTGCTCAGGCTGAGTGGGATGATTATCAAAGGGCACTGCAAAATTTTACATGATGTGACAGGTGATCCTGTTGGAAAGCTGGCAGCATCTTCGGACTGGGTCTTGCAATATTGTATAGCTGCCATTTTGGCCAGAAGTGTAGTGCACCGCAAAAGGAGTTCCAAGACCTATTTTGATTGTTCTAGTTAATTTTCTTTAGTTCAGTGTATTAATTGCCTGTTAAGTAATGTTCGATTTATGTTGGTTTTAGTTAATTTGTTACAGCAAAAGTCATAAAATGTGAAACTTGTCATTTGAATATATCTATCTGTAACTGGGAAGTTCATCTTTTCTTTCAAGTTATTGGTGCGTATGGGAATTGTGACACTGCATAGTGCTTCCTTTCTTAGGTACCACTTTGTGTCTGTTTGTCACACCTGCTTCTCTAATTATATATTTAACTTTTTCATCTATGCTTGCAAATCTTTTTCTTCTCTCCTGTTGGATAGGTAGATGGTGGGGAGAGTATCTGCCACTGCTACTATTAAGAAAGCATATAGGGGATAATAGCTTTTAGTGCCAACCTTTCCATCCCCTCTCTCACTCTTTCTTTGCCCTTCTGGCAACCATTGTATCAGAGGTAGGAAAGAATCATAAGACCTGCCTTTCTGTTCTTTCTTCTCCTTCCTGCCCCACCTCAGTATTTACCTAAAGTTAACTGGTTAACTTTTCCAGTCTGATGAAAGGCCATGACCGGAAATGATCCATTTTCCTCTCCACAGATATTGCCTAACTATCTGAGCATTGCCAGCTTTTCAGAATTCAAACTTCCAGGGCATTTTGATTTTATATTAGTGTTTAATTCACTACCGCCTTTCCTTTAGGAATGCTTTCTGTTCTCACTCCTTCCCAGGGCCATAATAAGGATTTCCCTGTCCTCAACTTCCAAATTTCAATGGGTCATCCTCTGCCAAGTCCATCAACTGCAGCGTGATGCATCACTAAATGCATTATCTCTCCGCTCTCAGGGGTCTGAACTGATTGTTCCCTCCAGCATCCCAACTTTTCACCCCATGGCATCTCCCCGTGTAAGCGCATGAGATGCAATGTCTGCTTTCACTTCCTCCCTTCCCACAATCCAGGATCGCAAACAGTCTATCCAACAATGATTTACTTGTGCTTATTAAAATTTAGTATACTATACCTGTTGCTCACGATTTTATCTCCTGTATGTCGGGGAGACACACGAACAAAGGGACAAGGGGCAGGAGTAGGCCATTTGGCCCATCGAGCTTGCTCTGCCATTCAATAAAATTATGGCTGTCCTGATTGTAGCTCAACATTCAGTCTAACCATGCTATCCGTTGACTCCCTTGTTATTCAAAATCTATCTACCTTTGCTTTAAAAATATTCAACGACCCTGCCTCTGTAGAAGCCAGCTATTTTCTAACACACCTGAAAGGTAAAATAGGTAAAAATGATAGGTAAAAGATAGCTATTTTGCATTAAGCCCCAAGTCTATTAAATACCCATTTTAAAACTCACTCATAACCTCAGGTCATTTCAAAACACATATTCAGCATAATTCATGTCAAAACATAGCTTCCACAGGACACAAAAACACCATAATTCATTACAGATTAAATCAGCATTCTTATTCAGCTAACAATTACATTTGCAAGATAAAATTACACTAACCAGTCCAAGGACAGGGCAGCGCCATGACAACAGCATAGCAACCTAAAGGAGCCATAGTAACCTAAAGGAGCCATTAGCCCTAAAGGAGTCCTAACAGTCAAGTCAGCTAGAATCCAGTTCAAGCCGCTTGCGATAACGGCACCAAATCACATTCCATAACACATAAGAATTCATTTATGAAACATTTCAAGTTAATGTTGCACATTAAAGACAGACAGCTAACCATCAAATCAAACTTATCTGATTCTAACCCAAACCAAGTAGGATCACATAGGGGTGTGGATAGATGGCTAAAGACTGATATGATTTAGTATAATCATGATAGATCGTTCAGCCATTTTCCATTCATGAATCATCTATATTCTGATCTAACTTACTCGCTGTCTCTCTATCTTTCATATTTTCAATTTCCAACTCTGACTCTTGATGTAAATGCAAGCTGTTTTGCCGCAAGCAAGAAAATCATTTCTGTATTATTCGAAAGTTATATTGTCTACAAATTGCTTCTCATTGAGTACTTTTGCTAGCTGGACTTAGTGGAGAATAAGATTTAAGTGATTCTCAATTGTAATCAACTAGAGTCAATAAAAAGATTGTTATTTGCACCCGAGAAGTGTTAACTCAAATTTCTACTGAGTTTTAGTGTTTGCAAGTGCCACTAGATCCGCATGGTAGATCTCTACAGCCTTCCAACTACTCTCTGGTAAAAGAGTTCCAAAGATTCACATGCCTCATAGAAATAAATCTTCTCCTCTCATTCTTAAATGGAAGACATCTTGGATGGATGTGATTTCACCAAAATACTTCTAAGTGTGGTAATGAGTGAGAAATGCTGCGAGCTTCCCAACACTTGGCCTGCGAGGCCATCACCGCTATAAAACGTTAATTGGTTCATTTAGCGAGGCCCCACAGGATTCGATGCAAATCATTGAATCACCGGCTGATTCAAAGGGACTGCGTTTGCCAGCCTCCTGCTAACAAGTGACAGCAGCACTTAAAACGTTCCTGCACAACCAAATCCATTCAGCTCACAGCCATGCCTCCAAGGAGACCAACCTCACAGTTTGGTGACACCGACATGGGAAGACGGCTGGATGCATGGGAGGCGAGAAGTGAGGTCCTGTTCCCCAAGGATCCAGGAGGGTCAGCCACAGGGCAGCCAGTGCCACCTGGGACGAAGTGTCAGTGGCCGTCAGCTTGGGGAGCATGACAAAGAGGATTGGTACACAATGCTGCAAGACGGTCAATAACCTCCACCGGGCCTCATGGGTGGTTTGGCACTGGACCCCCTCCCCACCTTCCCAAGAATGCATCTGGTACCATTCCCACCCAGCTCCATTCTGTGCCCCGGTCCACTCATGACAAGCAGTGCCACCCATGCCACCCCATCCCCCTCATACTAACCACCCTCATAAGCCTCAGTTCTCACCCCCATAAGCCTCAGTCCTCACCCCACCCTATTACTCCGTATTCCCCCCTTCCTCCCCATCCTTCCCTATACGGCCCATCACCATCCTCCACCGAAAACCACCCCCACGATGAAATATGCGTGCAGCTCACAATGTCCTCTCTGTAGCCCCACAGGAGAAGCTGGCCCACAACTGGAGAGGGGGCCCAGACGGGCGGCAGGGTGCTGGACATACGAGTCCTCAGCCCCTCTGAAGAACGGGCCCTGAACGTAACTGGGGTGGCCGAGGCTAGATCGTGAACCAACGTAACTAGCGCGGCACAGAGATGAGGATCCACCAACCCCCACCTAGATGAGCTGTCACACGCGAGTCATTACTGCCTTACAGACTGACCTATCCCTCCCACTGACCATGTCTATTCTCTAGCAGGATCCTCATCATACGCTGCCCGCCCGTCCGGAGTGTTCTCTCCCCCCCTCTGCATCCCACGAGAACACCTGAGAGAGATCCGAGGACACCACCTTGTCCCGATCCCAGCTGTCACTGCCACCCTCCACCAGCGCAGAGACACATACTTTGGTAGGTGAATGTAGTAGACAGGCACTTTCTGATGAGCACCACACAGCTGGATCACAGGACTCAGTTGGGTCCCAGGCACATGCTGAGCCTCTGGACCATGCTATCCTGAAGCTGATGCAGATGCTAGGATACAGCCATGGGGATATCAAGCGACATGCCAGCCATTCTATAGCCGAATGGAGGAGTCCCAGAGGCTACTGACGCAGGAGATGATGCTGGCAATGCGCAGCACTGAGGCAAACACTGCTATGGTAGCGACCGCAGTGGAGACCCTGGTTCACAACATCAGCAGCATGATTGGAGGTGTCCAAGGCATGGCTCAGTAAGTGAAGGGCATGGTTGATCGCCTCGACAGCATGATCCAGTAGCTGAGGGATATGACCTAGTACCAGGCAGTTCTTGATGAGGCGCAGTGAAGCATGTCCCATTTCAAGTTGGCATAGCCGAGGTGCACCAGAGCATGTCCCGGTCACTGGAGGACATCTCCCAATCACTGAGCAGCATCGCCAAGGGCGTCAGCACATGCTGCAGACATTGGGAAGCAGCCAGGGCTGACAGAGCCAGATGATGCAGGGGCAGCCGCGGCTTATTCCAGCTGCCCCTCTGTCCCAAGATGAACCCCAGAGCACTATGCGGCCCCTCCGAACCAAGGTGAAACCCAGACCTTTATGTAGCACCGACCAGGAGGGGGCGCTGGATGACAACACGGAGCCATCCTACAGAGTAGGGCCATCAGCCCCCCACCCCCCTGAAAACAGTGCAGCTCGAAGTGAGCATCTGAACAGGGTGGCATGACGGCACATATGCTGCAGTAAATCGCACCCATCAACTCCCTAGACTGAAACTTCCCAGGGACTCCCCCCAAGTCAAACATTTTTGCGTTTGGCCAGGCTTTTCCAATGGTCAATTTCAACTCTGGCTTCTAAAAGCTTTCTGGTCTTGCAAAACAAGATTATTTTAAAAACATGACTACTGCAGTCCAGCACATCCAGGCTTTTAACCCTTAAATGTTTATAATCCAATATATCTAAAATCCTGCATTTGTCCCATTACTCTGAGATCTTTCTGTTGTTTCTTTCTTTGTCTTTTTACCTTTTTCCTTGCATAATCACTCTTTTTGTCATTTGACCACTCTTACCTTTCTTCCGATCATAGATCTTTTGTTCTTCAACTTCTGTCCCTTCCCCCATCTTTCCCTGACTTTGTTTACTTCAAACCTGTCATCTCACTAACATCTTCCAGTTCTATTGAAAGGTCATCGATCTGAAGCATCAACTGCTTCTTTTTTCAGACGGATACTATCCACCGAGTATTTCTAGCATTTTGTGTTTTTATTTCAGATTTCCAGCATACAGGGGATTTTTACAGTAACTTATTGCAGTGTTAATGTAAGCCTACTTGTAACACTATTGAAGATCATATTATCTGCATATTGCGCTTATAACATACAGCAGTGTTAAACAGAGCGCTTATATGTTAAAGTCCATTTTCAATGTTAAATGTTAATTTATAAAACATCACTTAATCATAATACATGAAGTAAAGACTGATTGAGAAGTGCATGTTATTTGCAAAGTGTTCTGTGCAGCCTAATCTGCATGTACTGAGCAATGAAAGATATTTACCAGGCATTCGGTGGCACCTATTGTCAAAAGCAAGCTGTTCCATTGATAATTCAAGTGGTCTTCTCTTTTCAGACAATTATGAGTGAGTTTCCTGTTTGAAAGAAAAACAAACCAATCAATAAAATTCATAGTTTGAAGATACATGCTGGAAGTGCACAATTAGAACGCATCTTTTTTATTTCTCAAAGTTGCATTTTGTAAATGATCAATTTACCTATTTTACTCAAATTTTGCAATTTCCTCTTGTTCACCATTATTTTGGCAATAAATTATGGCCCACTATGTTCTCGATTAATAATAATAATCATATACTTTTTAACCTACCAAACCATTCATAATTCTGAACAGCTCAGTTAGGTTACCCTTCAGCTGTGGTTAATAAAACAATCCCCAAACTCGCTTGTAGAGAGGCTTGTAGAAGAGTGCATTGTAAAGCAATGGTAAATGGTGAGCAGAGCTATGGTGAGAGTTTCAATTTCAGAAATACAGAAGCTCAAAATTAGCTGCATGGATTTAAAAAATTCCATCACCTTCAATATTGTTAATATTTGATGCATATTATGCATCTTCAGCAGTACTAAGGGTTTTTACAGTGCATTGATCAGTTGTTTAACTTGCTGGTCAGAGCAGCTCACCTGCAGTTTAAACAGCTTTGACACACCTCTTTCTTCCTGGAGGAATAATTTTCATTGTCCAAATTGCGAATAGAAAAATTCATTTTCAACTGAGAGTTAGGCAGACATACAAAAGATAACGAGTTCAGGTTATAACGTTAGAATCTGAACATTTGTGAACTGGTTCTATTAAAACAAATTAATTTCAAATATTTTTTTAAAAAATAATTTTTATTAAAGTTTTCACAAAATATCAACAACATAAATCACAAAAGCTGCTGTGATGTAGACATGCAGTTACAGAGTGTTTATGATTTTTTTGTTTCTGGTACCTGGTTTAATAAAGTTTTTTTAATTAAAATGTTTGTTCAATTCTTCAATTTTGATGAAAGGAATGCATGGCTGAAACAATTGTATATTGGTTACCTCCACAAATTATGTTTTTTTATTTTCAGTATTTCTTTCTTTGTGCTGAAGTGGTTCAAGAAGATTGTGCAACTCAGCCGTGGAATCAGCTGACAATGGGCAAAATTATAATGGGAATATTTGAGGAAGACGCCAGGGCTGCAGAAGGTTTGGGATGCCAGGCAAAGATGCTGGGCAGGATTCTCCATTCTGGGGACTAAGTCCCCACGCCTGCTGCTTGGCCCGTCGAGTGCGGAGAATCACCCCTGACCAGCACTTTGTCAATCACGCACGCGCGACTGGCGCCGATTCTCCGGTCGGCAGTGAATCACGTGCCAGCGTGGAGCCTATTTTGGGTAATTCTCCACCCCGGTGCCGAGCGCGATTTCGGTGGAGGGTCGGAGAATCCCATCCGCTGTGTAGGTTGAGAACTGATGGTTCTAATGGGATCAATGGCAATTGGAGTCCCTTTTTTTAAGGATCTCATTTTCACAAAGGTGCACGGCAGAATGCTTCCAGCATTCCCAAACCCAAAAATGATCCTTTCAGGACGATTTCCCTTTGAAGTCAAAATATGAAATGACAGTTTCCCATCCTTGCGTTAGTTTTTTTTTGCCCAGCAAAGGCCCCTCCACACTTATTAGTCCTCAAAGACATGGGAAGGTAGTGGGCATGTTACTCGGTTAACAATCCAGAGATGAGTGATCAAATATTGCCACAATGCATTGCGAAACGGAATTTAATAAACTTACATTTTTTTGGTGCTCGATCACACTGTCAAAGTTAATAAAATTGTCACCGGAGAAAGAAAATTGTGGGTTTAAATATTTTACCATATAATCCAGGTTAATACTCCAGCACAGTACTTCGGGAGCACTGCAGAGTATTTAAGTGTCAGCTTTCCAGTGAGACATTAAACTGAGGCCCCATTTCTAAGAAGAGCAGGGGCATTCTCCCAGGTTCCCTGGCCAATACTTTATTAATAATAATAATAATAATGATAATAATAATCGCTTATTGTCACGAGTTGGCTTCAAATGAAGTTACTGTGTAAAGCTCCAAGTCGCCACATTCCGGCGCCTGTTCAGGGAGGCCAGCATGGAAATTGAACCTGTGCTGCTGGCCTTGTTCTGCATTACAAGTCAGCTGTTTAGTTTACTGTGCTAAACCAGCACAAACAACAATGATTTTCAATGCATCATGCACGAGTGTCCACCACTGCCCCACTCTCCCGATGATGGCACCACACCCCTTCACCCCCGATACACTCCCTTCTCCCCATATCCCCTTCCCCCCCATACCCCCTAACTAAACCACTTCTCCTCCCTCCCCCCCCCCCCCTCCCCTCCAGTGCTCTCTCAGTGATCCTCGAGGTGCTTAGCGTTCCTTGCTCTACTGCTGCGGCTAGGTATTTCCCCAGGATGCACATCTGAGGTGGTGGCAGCCTGCTGCTTAACATGTCCAGGCGCCTTCGATGCCTCTGGCGGGCATACTATGGGGAATCTGGGGCCAGAGGGCCCTGGCGTACTTGCCTGCACCACATGCACAGACGTGTCACCCTGTTCCGGGTGTTGAATGCGGGACCCGCAGTCGTCAGTGGGGTGGAACTCGGGGGAGCTGGTGGCCACCGTCACTAATCCATAGGGCGGGGCCAGGTTGGCACCCAGCACCCCCTCTTGGTCAGTGCCCATAGGGACCTGGCATTTCACCTCCGGATGGAGCGACAGCTGGACTGGGCCCCAGCTGCCCTGCATCGTCTGCCCCTATCAGCCCTGACGGCTCCCCAATGTCTGCACCATGGTGTCGACGCCCTCCACGATGCTCCTCAGTAACTGGGACATACTCTGCAGCGCCTCAGCAATGCCCACCAGAAACTGGGACAAGCTCTGCAGCACCTCCGCAATTTCTATCTAAGACTGGGACATGTCCTGCGGTGCTTCATCAAGGTCCAATGGTACTGGTTCGTGTCCCCCAGCGAGATGGACATTTTGCAAGGCCCTCAGCCATGGCTGTCGCTGACAGAGCCACGCCACGTACACCTCCACTAATGCTGCTGATGTCATGTGCATCAGGCTCTCCACTTTCCTTTTAAATGAATAGAAAATGAAGCTTCACCCTGTACCTTAAGATATTGAAAGCAGTAGGAATTCCAGCTGGAACCATTCGTATAAACTTCTCATTGATTTTCATTCTGCCAGAAAAGCAAAGAATGCTCAAAGCTGTAGCTTGTCATTAAGTAATGAATGATTAAAGAAGCTTAATCTATTTCTTTTCCATGCAATGTGCATCATGAAAATGAGTAAATTCAAGCATTAAAAGGTTCTCCACTGCAGTTGCCACCTCAGAAATGTTGACCTCGGTGCCACACATTGGCCGCACCATCTCCTGCGTCCATAGCCTCTGGGACTCGTCCAATCAGCTTTAGATCTGCTCGAGTGTTGCTGACATCCCTCTCCGAATATCAGGCCGCAACCCAATGTCTGCATCAGCTCCGGGTTAACCTGGCCCAGAGGCTCAGCATCGGACTGGGACCCAGCAGGCAGGGGGTTGAGGGGTCGCGTGGGTAGCCCAGGGCACAGAGCTGGGCAGTGCCAAATACATTCCCATAATAATAATCTTTACTGTCACAAGTAGGCTTTGTAGCCACCTGGGTTGGCCACTTCCCGAGTTTAAAATGGAGATTCGCAAAGAACGCAGGGAAAAATGGACAGGCTCAGAGAAGCAAGTAGTTTGCAAAGTTTTCCTGTATATTCGACTCGCAGAAAACAGACAGCGCTGAAACCGGCAGCAATCTGAATATTAATGAGCGATTCCCAGGCACAATAGCAACAGTTAGGATAATCGAGGTAAAACCAGACTTTTCGGCGCCAGCAGGTGTCCAAGACAAAAGAGGCTAACGAGCACCCAAGGACCGCCCAGCGATCAGGAAACAGCCCCAGTATTGGGGAATTCAAACCGATCAATTGGTACGTGATCCAATCGATTGGAGTCAGGTACAGGGTCTGCCCAAAAGGGCGCGAAGCCCCTGGGGCCTATAAAAGACAGGTCCCAAGGGCCTTTGTACAGGCGGAGAAGCTGGACTCGAACTAGGGTCTGGGGACACACTATGGCCGTTGCTGTTTTCGCTGTTGCTGTTCAACTTTGACATGTGTGTTTTTAATGCTGGTTTTCCTTTTGCTCTGTTTCCGGGTGGGTCTGTCTGTTGGGTATGGGTGCGGGGTATGTGGGGAATGTTGGGGGTTTGTATTTTATATGTTCTCTTCTGTACGGGGCTGGGGGTTGGGGTGAAACTGGATTTTGGAGAGCTGTGTCAGAAGGGTGGGGTGTGGCAGTGTGAAAGCGCGGGTTTTCCTATGGTTTCCCGCGTGGCGGGGCGGAGCTGGGGGTGGGGGCGTGGCCTCTAATGGTTTTCTTTCCCACGCTGAAGCGGTGCCAAGGATGTGTGGCAAGAGGGGGATAACCCCATGACGGGATGGGATGGGTTTTGGCGGGAGCTGCCGGGGTCAGTAGAAGTCAGCTGACTCACGGAAGTACCATGGAGGGTGCGTCGCGGCTAGGAGGGGTCCTAGCCTTGGGGGGGGGGGGTATCGGGTTGCTGCTGGAATGGCCAGGAGGGAGCTGGTGTGGGCCGGAGGGGTAGAGGGGAGGCGTTATCGCCATGGGGAACGGGTCGGGCGGGGCAAGCTGGCCTGGGGCGAGCAGTCGTTAAGCTATGGCTAGTCGGCGGGGGAGAGGGGCAGGTTGCTCTCTGATTCGGCTGATTGCCTGGAACGTGAGGGGGCTGAATGGGCCGGTTAAGAGAACTAGGGTATTTTCTCATCTGAAGGGGTTGAAGGCGGACGTGGCTATGCCCCAGGAGACTCACTTGAAGGTGGCGGACCAGGTTCGTCTGAGGAAGGGGTGTGTGGGGCAGGTTTTTCACTCAGGATTGGACGCGAAGAACTGGGGAGTGGCGATTCTGGTGGGGAAAAAGGTGGCGTTCGAGGCGGCTGAGGTGGTGTTGGATAAGGAGGGCAGATATATTATGGTGAAGGGTAGGCTGCAAGGAGAGAATGTGGTGCTGGTTAATGTATATGCCCCGAATTGGGATGATGCTGGCTTCATGAGGCGCTTGTTGGGCCGCATTCCGGACCTGGAGGCAGGGGGCCTGATCATGGGGGAGATGGGGGAGGCACGGGATCAGCACCCACTCTGGCGCCTGGATGTGGGGATGCTGGCTGATGAGGAGGTGTGTAGGAGGGTCCGGAGAATTATTGAGGGGTATCTTGATACCAATGACACGGGGGAGGTCCGGGTGGGGATGGTCTGGGAGGCTCTGAAAGCAGTGATCCGGGGGGAGCTGATCTCCACCCGGGCCCATGGGGAAAGGAGGGAGAGGAAGGAGAGGGAGAGACTGGTGGGGGAGCTCCTGGATGTGGACAGGAGATACGCGGAGGCACCGGAGGAGGGGTTGCTGGGGGAACGGCGTTGTTTGCAGGCCAAATTTGACTTGTTGACCACCAAAAAGGCGGAGACACAGTGGAGGAGGGCACAGGGTGCGGTATATGAGTATGGGTAGAAGGCGAGCAGGATGTTGGTGCATCAGCTCCGTAGGCACGATGCGGCTAGGGAAATTGGTGGAGTGACGGATGGGGGTGGGAATGTAGTGCAGAAGGGGACAGAAGTAAATGGGGTCTTTAGGGACTTCTACGAGGAACTGTACCGGTCGGAACCTCTGATGGGGAGAGGGGGGCATGGAGAGCTTCATGAACAGGCTATGTTTCCCAAGGTTCCAAGAGGAGCTGGTAGAGGGGCTGGGGGCGACGATAGAGTTGGAGGAGCTAGTCAGGGGGATTGGACAAATGCAGTCAGGTAAGGACCCGGGGCCGGACGGGTTCCCGGTGGAATTTTATAAAAAGTATGCGGATCTGGTGGGCCCCCTGTTGGTGCGAGCCTTCACTGAGGCATGGGAGGGGGGGGCTTTGCCCCTGACGATGTCGCGGGCACTGATCTCTCTGATCCTAAAGCGGGATAAGGACCCCTTGCAGTGTGGATCATACAGGCCTATCTCGCTCCTCAATGTTGACGCCAAGTTGCTGGCGAAGATCCTGGCCACCAGGATAGAGGATTGTGTGCCCGGGTGATACACGAAGATCAGACAGGATTTGTCAAGGGACGGCAGCTCAACGCGAATGTGCGGAGACTGCTCAATGTTATCATGATGCCGGCAGTGGAGGGGGAGGCGGAGATAGTGGTGGCGCTGGACGCCGAGAAAGCGTTTGATAGAGTTGAGTGGGGGTACCTGTGGGAGGTGCTGGAGCGGTTCGGATTTGGGGAGGGATTCATCAAATGGGTGAGGCTGCTCTACGCGGCTCCGATGGCGAGTGTAGTTACAAATGGAAGGAGATCGGAGTACTTTAGGCTCTACGGTGGGACCAGGCAGGGGTGCCCCCTGTCCCCCTTGCTTTTTGCACTGGCGATTGAGCCTCTGGCTATGGCGTTGAGGGAGTCAGGGAGATGGAGGGGTCTGGTGCGGGCTGTGGAGGAACATCGGGTATCGCTGTGTGCGGACGACCTGCTGTTGTATGTGGCGGACCCAGAAGGCGGAATGCCGGGGGTGATGGAGCTGCTAGCGGAATTTGGGGGCTTCTCGGGCTATAAGCTAAATTTAGGCAAGAGCGAGGTATTTGTAGTACACCCGGGAGATCAGGAGGAGGGAATTGGGAGGCTCCCGTTTAAGAGGGCGGTGAAGACTTTCAGATACCTGGGGGTGCAGGTGGTCAGGAGTTGGGGGACTCTCCATAAGCTTAATTTTACCAGGCTGGTGGAGCAGATGGAGGAGGAATTCAAAAGGTGGGACATGATGCCGCTATCGCTGGCGGGTAGAGTGCAGTCCGTCAAAATGACGGTTCTCCCGAGGTTCTTGTTCCTCTTCCAGTGTTTGCCCATCTTTATCCCTAGGGCCTTTTTTAGAAGGGTGACCAGCAGCATCATGAGCTTTGTTTGGGCGCATGGGACCCCGAGGGTGAAGAGGGTCTTCTTGGAGCGGGGTAGAGATGGGGGGGGGGGCTGGCGTTACCCAATCTCTCGGGGTTCTACTGGGCGGGCAATGTGTCGATGGTGCGCAAGTGGGTGATGGAGGGGGAGGGGGCAGCATGGAAACGGATGGAGAGGGCGTCCTGTGGAGATACAAGCCTGGAGGCCCTGGTAACAGCGCCGTGGCCGCTCCCTCCTACGAGGTATACCACGAGTCCGGTGGTGGCGGCTACCCTCAAGATTTGGGGGCAGTGGAGGCGACATAGGGGAGAAGTGGGGGGCTCGATGGAGGCTCCGTTAAGGGGGAACCATAGGTTCGTCCCGGGGAACATTGATGGGGGAATTTCAGGGTTGGCACAGAGCGGGCATCAGACAGCTGAGAGACCTGTTTATTGATGGGAGGTTTGCGAGCCTGGGGGAGTTGGAGGAGAAATTTGGTCTCCCCCCAGGAAACATGTTCAGGTATCTGCAGGTAAAGGCATTTGCTAGACGGCAGGTGGAGGGATTCCCTTTGTTTCCCGCGAGGGGGGTGAGTGACAGGGTGCTTTCGGGGGTCTGGGTCGGAGAGGGGAAGATATCTGATATCTACAAGGTTATGCAGGAGGTGGAGGAGGCGTCAGTAGAGGAGCTGAAAACTAAGTGGGAGGGGGAACTGGGGGAACAGATCGAAGATGGGACATGGGCTGATGCCCGGGAGAGGGTTAATTCTTCCTCCTCGTGTACGCGGCTTAGCCTCATTCAATTCAAGGTGCTGCACCGGGCCCACATGACTGGGACGAGGCTGAGTAGGTTCTTTGGGGGTGAAGACAGGTGTGTCAGGTGCTCGGGGAGGGGAAGGGGGGAAAGGGGGGAGGGGAAGGGGGGAGGGGAAGGGGAGGGGGAGGGGGAGGGGGAGGGGGGAGGGGGAGGGGGAGGGGAAGGGGAGGGGGAGGGGGGGGAGGGGGAGGGGAAGGGAGAGGGGGGAGGGGAAGGGAGAGGGGGAGGGGAAGGGGAGAGGGGGAGGGGAAGGGGAGGGGGGAAAGGGGGGAGGGGAAGGGGGAGGGGAAGGGGGGAAAGGGGGGAGGGGAAGGGGGAGGGGGAGGGGAAGGGGGAGGGGGAGGGGGAGGGGGAGGGAGGGGA
Organism: Scyliorhinus canicula; assembly: GCF_902713615.1. NCBI lineage: Eukaryota > Metazoa > Chordata > Chondrichthyes > Carcharhiniformes > Scyliorhinidae > Scyliorhinus > Scyliorhinus canicula. The sequence continues at coordinate 60,989,008 of NC_052162.1, read as the reverse complement.
GGAGGGGGAGGAAGGGGAGGGAGGGAGGAGGGGGAGGGAGGGGAGGAGGGGGAGGGAGGGGAGGAGGGGGAGGGAGGGGAGGAGGGGGAGGAGGGGGAGGGAGGGGAGGAGGGGGAGGGGGGAGGAGGGGGAGGGGGAGGAAGGGGAGGGGGAGGAAGGGGAGGGGGGAGGAAGGGGAGGGGGGAGGAAGGGGAGGGGGAGGAGGGAGGGGGAGGGGGGAGGGGGAGGAAGGGGAGGGGGAGGAAGGGGAGGGAAGGGGGAGGAAGGGGGAGGGGGAAGGGGGAGGGGGAAGGGGGAAGGGGGAGGGGAGGAAGGGGGAGGGGAGGAAGGGGGAAGGGGGAAGGGGAGGGAAAGGGGGAGGGAAAGGGGGGAAGGGGAGAGGGAAAGGGGGGAGGGAAAGGTAAAGGGGGGACGATGACTATGTTTGTTTATTTCATTTTAATTTATTTTTAAGTTCTCCTGTTGTGGTGGGGGGGGGGGGGTGGGGCGGGGAGGGGATACATGTGTTGATACGGTTTGGGGGGTGTACAGTTTTTATGGATTACTTTGTTGCATTTCATTGTTTGTTGTTAGATTTTATATTTTCTGTAAAAAATTCCAATAAAAATTATTTTTAAAAAAAAAGACAGGTCCCAAGTTCAATTCGCTCTCTTGGCAGTTTCACTCGATAGACTTCTCGGCAGAGTCACGCAGCAGCTCAAAACAACACTTGACCCTGAACTGCCTTGCAGCTGCACCACCAAGTAAGTGTCCAGTCAATGCACGCTACGAGATAGGCGCTCCTGACCCTTAGTCCGTACCAGCTGGAAGCCTGCAGTCTCAGGATTAAACAAGAGGCCGTTGTTCCCTGACCCAGTGGGTTCTTTTCCAAAGATATGTATTGGCCTGTAGCGGTAGAAGTAGCTTAGTTTTGTAGTATTTATGCATGAGTAGCGATTGACTGTCTATATAATAAATGTGTTTTGATTTGAACCTTACTAACTGGTGTATTGAGTTATTGATCAGCACTTGAACCTGAACCTCGTGGTGGTATCATAAAGATACCTGGCGACTCTAGAGCAAGGGAATAAAACAGAGCCAATTGAGTGTAAAGCAAACTCACCAAAACGAGCAACAGCTTACATTAACACTGCAATGAAGGTACTGTGGAAAGTCCCTAGTTGGCACATTCAAGTGCCTGTTCAGGTACACGGAAGGAGAATTCAAATGTCCAAATTACCTAACACCACATCTTTCGGGGCTTGAGGAAGGAAATCGGAGCACCCAGTGAAAACGCATGCAGACGTGGGGAGAACGTGAAGACTCCGCAAAGACAGTGACCCAAGGCGGGAATCGAAGCTGGGACCTTGCGCTGTGAAGCAACAGTGCTACCCACTGTGCTTACATACCATTGGGGGGGGGGGGGGGTTCTGGGGTCAACTTCCCCGTGTGGCCACCGGTGTAGGTCGTTGACCTTCTTGCTGCTCTCGGTGCTGGTCCTCCTGGTGACCCTGCCTGAGCTGATAGCCACTGCCACCTCTATTAAAGCTGCATTGGCTGTCCTATGGCTTACCCTTCAGGATTCTCGGGGGAACAGCACATTCCTCTTGGCCTCGGCCGCCTCTAGGAGCCTCCGCAGGTCTACATCCCAGAATGGTGGGGCTGGTCGTCTCGGCGCCTTGGCTGCGAGCTTCGTGGAGTTGGCTGTGCAGGAGCAGTTTATGGGCTGCCCTACCTTGTTAGCAGCGGATTGCCAAGTGCGGTCCTGGCGAATCTGCTGCCGAGCCTTGATTTGCAGCGTGAAGCCTCCTTAAGTGGACCAATTAATATTGGATTGCGGTGATGGTCTTGCCAGGCCAAGTGTCAGGAAGTTCACGGCAGTTATCGCTCGCTACCGCAGTTAGAAACATTTTCACTAAATCGCGCCCTATGTTCTTAAAATTAGAGAATTCAAATTCAATTAATTAATTAATTAATTAATATATATCGAAGTCAAAACCAGTTTAGTTTTGGTGATAACAAATTTAGTTTGAAAATCTTTATCATGACTGTATGCACCACAAACATTCTTGTGTTTAGTCTGTCCAAAGAAACGCTGCCTTTTTTGCTTCACCATTTCTGTCATTTGTAAGCAGTAAACCACAAATAGTCCAATAAGCCTCTTGTTTTAAATACTCAACTTGTGCAGGACCAGGTAAATAACCACTAGTGCCAAGAAAATGCACAGCTTGAAAAAAAAAAGCTTTTACAAGCTCCACTTATATTTTACAGATTGAAGGACTTTGTGAAACAAATGCATTTAAATGCTTGCATTTACTAATTTTCATGATTTACATTGCATGGAAAAGAAACAGATTAAGCTTCTTTAATCATTCATTACTTAATGACAAGCTACAGCTTTGAGCTTTCTTTGCTTCAATGGCAGAATGAAAATCAATGAGAAGTTTATATGAATGGTTCTAGCTGGAATTCCTGCTGCTTTCAATATCAGGGTGAAGCTTCATTTTCTATTCATTTAAAAGGGAAATGGAATGGCTACAATCTTTTTCTCCATTTGTCAAAGCTTTTTAAAACGAGAGAACCAACAATAATGTGGAATATTTTAGCCAAATTTCATGCTGCGCAACAAAAGAGATTGAAATCCAACTGACTGGGGGGGGGGGAAAGACAAGCACATTGTAACATGGATCCCTGGTTAGGATCCAATATCCCAGCAACATTACTCCTGCATTTAACATCAACAAGGAGGAGCAAAAGTAATAAATACAAAAACAAAACAACAAAACTAGAACTAGCTTAAGTATCACGGAAATTTCAAAACGTGAGCCTCACCTGCACTATTCAAAAGGTGAGGTCTGATTTAAAATTGATAATTCACCTGCATTCAACTTTAAAAAAAGAGACTTTCAATAAACAAATCTGTGCAGTGAAGGAATTTTATAGTCTCATTAATTGTATTAATGAGGTCTCTAATAGCTAGAAACTGCACAGGGCTATTCAAGTAAATAATTGTCAAAGATATAATGAAACAACGGGTCCTGATGGAGTCCCCGGTCGCGCACTCAGATCCTGCATGGACTAACTGGCGGGTGTGTTCGCAGACATCTTTAACCTTTCCCTACTCTGTTCAGAGGTTCCCACCTGCTTTAAGATGACCACTATCATACCGCACCAGGCAGCATGCCTCAACGACTACTGACATCTGACATCTATTATTATGAAGTGCTTCGAGAGGTTAGTCATCACACACATCAGACACATTAACTCCAACCTTTCTGATTGCCTTGATCCACTACAATTTGCCTACCACCAAAACCAGCCCACAGCAGATGCCATCTCCCTGGACCTATACTCAGCTCTGGAGCATCTCAACAGCAAGAACACATACGTCAGACTCCTGTTCATTGACTACAGCTCTGCCTTCAACACCATAACCCCAGTCACGCTCATATTCAAACTCCAAAACTTAGGGCCCCTCACTCTGTAACTGGATCCTCAACCTCCTGACCCATAGACCACAATAAGCAAGGATAAACAACAACACCTCCTTCACATTAGTCCACAATACCGGGGCCCCTGCTGTACTCTCTATACACACACACACGACATGTGGTGGAATTCGGCTCCAACTCCATCTAAGTTTGCTGATGATACGACCATAGTGGGTCTGATCTCAAACAACGATGAGTCAGAATACAGGAAAGAGACAGCGAAGCTAGTGGAGTAGTGCAATGACAACATTTTCTCTCTCAATGTCAACAAAACTAAGGAGCTTGTCATCGACTTCAGGAAGTGAAGTGTCGTACATGCCCCTGTCTGAATCAATGGTGCCGAGATGGAAATAATAATAATAATAACCTTTTATTGTCACAAATATGAAGTTACTGGGCAAAGCCCCTAGTCGCCACATTCTGGCCCCTGTTCGGATAAGCTGGTACGGGAATTGAACCCGACTGATGACCTTGTTCTGCATCACAAATTAGCCCACTGAGCTAAACCAGTCAAGGATGGTTGGCAGCTTCAAATTCTTAGGTGCAAACATCAAAAACAACCGGTCCTGGTCGACCCACGTCGACACTACGGCCAAGTGCTTTTACTTCCTCAGAAAATTAAGGAAATTCGGCATGTCCATAATTTTTATAGATGTATCATAGGCAGCATCCTATCTGGCTGCATCACAGTTTGGTATGGTAACTACTTGGCCCAAAACCGCAATATACTACAGAGAGCCATGAACACAGCAGTCCATCACGTGAGTCCGCCTCCCATTCATTGACTCTGCCTACACCTCCCGCTGCCTTAGGAAAGCGGGTAGCATAATCAAAGACCCCTCCCACCCGGGTTATTCTTTCTTCCAACTTCTTCCATCGGGCAGAAGATACAAAAGTTTGAGAACACTTACTAACAGATTCAAAAACTTCTTCTCAGCTGTTACCAGACTCCTGAATGGCCCGCTTATGGACTGAACTGATCTTTCTACGCATCTTCTTTATGGTTGCAGCACTGTATTCTGTCCGCTGCACCCGATGTCTATGTTTAAGTATTTATACTGTGTATTTATAGTATGTTCTATACATTCATGTATGGAGCGATCCGTCTGGACTGTATGCAGAACAATACTTTTCACTGCACCTCGGTGCACGTGACAATAAATTTAAATCTATTGCGTTGTTGTCCTGTCCCACAGCACAGCAAGGATAACGATAATTCTAAGCAAGTAAAAGCTATCAGCTCTAGTCCAACCAAAATTCTCTAAAAGTCTTTCCTGATTAATAAAACTATCTTATTTTGATGTACTGTTGGTATCATCATATCACTACACTGCCATTGCATTTTGCAAGCTTTTAGTCTTCTTCAGTGCTCTTACAGGTCTTTCAAGAAGGCAACAAATGGGCTAATAAATGACCAATTTACTATTTCACAGAGCTTGCTTATTTCATGGGCTCTTAGAATCATGGAATTACTACAGTGCAGAAGGAAGTCACTTGGCCAATCGAGTCTGCACCACTCCTCTGAAAGAGCCCCCATGCCCCCACCCCATCCCCATAACCCAGTAACCCCACATAGTTACATCTGTTAGCAAAGTTGCATTTTATTATTAAAATTAAAGAAATATATATAAAATTTTGGTTTTGAATTATGGTGCTTCACACAAGAAATAAGTTGATGCATCATGAATGAACAGCAATTATTGCAATCATACGTGAATACTGCAATATACAGACTTAGAACAATGGTTAGCACTGTTGCATCACAGCGCCAGGATCCCAGATTCGATTCCCGGCTTAGGTCACTCTCTGTGCGGAGTCTGCACGTTCTCTCTGTGTCTGCGTGGGTTTCGTCCGGGTGCTCCAGCTTCCTCCCACAAGTACCAAAGACATGCTGTTAGTTGAGAATTGGACATTCTGAATTCTCCCTCTGTGTACTCGAACAGGCGTCGGAATGTGGTGACTAGGGGCTTTTCACAGTAATTTCATTGCAGTGTTAATGTAAGCTTACTTGTGACAATAAAGATTATTAATAACTCTTTGGACATTAGGGGAAATTTAACATGGACAATCCAGCTAACCTGAACATCTTTGGACTGCGAGAGGAAACGAGAGCATCCGAAGGAAACCCACGCGGACAGGTGGAGAACGTGCAAACTCCGCACAGTGACCCAAGAATGGAATTGAACGGGTCCTTGGTGCTGCGAGGCAGCAGTGCTAACCACTGTGCCGCCCTCATTTGCAAGCTGCCTATTCCACATCCAGCTAATTTTTAAGTTTCTGATAAAGGTGGGATTAGCATTCGACAACACAAAATGGTAAGAAAAATCAAAATCGACAGTCCTGGAAGTTCCCTTCTTTTCTGAGTACATTGTAACTTCTCCAATCTGGAGAACACAGGAAATAGGAGGAGTAAGCCTTTTGGCTGATTAAGCCTGCTCCGTTATTTAGCTAGATCCTGGCTCATCTTCGACCTCAGTGCCATTTTCCCACAAAATTCCCATATCACTTGATATATTTAATATCCAGAAAGTTATTAAACATCTGAGCTAGTACAGCCCTCTTGGGTACAGAATTCAGTAGATTTACCACCACCATCATCACTACCATCTTAATGAAGACATTCCTCTTCATCTCAGACCAAAATAGCTCACCTCTAATTCTGGGGTTCCACAGCCCTCAACCAGTGGAAACATCTGTCATGTACCTGTCAAGCCCTGAAGAATTTTGTCTGCTTCAATAAGATCATCTCGTTCTTCTAAACTCCGGAGAAAATAGGCCCAGCCCCCTCAGTCTCTCATAGGGCCACCCTGGCGTCCCCAGAAATCCGACTCGTGAACCTCCCTCTATTGCAAGCCTTTCTTTCCTTAGGCAAGGGGACTAAAACTGTATTGAACACTTAAGAGTGCCCAATTATTTTTTCTCCAATTAAGGGGCAATTTAGCGTGGCCAATCCACCTAACCTGCACATCTTTGGGTTGTGGGGGTGAAAGTATTCAACATTTCAAGTGCGGTCTCACCAAGGTGCTACATAAGTGCAGCAAGACTTTCTTATTCCTGTATTCAAATTCACTTGCAATAAGGCCAATAAAGTATTTGCCTTCCTAATTGCTTGCTGCACCTGCAAGCTAGCTTTCAGTGACTCATGAACAAGGACACCTAGGTCCCCTTGGACATCAAAACCTTCTCTCACTATTTAAAAAATATTCTGCATTTCTGTGTTTCCTATCGAAGTGGGTAACTTCATATTTTTGCACATTATATTCCATCCACCATGTTCTTGTCCATTCACTTAGCTGGTCTAAATCTCCTTGAAGTCTCTTTGCATCTCACAACTCATATTCCCACTGAGTTTTGTGTAATTCACAAAGTGGAAATAACACATTTGGCCCTACATCCAATCAGTATATCGTTTGTATATTTCTATGGCCCAAACACTCATCCTTGTGGCACCCCTAGTCACAGTCTGAACACCTGAGAATGATCTGTTCTTTGTTACATTGTTTTCTGTCCGTTAACCAATTCTCAATCCATACCAGTCTATTACACCCAATCCATGTGCTTTAATTCTGCTTACTAACCACCCGTGTGGGACTTTATCGAAAGCCCTTTGAAAATCCAAATACACATCCGCAACCCATTTCCTTGTCATCTATTCTTCCAGTTACATCCTCAAAAAAAATACGCAGTAGCAACACATGTGGTATTCACCACAAACAGGATGCTGCCATCAAACAAAAAAGACATTTCGCCTGGGCAGCACGTTAGCACAAGTAGATAGCACTGTGGATTCACAGTGCCAGGGTCCCAGGTTCGATTCCCCGCTGGGTCACTGTCTGTGCGGAGTCTGCACGTTCTCCCCGTGTCTGCATGGGTTTCCTCCCCCAGTCAAAAGACGTGCAGGTTAGGCGGATTGGCCAAGATAAATTGCCCTTAGTGACCAAAAGCTTAGATGGGGTTATTGGGTTACGGGGATAGAGTGGAATTCTATCACACAAGTAAGTAATTAATTTCATTGTGATGTTCAGTATGCAGACAATACACCCCGGAGACCGGCTGCTCATATCAACCAGCATGTCCTTTTCACTGTTCTGCTCATATCAACCAGCATGTCCCTTTCACTGTTCTGCTCATATCAACCAGCATGTCCCTTTCACTGTTCTGCTCATATCAACCAGCATGTCCCTTTCACTGTTCACAATAGATAAAGGTAAAAACTGTATTCAACCACTCCTAGCTTGCAAAATTCAAAGCAGTGTCTAACATTATATGTGGCGCAATTGAATAACATTTTATAAAAAATACTCAGTGTGCTAAGAATTACGCTGAGGATCATCAGTTGGGCTTGTAGTGTGGCATATGTGCATGCACTGGAAGCTACATATATTAATGCACAGAGCCCAGTTCTTTGCAAATAGAAAGAACATGTACACATTGCGCCTGCTTTAGCTAAGTGACAGCTATTTATTAGTTCATTACTCAGGATAATGCCTTTTTAAAAAAAAATTTATTGAAATTTTTTACAGAAAATATAAGAAACAATGAAAAGCAACAATAAAACACCATAATAACTGTAACACCAAGACCGCATCAACGTATGTATCACACCCCACCCCCCCCACAAACCCAGTAACAAGAGAACTTAAAAATAAATTAAATTAAATAAGCAAACATAGTCAACGTCCCCCCCTTCCCCCCTCCCCCCCACCCTCCCCCCTCCCCCTCCCCCTCCCTCCCCTTCCCCTCCATCCCCCTTCCCCTCCCCCCACTTCCCCTCCATCCCCCTTCCCCTCCCTTCCCCTTCCCCCCTCCCCACTTCCCCTCCCTCCCCCCCACTTCCCCTCCCTCCCCCCCCCCTTCCCCTCCCTCCCCTTCCCCCTCCCCCCCTCCCCCTCCCCCCCTCCCCTTCCCCTCCCCCCCCCCCTTCCCCTCCCTGCCCCCCTTCCCCTCCCTGCCCCCCTTCCCCCTCCCCCTCCTGCACTCCCGGATCCACCCCAACCCCAAAATCGCGGGTCCCCAGCCTGGCTTGACCCTGGATCCTACCACCCTCGGCACCGGCCTTGCCACCCCCTTCCAGAACTCCTCCAGTGCCGGGCATGCCCAGAAACATATGGGCATGGTTCGCTGGACTCCCCGAGCACCTGACACACCTGTCTTCACCCCCAAAGAATCTACTCATCCTAGACCCGGACATGTGGGCCCGGTGCAGCACCTTGAATTGGATGAGGCTAAGCCGCGCACATGAGGAGGAAGAGTTAACCCTCTCCAGGGCATCAGCCCATGTCCCATCTTCGATATGTTCCCCCAGTTCCCCCTCCCACTTAGCTTTCAGCTCCTCTACTGACGCCTCCTCCACCGCCTGCATTACCTTGTAGATATCAGATATCTTCCCCTCCCCGACCCAGACCCCCGAAAGCACCCTGTCACTCAGCCCCCTAGCGGGAAGCTAAGGGAATCCCTCCACCTGCCGCCTAGCAAACGCCTTTACCTGCAGATACCTGAACATGTTCCCCGGGGGGAGCCCAAATTTCTCCTCCAACTCCCACAGGCTCGCAAACCTCCCATCAATGAACAGGTCCCTCAGCTGTCTGATGCCCGCTCTGTGCCAACCCTGGAACCCCCCCATCAATGTTCCCCGGGACGAACCGATGGTTCCCCCTTAACGGAGCCTCCATCGAGCCCCCCACTTCCCCCCGATGTCGCCTCCACTGCCCCCAAATCTTGAGGGTAGCCGCCACCACCAGACTCGTGGTATACCGTGTAGGAGGGAGCGGCCACGGCGCCGTTACCAGGGCCCCCAGGCTTGTATCACCACAGGACGCCCTCTCCATCCGTTTCCATGCTGCCCCCCCCCCCCCCAATCACCCACTTGCGCACCATCGACACATTAGCCGCCCAATAATACCCCGAGAGATTGGGTAACGCCAGCCCCCCACCATCTCTACCCCGCTCCAAGAAGACCCTCTTCACACTCGGGGTCCCATGCGCCCAAACAAAGCTCATGATGCTGCTAGTCACCCTCCTAAAAAAGGCCCTAGGGATAAAGATGGGCAAACACTGAAAGAGGAACAAGGACCTCAGGAGAACTGTCATTTTGACGGACTGCACTCTACCCGCCAGCGATAGCGGTACCATGTCCCACCTTTTGAATTCCTCCTCCATCTGCTCCACAAGCCTGGTAAAATTAAGCTTATGGAGAGTCCCCCAACTCCTGGCCATCTGCACCCCCAGGTATCTGAAACTCTTCACTGCCCTCTTAAACGGGAGCCTCCCAATTCCCTCCTCCTGATCACCCGGGTGTACTACAAATACCTCACTCGCCTAGATTTAACTTATAGCCCGAGAAGCTCTCAAACTCAGTCAACAGCTCCATCATCCCCAGCATTCCCCCCTCTGTGTCCGCCACATACAACAGCAGGTCGTCCGCATACAGCTTTACCCTATGTTCTTCCCCACCCCGCACCAGGCCCCTCCACCTCCCCGACTCCCTCAGCGCCAAAGCCAAAGGTTCTATCGCCAGTGCAGAAAGCACTGGGGGGACAGGGGGCACCCCTGCCTGGTCCATGGTAGAGCCTGAAGTACTCTGATCTCTTTCCATTGTTAACTACACTCGCCATCGGGGCCTCATAGAGCAACCTCACCCATTTGATGAACCCCTCCCCGAATCCGAACCGCTCCAGCACCTCCCACAGGTACCCCCACTCAACTCTATCAAACGCCTTCTCTGCATCCAGCGCCACCACTATCTCCGCCTCCCCCTCCACCGCCGGCATCATAATAACATTGAACAATCTCCGCACATTCGTGTTGAGCTGCCTTCCCTTGACAAATCCTGTCTGATCCTCGTGTATCACCCCTGGCACACAGTCCTCTATCCTGGTGGCCAGGATCTTCGCCAACAACTTAGCGTCAACATTGTGGAGCGAGATTGGCCTGTATGATCCACACTGCAAGGGGTCCTTATCCCGCTTCAGGATCAGAGAGATCAGCGCCCGTGACATCGTCGAGGGCAAAGCCCCCCCCCCCCCCCCCCCCCCGCCGGCATCATAATAACATTGAACAATCTCCGCACATTCGTGTTGAGCTGCCTTCCCTTGACAAATCCTGTCTGATCCTCGTGTATCACCCCTGGCACACAGTCCTCTATCCTGGTGGCCAGGATCTTCGCCAACAACTTAGCGTCAACATTGTGGAGCGAGATTGGCCTGTATGATCCACACTGCAAGGGGTCCTTATCCCGCTTCAGGATCAGAGAGATCAGCGCCCGTGACATCGTCGAGGGCAAAGCCCCCCCCCCCCCCCCCCCCCCCCCCCATGCCTCATTGAAGGCTCGCACCAACAGGGGGCCCACCAGATCCGCATACTTTTTATAAAATTCCACCGGGAACCCATCCGGCCCCGGCGCCTTACCTGACTGCATTTGACCAATCCCCCCGACTAGTTCCTCCAACTCAATCGGCGCCCCCAGCCCCTCCACCAGCTCCTCTTGCACCTTTGGGAAACGTAGCCTGTTCATGAAGCTCTCCATCCTCCCCCCCCCCCCCCAAATCGGTGGCTCCGGCCGGTACAGTTCCTCGTAGAAGTCCCTAAAAATCCCGTTCACCTCTGCCCCCTTCTGCACCACATTCCCACCCTTATCCGTCACTCCACCAATTTCCCTAGCCGCATCTCGCCTACGGAGCTGATGTGCCAACATCCTGCTCGCCTTTTCCCCATACTCATATACCCCGCCTTGCGCCCTCCTCCACTGTGTCTCCGCCTTTCTGGTGGTCAACAAGTCGAACTTGGCCTGCAAACTACGCCGTTCCCCCAGCAACCCCTCCTCCGGGGCCTCTGCGTACCTCCTATCCACATCCAGGAGCTCCCCCACCAGTCTCTCCCTCTCCCTCCTTTCCCTATGGGCCCGGATGGAAATCAGCTCCCCCCGGATCACTGGTTTCAGAGCCTCCCAGACCATCCCCACCCGGACCTCCCCCGTGTCGTTGGCCTCAAGATACCCCTCAATACTTCCCCGGACCCTCCTACACACCTCCTCATCAGCCAGCATCCCCACATCCAGGCACCACAGCGGGCGCTAGTCCCGCGCCTCCCCCATCTCCAGATCGACCCAGTGCGGAGCATGGTCTGAAATTGCTATGGCCGAATACTCGGCATCCTGCACCTTCTGGATCAATCCCCTGCTCAGGACGAAAAAATCAATTCGGGAGTAAACATGGGAGAAAAAGGAATACTCCCGCGCGCACGGCCTCCCAAACCTCCAGGGATCCACCCCTCCCATCTGGTCCATAAACCCCCTCGTCACCTTGGCCGCCGCCGGTCTCCTACCCATCCTTGAACTGGACCGGTCCAGTGGGGGATCCATCACTGTGTTAAAGTCAAGCCCCCTGCCTCCAGGTCCGGAATGTGGCCCAACATGCACCTCATAAAGCCAGCATCATCCCAATTCGGGGCATATACATTAACCAGCACCACCTTCTCTCCCTGCAGCCTACCCTTCACCATAATATATCTGCCCTCCTTGTCCGACACCACCTCAGACGCCTCGAACGCCACCCTCTTCCCCATCAGAATCGCCACCCCCCCGGTTCTTCGCGTCTAATCCTGAGTGGAAAACCTGCCCCACCCACCCCTTCCTCAGACGAACCTGGTCCGCCACCTTCAAGTGGGTCTCCTGGAGCATAGCCACGTCCGCCTTCAGATGGGAAAATACCTTAGTTCTCTTAACCGGCCCATTCAGCCCCCTCACGTTCCAGGTGATCAGCCGGATCAGAGGGCACCCCGCCCCCCGCCCCCCTCCCCCGCCGACTAGCCATAGCTCATCGACTGCTCGCCCCAGGCCAGCACACCCCGCCCGACCCGTTCCCCATGACGATGACGCCTCTCCTCTACCCCCCCCGGCCCACAGCAGCTCCTGCCTGGCCATTCCAGCAGCAACCCGGTTCTCTCCCCCCCCCCCTCCCGAACCAGGCTAGGACCCCTCCTAGCCGCGACGCACCCTCCATGGTACTTCCGTGAGTCAGCTGACTTCTGCTGACCCTGGCAACTCCCGCCAAAACCCGGCCCCTCCCGACATGGGGTCATCCCCCCTCCTGCCACACCTCCTTAGCACCGCTTCAGCGTGGGAAAAAACCAGTAGAGGCCACGCCCCCACTGCCAGCTCCACCCCCCCTGCCCCGCAGCGCGGGAAACCAGAGGAAAGCCCGCGCTTTCACACTGCCCCACCCCACCATTCTGACGCAGCTCCCCAAATTCCAGCTCCACCCCATCCCCCAGCCCCGTACAGAAGAGAAAATTAAAACAAAAAACCCCCCAACATTCCCCACATAACCCAAAACCATACCCAACAGACCCACCCGGAAACAGCAAAAAACCAGCATAAAAAACACATGTCAAAGTTACAAAAACAGCAACAGCAAAAACAGCAACGACCATAGTGCACCGGACCCCGCAGCCCCCAGACCCTATTCGAGTCCAGCTTCTCTGACTGTACAAAGGCCCACGCCTCTTCCGGGGACTCGAAGTAGTTCTGCCGGTCCTTGTATGTCACCCACAGACGCGCAGGCTGCAGCATTCCAAATTTGACCTGCTTGGCATGCAGCACCGCCTTCGTCCGGTTAAACCCGGCCTGCTGCTTAGCCACCTCCGCACTCCAGTCCTGGTAGATTCGCACTACCGAATTCTCCCACCTGCTGCTCCTCTCTTTCTTGGCTCCCGTTCACTGAAACGATGGAACCGCACCAGTACCGCCCGCGGGGGTTCATTTGTCTTGGGCCTCCTGGCCAGCACTCAGTGGGCTCCCTCAAGCTCCAGGGGCAAATGGAAGGACCCCGCTCCCATCAACGAGCTCAGCATCGTGGTCACATAAGACGGAAGATCCGGCCCCTCCAGCCCCTCCGCTAGGCCCAGGATCCTCAAATTCTTTCGCCTCGTGAGAACGTCCAGCTCCTCCAAGCGGTCTTGCCACTTTTTGTGAAGTGCCTCGTGCAACTCCACTTTCCCCACGAGGACCACGGCCTCCTCCTCCTGCTCAGCGGCCTGCTGCTGCAACTCCCGAATGGCCACCCCTTGGGCCGTCTGGGTCTCAAGCAGCTTGTTGGTAGTCGCATTCAGCGAGTCCAGCAACTCAGCCTTCAGCTCCGCAGAACAGCGCAGAAGAGCAGCTTGCTGCTCCTGCGCCCACTTCCATCAGTCCTCCGGTGCTCCGCCGGCCTCCATTTTGTCCTCCTACCCCCGCTTTTCCTGGGGAGCTGCTGCAGCCTTTTCCTTTGCCCCACTCCGGGTAAGCACCATAAATTTCGGGGAATGTTCCTCCAAACACCTTCCCCCACCAGGAATCGTCGAAACAGCGCCGTTTGGGGCCCTAAAATAGGCCCGAAAGTCCTTTAATAGAGGGAGCTGCCGAACGTGCGGCTTAGCTCCGCATCGCCGCAACCGCAAGTGCTCACTCAGGATAATGCCTTAACCAATCGGAGTCAAGCTGCCCGTTTTAAATTTCAAACAATATTGGCAGTTAACTGGCAGTCACCATCAACTGATACATTCTCCATGGTAGCAGTTCCACCAATAGGAGTCCACTGGTCATACGGTATAAATTTGATTGTATTCTTGCAAATGTCCTGCAAATGTCCATATCTGTACAAAACAAAACCCTTTTGACAAAATGTCCCTTTTTATCAGCAATACTCAAGTTCAGTACGACCAAACGACTAATTATCACATCTTTTATAATAGATTCAAACATTTCCCCTACTTCTGATGTCAGGCTAGCAGGTCTACAGTGCCCCATTTTCTCTCTCCCTCCTTTTTTAAATAGCGGAGTTACTTTTGCTAACTTCCAATCTGCAGAATGTATAGAATTTGGAAGATGGCCACCAATGCATCTGCTGTCTCTACATCTGTTTCAACACTCTAGAATGAAGTTTATCAGGTCCAGGGGGTTTATCAACTTTCAGTCCCGTTAATTTCTCCAGTGTTACTTTCTTTGCAAACTAATTTCTTTCAGTTCCTCATTCTCACTAGTCCCCTGGTTCCTTAATAATTTTGGGAGGTTCTTTGTATCTTCCTCCATTAAGGCAGACGCAAAGTATTTGCTTGTTTCTCTGCCAACATCCTTATTCCCCATTATAAATTGTCCTGTCTCCGCCTATAGTGGGCTGACATTCCTCTTTGCTAATCCTTTCCTTTTTACATATCTAAAGAAGTTTTTGCAATCTTTTTTAATGTTTCTCTCTTGGTTTATTTCATATTCTATTTTCCCTTTCTTTATCAGTTTCTCGGCCCTTCTGTGCTGAATTTTAAAATGCTCCGAATCTTTGAGGGTAAATCAACATCTGACATGTGGGAGGCTTTCAAATGTCAGTTGAAAGGAATTCAGGACCGGCATGTTCCTGTGAGGAAGAAGGATAAATACGGCAAATTTCAGGAACCTTGGATAACGAGAGATATTGTAGGCCTCGTCAAAAAGAAAAAGGAGGCATTTGTCAGGGCGAGAAGGCTGGGAAAGACGAGGCCTATGTGGAATATAAGGAAAGTAGGAAGGAACTTAAGCAAGGAATCAGGAGGGCTAAAAGGAGTCACGAAAAGTAATTGGCAAACAGGGTTAAGGAAAATCCCAAGGCTTTTTACACGTACATAAAAATCAAGAGAGTAGCCAGGGAAAGGGTTGGCCCACTGAAGGCTGGCACACAGGGGAGGGAATCTATGTGTGGAGTCAGAAGAAATGGGCAAGGCACTAAATGAAAGAGAAGGAATTGGTGGATGTTGAGTCTGGAGAAGGGTGTGTAGATAGCCTGGGTCACATTGAGATCCAAAAAGACGGAGGTGTTGGGCATCTTGAAAAATATTACGGTAGATAAGTCCCCAGGTTCTGATGGGATCTACCCCAGAATACTGAAGGAGGCTAGAGAGGAAATTGCTGAGGCCTTGACAGAAATCTTTGGATCCTCGCTGTCTTCAGGTAATGTCCTGAAGGACTGGAGAATAGCCAATGTTGTTTCTTTGTTTAAGCAGGGTAGCAAGGATAATCCAGGGAACTACAGGCCGGTGTGCCTTTCGTCAGTGGTAAGGAATTACTGGAGAGAATTCTTCGAGACAGGATCTATACCCATTTGGAAGCAAGTGCATGTATTAGCGAGAGGCAGCTCGGTTTTGTGAAGGGAGGTCGTTTCTCACTAACTTGATAGAGTTTTTCGAGGAGGTCACAAAAATGATTGATGCAGATAGGGCAGTGGATGTTGTCTATATGGACTTCAGTAAGGCCTTTGACAAGATCCTTCATGGCAGACTGGTACAAAAGGTGAAGTCACATGGGGTCAGAGTGAGCTGACAAGATGGATACAGAACTGGCTAGGTCATAAAAGGCAGAGAGTAGCAATGGAAGGGTGCTTTTCTAATTGGAGGGCTGTGACTAGTGGTGTTCCGCAGGGATCGGTGCTGGGACCTTTGCTGTTCATAGTATAAATAAATGATTTGTAGGAAAATGTAACTGGTCTGATTAGTAAGTTTGCGGACGAAACAAAGGTTGGTGGAATTGCGGATAGCGATGAGGACGATACAGCAGGATTTAGATCATCTGGAGACTTGAGCCGAGAGATGGCAGATGGAGTTTAATCCGGACAAACGTGAGGTAATGCATTTTGGAAGATCTAATACAGGTAGGGAATATACAGTGAATGGTAGAACCCTCAAGAGTATTGACAGTCAGAGAGGTCTAGGTGTACAGGTCCACAGGTCACTGAAAGGGGCAACACAGGTGGAGAAGATAGTCAAAGATACTTGCCTTCATTGGCCGGGTCATTGAGTATAAAAATAGGCGAGTCATGTTACAGCTGTACAGAACCTTAGTTAGGCCACACTTGGAATATAGTGTTCAATTCTGGTCGCCACACTACCAGAAGGATGTGGAGGCTTTAAAGAGGGTGCAGAAGAGATTTATCACAATGTTGCCTGGTATGGAGGGCATTAGCTATGAGAAGATGTTGAATAAACTCGGATTGTTCTCACTGGAACGACGGGGGTTGAGAGGCGACCTGATAGAGGTCTACAAAATTATGAGGGGCATAGGCAGGATGGGAGTCAGAGACTTTTTCCCAGGGTAGAGGGGTCAATTACTAGGGGAAATAGGTTTTTGGTGCGAGGGGCAAGGTTTAGAGAAGATGTACAAGGCAAGTTTTTTTTACACAGAGGATAGTGGGTGCCTGGAACTCGCTGCCAAAAGAGGTGGTGGAAGCAGGGACAATAGTGACATCTTTAAGCGGCATCTTGACAAATACATGAATAGGATAGGAATAGAGGGATATGGACCCCGGAAGTGTAAAAGATTTTAGTTTAGGCAGGCAGCATGATCGGCGCAGGCTTGGAGGGCCGAAGGGCCTGTTCCTGTGCTGTACTTTTCTTTGCTTTGTTCATTGTTCTGTCCTCACTGAGTCATCATTATTCCCCTGCAGTGGCCGGCCAATCCCTTTAGCGCCCTACCCATAATGTCGCCACCATCATGATGACCTCACGCAGGCACCACAGGACTGAGAGAATGTCGGGGGGGGGGAGAGATGAGTCCCTGTAGGAGGGCTCACTAATGACATCTTGATGTATTTAAATGAGGTTCCTTCCGTGACAGGATTCTCATTGCGTCACTGACGAGGGACCAAGAAAATCAGGAAACATGGTAATATAATAATCTTTATTGTCACAAGTAGGCACACATTAACACAGCAATGAAGTTACTGTGAAAATCCCCTGGGCAGCCCATTCCTCCGCCTATTAGGGTACACAGAGGGAGAACTCAGAATGTCCAATTCCCCCAACAGCAAGTCTTTCAGGACTTGTGGGAGGAAACCAGAGTTATTTTCAACTGCCGTTCTGACTGACGGATAACATGGGCAGACAATCGCCCCAGCTGATTTTATTAGAGTTTGACCTGGATTTGCATCCAAAATGGCAGACGAACACCCAGTCCAGAGGTCTGCTCCCATATCTGGCAGAAACTATTTTCGCGAGCAGGATTTGCGTGGGGGGAATGAAAGAGAAGTAACTTGATTTGAGCAGTTTCAATAGCTGTGTGTTGACATAACTCTAAGTGTTATCATTGTAGTATTATTAATGCTTGACTGCGTTCCACAACTTATTACAGTGAAGGACCATAGGTTTACTATTTTACAGCTCAGACATTGTTAAGGAATTAGCTGACTTTGATGCGAGGTTATGACAGAAACATAGAATCCCTGCAGAGAGGCACAGTTTGATCAGGAATAGTCAGCGTGGCTTTGTCAGAAGGAGGTCACGCCTAACAAATTTGACGAAATTTTTTGAGCACGTGACCAAGTGCGTACATGAGGATAGTGCAGTTCATAGAATCATAGAATTTACAGTGCAAAAGGAGGCCATTCGGCCCATCGGGTCTGCATCGGCCCTTGGAAAGAGCTTAAGCCCACACCTCCACCCTATCCCCGTAACCCAGCAACCCCACTTAACCTTTTTTGGACATTAGGGGCAATTTAGCATGACTAATCCACTTAAAATGCACATCTTTGAACTGTGGGAGGAAACCGGAGCACCTGGAGGAAACCCATGCAGACACGGGGAGTATGTGCAGACTCCACAGACAGTGACCCAAGCCGGGAATCGAACCTGGGACCCTGGAGCAGTGAGGCAACTGTGCTAACCACTGTGCTACTGTGCTGCCCGCAGTTGATGTAATTTACATGGATTTCAGCAAAGCATTTGGCAAGGTCCCACGTGGGAGACTTATAAAGAAGCCAAATGCACATTGGATACAGGGGAACCTGATATGATGGATGAGCTGTAGGAGACAGAGGGTGATGACAGATGGCTGCTTTAGTGACTGGAATTCAGTGTCCAGTGGCGCACCACAGTGAGGTTGAGAGTCTTGGATTCCAGGAAGATATAGACTGGACGGTCAAATGGGCAGAAAAGTGGTAGATGGAATTTAATCTTGAAAATGTGAGGTGTTACACTTTGGAAGGAGTAATTTGACAAGTAAATATTCAATAAATGCCGCCACACTGGGAGGTCCTGTGGAACAAAGAGATGGATTAGATTATTCGCATTAGCCAAAAAGTTGAAAATTGAGTTAAAAGCACCGAGAAAGCAGACAGAATTGAGGTAATAGGGATTGGAAGAAGAAAAATTAAATCTCAATAGCAATTCATCGGAATTGGCTAGGATTCAGTTGCTTGAAATTGAAAACGAAATGAAAGAGCTCACTTTGAAAAAAAGAAAATAAATCAAAATGTGAAAGATTGGGTTTGAGCTCCAAATAGAGAAATAACTTAGGCATCATGAACTGGCTTGAGAACAGCTGAGGTTATGGGGTGAAAAAAAGTCCAGTAGTCTGGATGAGGAAACTATTTCCATTTCAAGCTTTGATATAACAAAGTGTTTGTCAATTTTCTAAATTTAGTGAAGATAGAGTTGAAAGAAATTGAATCTAATTTGAAAAGGTAGCTACAAAGCTGAAGTGGCCAAAGGCCTCATTGTCTCTAATATTGCAAAGTACTTTGGACAGTAACACAATGGACGTTTACTTTAGCCTTTCAGAATAATGATTTACAGATCTGGTGCGGACACCATGGGAAATCCTTCTGCACCGTAACAATGGTGTGATTTTTTTTGTGGTTACGAGGGAGTTAAAACTGCAGCTCTTCATGTTTATGAGCTTCACAGAAGCACATCAGTTGACATTGCAGGCTTTAAAGAAAAGCACAAGTGAAAAATTTGTAGAATTTGGTAGAAAGAAATGTTTGAGACTGTTGGTTTTGACAACACCAACACCAAACCTATTCGAGTATTGGCCACTGTAATTGTTTCTCCGGCACCCAAATGTATATCTACCTCCCCGTCTCCACCGCCGCACCCCCAAACAGTTGCCTACTTATGTCTTGTAAATAATTTTGCCAGTTGTATAGAGTTGTTGAGCTGGTGCATAATACCCTACCAGTTATTCTATATTATTTATTTTCTTTTTTATTATTTTTTTCTGGTATGTTTGGGTATGCTCTTCTTCTATATATGTATACATTTCTTATTCTGTGTACATAACGGTATATATACTTTGTTCAAAAACCCAATAAAAAACATTTATATAAAAAAAATGAGACTGCTGGTTTTGATCACTGAAGTTGGAACAAAATTCTGAGAGTGTTACAGAGTTAGTGACACTGGAAAAATTTCAAAACAGCATCCCAAGCGATTAGGTCACATGTGGAAGACCGTAAGATTTCTAAGGTACAGGAAGCCAAGGTTCTGGCAGATGGGTATGAACTATCCCTTAGGCAGCTAGCGGATAATGTATCTCCATTTGTAAACCTACAGGGAAGCTGGAGGAACAAAATACGGTCACGTTGCAGGTAGAAGTTGTTCTCGTCAACAGAAATGAGAGCATAGAGGATAAAAGTGATGTGAAGAAACCAATATGTTTTATTTAACATTAGATATGGTATTTTGAAGCTCACTGCTGGAAGCTGAATGCTAAACAGGTGGCAGTAATAGGAACGCTCCAGGAGTCTCCAGAAAAGACAGTACAAGAAAAGGGAACAGATATTAAAACAGTGACACTGGCACAGGAATTTCCACAGAGAAAGCTGCACCAGAAAGTAAAACCTGTGAGAAACCCAATGTATCAATATGTATTTACAGTAGGAATAGATGGAACTGAAAGGGATATATAAAGGGATTTATGTTGGAAGGAAGAGTCACTCTAGTTTTGTCGAAGAAAGAGGTACTGGTTCAACTCCGAGTTTTTTGTTGGCAATACAATGGAACTTTCTTCACAGAGTTTGCTGATTGAGATATTTTCCTATGGAGTGTTGATGCGAAAGACTATGCCTTACTCATTGACTAAAACAAATTTAAATTCTGCTCTGATGAAGGGGCCTTGTGATGAAGGGGCCCAAAATTACCAATTATAAATGTGGACTTGATATTGGAAAACGTTTTGGTGGGCAGTATGGTTTTTCACAGCCTGGGATGGAGTGTCATAGTTCCAAAGTTATTCCTGTGAATAAAACACCTTGCATAAGTGAAATCCAGTTACCAAAATACCTGATCCAAGTAACAATACTGATGTGAGCAATGGACATTCCAGGATCAACAGAAGTGCCTACAGAATTATCAATTGTCATCAGAAAGGATCGAGACTGCAAAGAAAGGTCAGTGACAGTGGACATCGAATTACAGGTGCTTTCCAGTGATGAGCAACAGGGCCAGAAAGCAGCCGGAATCCAGACAATTTGCAAAAGACCACTCAAAATTCAGAGGATTGGGATGACGTGGTTCGAGAATTGTGTGGAAGTATAGGAATGAAAAGTAGAAGTCTAGAATGAGGAAGCAGTAGATGTTGTTGGAAAATAATTGATGGGATCTTTAGAATGGGATCAGGAGAAACTGCAGGATCTTTAAGATGTTCAAGCCAAACAGGAATAATAATGATACTAAACCCTTTTGTGTGAACATTAGTAAATCTCAATAGCATCCCTGAAGCAGCTGAGAGATTTTGATCAGAGGAGAAATGTGTTATTGGCACACAATGAGGTCATTGTGACCTCATGTCTCAAAATGAGATTTTACCAAATTTGAGTTCGTAAAATGAGTTAAAACACGGAATCACACGTAGAGCTAACAAAACGGATGGTAGTCGAGATGTGGACTAACCATACTTCGCCAAGTTAAATAACAGGCACAGGGGAAAATGCAGATTTGGAGTTATAATTATATGATGTTTATCCTTTTTGTTACTTGCACTGACATTTGTTTTAGTTAAATCTTTGAAACTTTATAATACAATATGGGCGATAACTTTGGCTCCCCAGCGTCAGATTTCGGGGGTACTCCAATGATTTGCTGGGGAATTCTTCTTGGAGGTTCCATCTAAGAGTTTATTCGGCAATTGCCCAGAAGTGCAAGATTCCCCATGACATTTCACTGAGCTGGGAAGCATCCAACAATTGGTAATGTCACATGGTTCTGCCAGTTTTACATCAATAGTTTATCTGAAGAGTTAGAAGGAAACAAAAGCTCTCCTTGTTCACGCATTGGGGGAACGCTCCTTGTGCACGTATTTGGGGGGTTCCTTGGTTTTGTATCCAAGATCAGGGTGCCCTTTACAAAGGGAGCCCGATCTCCGGATTCCCGGCTGACGGCTTTTTCCCTCTCCGCCAGCATGATGGCGTGGGCCCCGCCTCCAGATTTTTTCTATACAGGGTGCCGGATGATCTGGAGGAAAAACCCGGCTGCACACGCTGGTTTTCTTGTCTCAGTCAACACAGAATATAAAATTACCCCCAGGGAGCTGTATTTAGTTACCGTCTTAATCCAAAAGGACCATCTTAATCCAAAAGGAACACCATGATTTAAATTCTAATGTGGTGAATTTACAGTACTATATTTGTACGGTTAGGAAAGGTAGTTTAAAGGGATTTATATTTGTATTGGTAAACATGAGAAATAATTAGGAATAAACGCGACCTCTAACGTTACTCATCTTTTAATCCTTTTTTTAAAAATCCCAATGTACAACTCATAATTAGTTGATCCTAATGTGTATAATCTGTGCTCTGTTCATGGATGATCCTGGCTAACGTTTGGTCATGGGGAGCCGAGTGAAGTCAAGAAAATCCTTGTTTAATTGAGGTGGTTGGAGGTGACCAGATGGAGCCCAGTTTACATTGGCAGTTTCGCTTGTTAGCGGACCTATGTGTCGGTGATGGCTTTGGCGTCAAGGTAATTACTGCCACTGTGAGTGAACTTGTGGACACCGGTCTTGACTCCCCTGCCCAGATTACTGGTGTTCACATTGAATATCCTGAAGAAAATAGACGAAGCAAATAAGTGAATCTGGTCAGTCGATAGGGAGGGCAGTTTCCTGGGTGGGTGTTCACCTTCAGTCCTTGGAAATCCTGCTGCATGGTATGTCAAACATCCTGGTTGATTTGGGGAGGTAGGGCCGGAGAAGGAATGTGCATTCGCCTGGTCTCCCGAGGGAAACTGGGGATAAACTCCCCACCAGATGAGAACTGGTTGCCAGGCTTTTGCAATCTTGGTTGGAAGGCTTGGCGCTTCGAGTTTGATAGAGCACATTGTATCCAGTCTCCTGAGGCCTGGGATCAGTCACAGATTCCGACCATTTGTTTTACGTGGTTTTGTCCTCGGTGTTTGTAGAGAGGAGCTGGAGGTGGCCAGACGTGACTGGTCTGCACCATCCGCCGGGGCTTCGGTGAAACTCTGGATGGATCCTGGATGATGCTTAACGATCCCATCATAGCTTTGGGCTTTCCAAGCTCCGTGGATGTTTATATTATCCTGCAGTTCATCATTAATACTGAACTTTATTCCCTTATGATTATGCTCCTGATTTTGTCTTATGGCCTTTTATCCTGACAAGGATGTATGATATATGAGCACTGAGACATTTGTCGCCTGTTAGCTGCGAAAATCATGCTGAATTGGTTGCATGACATGAGGGCTTTGAAGTATCAACCTTTTTTAAAAAAATGTGCTGTAATCCTTGCTTTTACATGGAGTACATTTTTTGGTGCCGTTCACTTTATTTATAGATAAAATGAGTAGCGCTATAGCAGAGAAGCAGATAGGTGGTTTGGTATAAAGGCGGTTGTATGGCCTAAAACCCCTGGTGGTGTCGTGTTTTGCTTTTGTAATTTTAGGATAAAGGAATCCTGGCTTGTCTCCTATGAATATACAGACGGATCATACATCCTGTTGTTAGCACCTCTGGTGCTGTTGGAGTAGGAGTAGGAGTAAATATGTACCTGTGCACACCAAGGCTTGCTCAGTTAATCCTTGGACATTTATTCTTTCTTGGGTTGATCCATATTTACTTGGCTGCATGGGTAATGACAGTGGTTACTCAATTACTTGGCTCATGGAAGGCACAGTGGGCATATCATCCTGTTAGGGTTTCTTTGGTGAGGGGAAATAAATGACTTTCTGTGGTAGTGAATTCCACAGATTCACCACTCTCTGGGTGAAGAAATATCTCCTCACCTCAGTCCCAAAAGGTTTACATCTTATCAAACTATTGCACCTATTTCTGGACTCCCCCACCATCAGGAACATTGTTTCTGAATTTACCCTGTCTAATCCTGTTAGAATTTTATAAGTTTCTAGGAGATCCTCTCTCACTCTTCTAAATGCCAATGATTATAATCCTAACCGACTTAGTCTCTCCTCATATGACAGTCCCACCATCCCAGAAATCAACCTGGTAAACCTTTAAACCTTCACTGCACTCCCTCCATAGCAAGAACATCCTTCCGCAGATAAGGATATCAAAACTGCACACAATACTCCAGGTGTGGCCTCACAATGCTCTGTAAAATTGCAATAAAACATCCCTATTCTTGTACTCAAATCCTCAAGGCCAATACCATTGGCCTTCTTTACTACCTGCATGGTTCCTTTCAGCGACTGATGCACAAGGACACCAAGGTCTCAGAGTATCCGCCTCTCTCAATTTACACCCATGCAAACAATAATCTGCCTTCCAATTTTGCTACCGAAGCTGATAACCTCACATTTATCAACATTATACTACATCTGCCATGCTCATGCCCACTTACTTAGCCTGTCCAAATCCCACTGAAGCACCTCTGCATCCTTCTCACAGCTCACCCTACCTCCCAGCTTTGCACCGTCTGCAAATCTGGCAATAATACATTTAGTTCCCTCATCCAAATTACTAATATATAATGCGAACATTTGGGTGCTAGCACAGATCCCTGCGGTGCCCGACTAGTCACTGCCTGACAATCAGAAAAAGACCTACTTATTCCAATATTTTGCTTCCTGCCTGCTAACCAGCTTTCTATCCATCTCACGACACTACCCGTAATCCCATGCACTTTAACTTTACATAGTAATCTGCTCTGTGATACCTTGTCGAAAGCTAATTTCCTTCAGTTCCTCATTGAAACTTGTGTTTCTCAGAACTTCCGGTACATTATTCATGATTTCCTCTGTGAAGACAGAAGAAAAGTACAAATTTAGTTCCTCAACCATTTCTTTATTCACCATTATGAATTCCCCCTAGTCGCCACATTCCAGCACCTGTTAGTGTTCAAAGAGGGCGAATTCAGAATGTCCAAATTACCTAATTCCCCTTCTTAATCAATCCCTTGGTTCGCCTTTGCTGAATTTTAAACTGTTCCCAATCCTCAGGTCTATTGCTTTATCACATTAATTTATATGCCTCTTCTTCAAATGGTTTGACCACAGTTCCCCTTCTACTCTTGTGTCAAATAGGAATAAACAACTTTTGGAGTTCCCCTATTCGTTCCTTGGATGCCTGCCATTGCCTGTCCACTTGTCCTTTGTTTCCCAATCAATCATAAGCAGCTCTTTCATAGATTCATATGTCTCATAGTTGCCTTTTTGAGATTCAAGACTGGTCTCAGAATCAACGACCTCACTCTCTACCTGGATAATGAATTCTATCATATCATAGTCACTCATCCCCAAGGATTCTTTCACAACTAGACTGCCAACTAATCCTTTCTCACTGCACAACATCCAGTCCAAGATGGCCTGATCCATTGTTGGTTCTTCAACATACTGGTCCAGAAAACCGTATACATTCCAGAAATTCCGCCTCTATTGTACTGTGACTAATTTACTCACCCAATCTATATGCAGGATAAAGTCACCCATGATCAGAGAAGTCTTTCTCACGTGCATCTCTGATTTCCTTACTAATGCTATTCCCAACATTACCACTGCAGTTTGGTAGCTTATACCATCCCTACGAATATTTTTTTGCCCCTCAGTGTTTCTTAGCTCGACCCATACAGATTCCGCATCATCTGTGCTAATATTTTTCCTCAATATTGTACCAATATTTTCTTTAACCAACAATGCAATTCCTCCACTTTTTTCTTTCTGTCTGGTCTTCCTAAGAACTGAATAGCCCTCAATCTATAGTGCCCATCCTTGGTCACCTTGGAGACATGTCTCCGTAATCCCAACCATATCATACCCCTTTATGTCTATCTGCGCATCTAATTCATCCATTTTATTTCAAAGCAGTATCTTGTTTCTTATAAGTTATGCTGTTCTGTTCCTGATATCCATTTTGCGAAAGTATACGTTGTTGGACGGTGTCTGACTTCTATTAGCTGGTCCCGGTGTTCCTCTCTTTCTCTGGGGTTTTCTTTCTGTAGGAGAGATGCCGGTACACCTGATATTTAATTCTGGAGGATTTCCCTTATCTTGTCGAGAGCAGTGTTGTATCCCTTCCCAAGATACCCTTGGGAGGCACCAAGTGTAATGATTAAGCTGAAGCAACTATGTGGTTTAGCAACTGGGCCCTTGTAAACTACAGAAGCTTTTTAGTTTTAGTTTAGCTAATTTGATTGTAGTTGGGGACAGAACACCGAGAAGTGAACAGCTCTCAACTCTGCCAGGAGAAGCTGGACAGGTCAAGGAACTTGCAAAGCTGCAAGCTTACAAGGAATAAGATACAATCAGGGAATGTGGACATAAAAAAATTTCTTAAGACGACTGATGTTAAGAGAACAGAACCCAAGGTATTATTCAGAAGAATTCAAGGAAGACTAAATAAAGTGTTCTGAGTGAGAGACAATTGCAGTAAATAGATTTAAAGTCGGACAGCAGAGATATATGGAATGTTTGATGTCATTTTAATACAGTTGAAGAATTGAGAGTTAAAGCAATTGTGAACAATATGTACAGCAGTCAAGACACAGAAATCCTAAAGGAATTAGTGTAAAATTCTGGACTGGATCCGCTGTTAAAAGTGGAGTGGAAGCTCGGTTTAAAAGTAATTTGTAAAACCTGACTGGATTTCAGCATGCAAACCACGAAGGAAAAGCATTATTGTGAGAGAAGACTTTAATGAGTGTTTATGGGAGGGGAGTCTGGAAACTCTCATGTGACAATCATCTGAGGGAATTCAGAAGAGAAAACTACAGACACCAACTTGGGTTCAGAGCGTATAGTGTGTATTTGACCACAGCTAATCTGTGAGCTTAAAAGGGATCTTGTGTTAATAGGACCACTGTAGTTTAAAATTTACTTTGTAATACATGTTAATCTTAAAATCTGTGTGTATTCATTGAACTAAGTGGGGAGAAAAAGGAATATTGTATGATAATCCAACTTTTCACGTTTAATTAATGTTTTTCCCCAGTTAAAACTAGTTAGTGGTTCCGTGACTCTGTTCCTCCACGTTTTATAAGAAAAAAGTAAAATTTACGGTCTTTTGAGCCAGGGTTCCATTTTGTGATCTTCACATCCAGTTGAAAAATCACAATAGCACAAACATCCAAATCAATTGAACATTAAAACATTCAGTTCCACTAAATTGAAAAGCTGGCTGTATGACAAGATACTGTGGTAGCTATTGATGTCTGATTACAATTCAAGTCCGGCTAAGATAAATCTCTGAACATGGAAGTGATACTGTCAGAGCAGAGGCACGCCAATTACCATTAATTTATCAAACTTGCCCAATTTTGGCAAAACCTTGCATTGAGATTATGTGAATTATTCATCATTCCTGTGGTTTGAGACCAGAATTGTACTTCGAAAACTTTAGCAGCAACTATGTTTTGTTCAGCAAAACAGAAATATCACAGCTGGGGCAGCGCATATGATGCTATTGTGATATTCAACGAAATAAATTTATGAATGAGGAATGCTAAAATAGCAGTCGAAGTTTGAGAACTTTTAAAATCAACTCACAAAACATACAATTATGAAACTCATTTCTATCACTTCCTTGCCTCCTAATGACAAAAAAAAAAGACATTCAAAGATTGATAGTATAAAAAAGGTCTTCAGGGCAGCATGGTGGCACAGTGGGTTAGCCCTGCTGCCTCACGGCACCGAGGTCCCAGGTTCGCTCCTAGCTCTGGGTCACTGTTTGTGGGGAGTTTGCACATTTTCCCCATGTTTGCGTGGATTTCTCCCTCACAACCCAAAAGATGCACATGCTAGGTGGATTGGCTACACTAAATTGCCCCTTAAGAGCAGCTTGGCAAGGTGATGGAGGGCAGGAACTGGTCTGCTCCAGCAGAATGGTGTACAGCACATCAGAAGCAGTGCAGCACTAACCTGAAGTCTCTTGCAAACTGAGGATTGTCTTGTGCATGCCACTCTTTAGCAATTGGGTTTTAGATTAATGTAATTTCACGTTGGCATGATGCAAGATCGGAAGGCATGATGGGACACTGGCAGATAGCTGTTTTAATGAGCATTTGAGATTTAGGTGACATTCATGCCACCAGCCAGCAGGAAGGCTGACCCGCCACTGGTCAAATTGCAACATGATTTTCTGCCAGTTGGTTTCCAAATATTCAGAGAGATTTTCTGCTCCCACCCCCACCAACCCATGGGCAGGTCTAGACAATTCCGCCCACTGTGTGTGCCCTGTTGCAAAGCAATTGTCTACAGTGGTTTACATTATAAACAATGCTTCGTGATTTTTAGAAGATATAAAATCACATTGGTAACTGGATGTACTACATCAATAGACTAATGTGTTAAAAGTGCACTTCGCGGGCAGCAGCACCTGCGGAATTAATAGGATATAAATATCAAATGTGTTTTAATATCTGTAATATCTGCAGGAAGTATCAATGAGCAAATATAGGTTCTCAAGTTAAAAAACATACAAACCTTTGGTAACAGTGAAACATATGCAAAGCATGGTGGAACGTGGCCAACTAACTTGACCACATTACTTGGGGAAGGCAGATCCATACTGAATCAGACGGAAACCGCCTGTTTAGTAGAAATATCCTGTATCAGCAGCCCCCAGACTATCGGCATGAATACAAACAATGGAACCAACTAACAAAGTTAAGAAAAGCTTGTGCGGTATTGTAAAGACAGAGGACAGTTGCTAAGGCATCTGGATAACATCATTAAGAAACTTCTGCCTGTCCACGAGCTGATCATGCAGCCCCAGCATGTCTAACAAGTAATTTCATTGGATCTGTACGAATCTATAATCTGTACCATTGGCTCGTGTCCAGCCAAGGTGGGCTGAGTAACTGTTTGAAAATGTATAAGTGTTTATGATTTGCCTTGTTCAGTGAAGGAGCGCATGTTGTACCCAGCATTTTGCTTCCCGCCGGCGTAATTAATAAACTGATTGACTTTTGGAGCAGACCCGAGTGTCGAATGATTCTTTCAGATTCATTCCCGCTAACAAATGGGCACAAAATTCACTCTCAAATTAAGTAGCAAAGACCAGGAAGGTTATGAGCTTCAATTTCCTTACTGAGCAAAGTCAGTTGAGCTCAATTAAAAGATATGCAGTAGGGCAGCTACAATTACTCTTACATAAAGCCAACAATGGGAAAATCAATCACTATCCAGCAGCAACCTCCGAGATCATGCCTGTTTGAATGTCTCGTGAGAGAAAATTCTCCCTGGCAGTGATGCTTTCTGTAAATGCTGACACAGTCTCATAGCTAAAAAAAAAACTGCAAGATACCAGTGATTGGCAAAACAGAACTGCTTGCTATTAAAAAATCAGATTTTATTTCAATTATCAAGGTCAAATTCACTTGTGAAAATATGTCAGCAAGTGCTAAAATGTTGCCTGTGTGCCATGTGTGTAATTGTTAATATTTTAATTCTCTCATGGGATGTGGACGTCAAGGACTAAGTCAACAGTTATGGCTCATCCCTAATTGCCCTCAGAAAAACTGCCTTTTTTTACTACTGCAGTCCACATGCTGTAGGTATACCCACAGTGGTGTGAGGAAAGGAGTTCCAGGATTCTAATGCAGCGACAATTGAAGGAACAGTGATGCCGTTCCAAGTCAGGATGGTATGTGACTTGAAAGGGAACTTGCAGAGAATATTAATCTGTTTTCATGTAAACAAAAATGATGAAAATATCAAACATTATTTAAGGACTTACATGAACTAGGAGTAGTAGCTGAATAAATCAAATGCTATAAACCAGAGGCTCTGATTTTCACTTCTCTTGTAATTCACTATTCTTATACCTAAATTGTCAGACTCTGCGCCAGAGAGATGTGCTGGGAAATAAATATGTTTAGCAAAAACACTATCAGCCTTGCCGCACCCGACTCAAGAGGCGACGAGGCCGATAAATCTCACGAAGAGGCCTTGCACATTTACTGGCATTGTCACACCTAGTGAGATCTCGAGCTGGATCACGTCCATTGAGGTCTCCCAGGTGATTGGGGAGCCCTGGGTGGTTGGACTCTGGGCAGGGTGGTACCCTGGCGCACCCTGTTGCCACACAGGCACCATGTCACTGACATCTTGGCACTCTGGCAGTCCCACCCAGTAATATCCAACCTCCCCCCCACCCCAAAACAAAATCATTAAAGTCCGCATGAGCCACCGCCCCCCCCCCCCCCCCCCCCCCCCCCCCCCAAAAAACCCGGGCAAGGGATGAGGGTGGGGTGGGCCTGAAAAGGGGGGGGGGGGGGGAGAGAATTGTAAAGCGGGAGCCCTAAAGGTGGGGGAGGGGGAGCCCTCAACAACCATTGCGTGGTCTCCGAGGGGGGGGGGGCGCTATTAGATCCCAGCGCTGATAGATCCGGCATAGACATATTCAAATGAGACTAGCTGCTCACTTGAATATGCAAATCTGGATCCAGCCCTCAATGGGTGGGATCCAGATCGAAATCTCGCAAGGCATGACAAGGCCGGTAAACGCGAGAGGCTTCTCATGTGATTGCCGGCCTCATCACGTCCCGAGTCGGCGGCGGCAAGGCTGATAGATCGTACTCAAGGTTTCTTCTAAACCAATTATCTCCCAGCACATCCATGTGGTACAGAGTCTGACATCCATCCTTGAGGGGCATCAACCTGCTCACCCCCCAATGAGCATACCCCATTATGGTCTCGCTGAGGGCACCCCGCCTTTAGAGCTCCCGCTTTTCAATCCCCCCTTTCAGGCTTCCGCAACATTCATGATGCCCCTTCATACCCCACTTCACACCACCCCCCCCCCCCCCCCCCCCCCCCTCACCCTTCATACACCCCCCTTTCATGGGCGTAGCCTCCAGGCCCCATCCATTGCCACTGACAACCTGGCCCAGTCCTTGACCATCCAGGGGAGTAGAATGGCCTCCGAGACCCCCGAAGTGGGCATCATGCTTGGTCTCCACTTGTGGAGACCAGTACTAACTGCTGTCCAGGTGAGGCCTCGCCGGTGTGGTCGGTGACTCCCGGGAGACAGAGGACTGTGGCTTCAAACTGGCATTGCATATTTAAATGAGCCATCTGGATCACGCCTGGTGAGGGTATGATCCAGATCGCACCACTTGAAGCAGGTCGGTCGACTCGCGCACGGTTCAGCGCCAGCGCAAAGCCCATTTTGGGCCTGTCCTGCGATACTCTCGCCGCAACGGGATCAGTGCTGGGCGCAATATGGTGGAAATACCTCGTCCATTGTGTTGGATTGGGAGTAATGAAAGATCAAATAAAGACAGAAAATGCTGCAAAGCATTCAGCAGGTCAAACTGCAAGTATGCAGAGGAGAAAGTCTGAATAACATTGCAGGGCTCTAACAAAAGATTATAATGTTCATTTGTTTTCCAACATGGAGACCAAAAATAAAAATTCAAAGTGGGGTTCAACAAAGGTTTGATACAAGTTTTAAATAATTTCTTTGCTCTTCAGTTATATCTCTCTGGAAATTAAGTGTAGCGCTTTACGGCCTTACCCTGCGCCGCTACTGTTGGTGGTTTATTGATATGTACTCAGAGGTTAATATGCATCTCTGCCCCATTCAGATTCCACCAAGCAGTATGTGGCCTCTTTATTCTTCCTACCAAAATGCACCACTTCATATTAATCTGTACTGAAATTAACTTAACAATTATATGCACATTCTACAAACTTAATGTCCAATAAAACAGCAGGCAAACAAGATATTCCTTTTGAATAAATCAAACTAATTCATGCAAACTGATTCACATGAGCAGTAAGTTCGCAACTCTTTCCGTCTAATCAGTTCTGAGCAGCCAAAGCTAATCAGCAAAGCATAGAAGCCCTTGCACTTCAATTAATAACTGAATTGGCATTGGAAACAAACAATCAGCCTGAGAGAATCCCATACCTCAGCTGAGTAAAATGACAAGTTGTGCAAGAGGAAAGTAAACAGAGACATTCCAAGCCAACTTTGGCACTAAAAGGAAAGGACTACACAGCAATTAGAATCCCACAAACCCCAGATGTTCAAAGTGGTGTGCTCATCTGAAGATGCCAGAAAAGCCGTCTGCTTTCATGGTGGCTCACAGCGACACCAGGCACCTAACAGTGACAGTCTGTGGAGGAAATTGCTTAAGAGTAGGAAACTGCTTATGAATTAGAAAGTCTATAACCGTTGGGGGACTAGTAAAAAGGGAAAATATTTGGTTAAATATTTACAGAGGTCATAGTGTACCCAATTTGCTGATGAAAGGTCAACTTAAAACAGGAACCTTTTTTCTCTAAACATCTATTTCATATTTCTGGCACCCGCAATATCTCCACTTTTGTGTTGCATCTCTGGCTAATCATACAAATCTTGCTCCGAACCAACAAACTCATAGTAGTGATCCCTAGCTTCATAAAAGGAGAACATAATCTTGTAAAGAAAAAGGGTCTGTACATTTTGCAAACTATGTGCAATATGAATAGACTACGATCATGAGATCATCCCCTTTATTTGACTGCTTGAGGTGAAGTTCTGCATCTTAACCAACTCCAAAGCTGTTCAAAACAATTTTTCCTGTGCATTACTGGTATTCTTCCCTGTTTGAGGAAAACACAGAATCTAATGCGCTTTTCAAGTTTCATAAGTCTATTTTCAATTATGTACACAGAAACCTACCGGCCAAACAATTGAGTTTAAAACAAAACTGGAATACACAAGTTATGTGTATAACTAGTTCTTCTTGCAGGTTTTTGAAGTGCTAAATTGTAGAAAATAGTGCTTTATCTCCTGCAAAGAAATCAACTTTAGGCTGGTCTCAGAGATCTGTAAATACCCGCCCTAAAACAGAGCCATGCTATTTATATCAATGCTATCTAGCACACCAAGCTACATCTTGGATTTCATTGCGCTCATTGGTTAAGGAGAATAGCTACTGAGGTTACTGTCTCTACAAGGCAGATTGTGGTGTTGATTACAATAACATCTTTAAAAATCATCAACATACTGGGAGAACAAAGTGTCACATCTGGCTAAATTTCAATAAAGAATGTTCACAAACATTTAATTCGAGCTCTGTTTATCCATGTGCAAATTTCCATAATGAACCTTTAACAAGATAACAATTTTCTTATTATTTACAAAAGCCTTTTCAGTTCACATACCCAAAACCTATTTTCACACTCTTAAAATCTGTGGAGAGAGAAACAGCATTCACATCAAGTTCAATATGAATCCTCTCCCAAACTGGAGAGCGGTAGAAATGTGATGGGTTTTATGCTGTTGAAAAATGGGGAGGGACAGGTGAGGCGAAAAACAGACAGGTTGGAGGGCAGGGGAGATTATATATTTTTTTGGAAAATATTTTATTAAGGCATTTATAATTTTAACACTTTTGAACAGACACCACTTTTGCTGAATATTCAGCATCTACCACCTCTGCCATCTGCCTTTTGTCCATCACAAAAAAAGTCTATCTGGGAATACACCTTATGCCATGGGAGTAGAATGAAAATTCCTTACTCCTCGGCCTCCTCGGGGCTGGTTTATCACAGGGCTAAAGAGCTGGCTTTGAAAGCAGACCAAGGCAGGCCAGTGGCATGGTTCAATTCCCGTACCAACCTCCCCGAACAGGCGCCGAAATGTGGCGACTAGGAGCTTTTCACAGTAACTTCATTTGAAGCCTACTTGTGACAATAAGCGATTTTCATTGTTCATTTCATTTCCCGAATCTCCACGGATCAACCTCTCCCCCATGTGCTCCATGAGCCACCGGAGCTCCTAAACCACAGCTGATCCCTTCCCAGACCTAGAACTCGACCGATCCAGTCTTGGATCAAGAACCATGTTGAGATCTCCCCACATAATCAGTCGATGCGAATCTAGGCTCGGAACCTTCTCCAGTACGAGTTTCAAATTCCACGTTGTCCCAGTTCGGGGCATATCTATTCACCAACACCACAGCCATTCCCTCCAGTTTCCCACTAACCATAAGATATCTACCCCACTGGGGTCAACCTCTATATTCCCCACCTTGAATGCCACCGATTAACCAAAATTGAAACACCCCTATTTTGACGTCTCACCCAGAATGGAACAGGCCCAAACCATCCCATCCTTAGCTTAATCTGATCCCCCACCTTCAAATGAGTCTCCTGCAACGTGGCCACATTCGCCTTCAGTTGCCTCAAGTCCGCGAACACACGGCCCCTTTTGACTGGCTCATTCAGTCCACGTAACCAGTCTAGTCGGAGGGGGGCCCCACCACCTCCCCTGCCGTTTAGCCATCCCTCTCCTAGGCTACTCTTCGGCCCATGTCCCACATCTCCCCTGGTCAGCCCTCGGGCAACTACCGTCATCTACCCTCCTCCTCCTCCACTTTGTAAGTCCCCTCCCCGTCAGCAATAATGCACCCGCCCACCCAATACCCCCACTTCCCCTCCAACCCCCCCCCCACTGATCTCCAGCTCACCCCCCCCCCAACTGCGCTTCCGTGAACTAGCCCGTCCGCTAGCCTGACAGCCCCCGCCCATGGCACCAAGCATCCTACCCCCCCCCAACTGCCCCCCACAAACATTAATGCAAACAATCAAGACAAAGGCAAGAAGTAAAAACAAACAAACAGTCCCTCCCAAGGCCCTAACACATAGACCCACCCCATATCTCTTAATAAAGAACTGTAAACCAGCTTAAAGGCAAAAAGCAGAAAAACGAAAAAACAAACACCAAAAACAAAGTTTCTTGCAATATCGTACATTCACTCCACTTCTCCTCCATCAAAGTTCAAAGTCCTTCTTCACCTGCCAGTCCATTCTCGTTCATGAAGTCCACTGCTTCCTCCGCTGAGCCAAAGTATTACAGGAGAGATTAAATGACAAATATATCACAGAACACAAGACAACAGGAGTGGGAGTGGGAATTTAAAGATGAAAGCTTTAGTCCAGGGTATAGCAGAATAAAGTTCAGAATTGTCTCAAAGCAAAATAGCAGAATCTGTTAATAGCAGAGAAAGTGGTCAGCACTATCTGAAAGCAAAAACATGAGAACAAGATACTCACTGACACTTGGGGGTGGGGGCGCGGTGTCACGACATCCGAGGCTACTGTGTGGTTAATTCCAACCCCACTTGACCCAAAGTCGTGATAAAAGTGAAATTAGATGTAATTTTGAAATACCTTGGCTGAGCCCAATAAACTGCCATCACCAGGTTTGTAACTTTAATACTTCGATTTTTATTATGTACAGTATGTTCTATGCGGTTATTGGATAGACATATGGAGTGCACTAGAATGATTGGGAGTAGGTTGATTTGATCTTAGTTTCAGACTAGTTCGGCACAACATTGTGGGCCGAAGGACCTGTACTGTGCTGTACAGTTCTAATTAAATTGACAGAAAAATGAAACTGACTATCTAATTTCCCTTTTCCAACCCAGCCACTTTCTAACTACCTCCACTTTCTCTCCACACACACTTATATAATGCAAGAGGAAAGGGTCCCTCCCTCTACCTGAACACACAAAGACATACACATGTAGAGGGATGAGGAAGGGAGAAATAAAAGAGGATAAATGGAAGATGATTGGCCTTTGTTTGGATGTTGAAGTTGTTTTCGTCAGCTGACTGTCCTTCCAGCATGCAGAGTGATTGAGAACCACCGTTGGGTGGCTAAAGGGGATCTCCTGATTGGAACATTCAGTCTGTGGGATTCCCACTGGGGAGTCACTTTCACTTTTATTAACCTGGGCCTTCACTCAGAAGTTCCGCCTCAGGCCTGTGTAGTTCTTATTTATTTCCAACTCCACCAGAATGTCCCCTAGCTTTACTGAGAAAAAGCAGAGTTCCCCTCACAAGATTTTAAAGAGGGTTTTTTTAAACAACTGTCCCTACCTGCAGCTGGATTGAACTTCCTTGCAGGTCAATCTGACTGTAGAGAGAGAAATGTGTTTATTTTGAACATTTAGACAGAGTCAATCAGATAATAGAGAAAGATCAGGGCAATGGCTCCTCCAGCTTCTTGATCGAACCAAAACTAAAAAACAGATGAAGCCTTCCTGTCCCTGGCAGAACACTCTGGAATATTCTGCACCAATCAGCATAGACTATCAGCTGAGAGCCCAGCAAAGTTAGCAGCTCACTGCCAACAGCGAGGTTCGTCAAAGTGAGTAATTAACGATGCCAACACATCCTGTTGGAAACCTTTTATTATTAAAGGTAAAGGCCATATTAAAGGTGTAGGTCCCAGTAATTGTCCAGGTACAAAAATTATAAAAGCCGAAACAAAAGAAAACAAAGTAAAGGGAATAAAAAGGGGTTAGAATCCTTCAAAGCTGTGAGAGTGCGGGAGAGCGTGACAGAGCGAGAGAGAGCTGTCCCTCGCCACCCACCTGTCGACGGTTAGCCAACTGAACCGACTTTCTCCAAAGCTAGTTCCCAAGATTCATTCAGCACAGACGCGTCTGATCTCTCCTCTCCAAACATAAAACCTGAGAACACTATGCCCCGACAAGCAGGCTGCTTCAGCTCGAGTCCGCTGCTTAAAGGTAAATTCCAAATTTGGGTGCAGGGACCAAAAATAAAATAAAATGGGAACAAAGAATACAGGGAGAAAAAAAAACTCAAAATGGTGGACAGAACCGATGTCAAACTTCTCACTTCTTCCAAGACCCTCAACCTCGCTCCGCTGTAAATCACTATGTAAAACATACCTCCTTAACAAAGCATACGTTCAAAACAAGCGTGTGTTTTGGTTACCTTAAAGATGTTATATGAATGCAAGTTGTTGTCACTGTTGCTGGTGCTCTGCCTCCCTCCATCAAGTACATTGATGAATGGTTTCCAGCGAGTAACATAGCAGCTGGACTTTGAGGCCAAGCAGATGCTCAGCTCCACACTCTTCACTGGTAATTCAATTCAATGAGGAGTAGTAAGTGGAACAGTTGTCAACCATAAGACAAACTGGCTATTGTACTGGCTGTGATGTCATTTGTCTGCACTTTAAAACAAGCTTTTGATTAAAATTGAACCACCAGTGAGAAGAAACAAATTGAGCCATTTATCATCTGTGAAAATTATAGCATTTGATGTGAGATGTCACGCTGCAACAAATAAATCGCCTTACAAATGGTCCAAAGGAAATGGGCAACATTGCCAGTTTACAAGTCAAAACAATTGAATAATACATTTGTAAATATTAATGATAAAGGCCTGAAATGAAGGAGGAACCCATTGAATACAATACTGCAATTCCATTCAGTTGCCTTAAAGATCTGTTCAGTATCTAGTAAGAGACTGAAAACTGGATGCAGAGGGTGTGTGCAAGTTTGTATATATTTGTAGGCAAGAAATGACTAGCAGTTTTGAAAATCTTGGTCGTTATTGACTCCCTCCCAGTAATAAATTCTTCTTGGACAGCTTTGATAAAGCATATAGTAGGCAATTTAGTCAGGCATGTCTGTGAAAGATCACCAATTCAACAGACTGCTCATATTCAATCATCAATAGCCCACAAAAAATGGGCACTTGATTGATTATACCGGTGTCACCAGATCCCAGCAGAAATTAATGCAAGTGTATATGAAGAAACAAATGCTACATTACTGCTCAATAAGGAAAGTATCTATACTAATTTCTCACAGCTTGTTTTAATTTTACGATGAAGTTGTGTGCCTAGCTCATGATATTTCAATTTTTAATTAAAATTCAATCAGAAATTATCAGGAAACTACAATAATGTCAACCCAGAGGCCACATAAATACTGTGGCTACAAGAGCTGGTCAGAAACTTGGAATTCTGCAGTGAGTAATTTAAAAACAATACTTTTCACTGTATACTAATACATGTGACAATAATAAATCAAATCAAACTTCCTGACTTCTCAGAGCTTCTTCACCACCTCCAAGGCAGTATGACCTTCAGTGGTAGTCATGTGTGTGATGGAATACTCTTCTCTTGCATGTATGAGTGTGGCTCCAACAACACTCAAGCTCAACACCATTCAGGACAAAGCAGCCAGCTTGGTACTCCACCCACCACCTTTAGCATTCACTCCTTCCAGTGTCAAAATGTGACGCAACACTAACTGCATGGGCAATGAGAGGTAAGCAACAAAGCCTTGCCAGCAATGCCCATCCTAGGAAAGAACTTTTTAAAAAGATGCATATTTCTTTATAAAATGAAAAAATGCCATTAGAAATGAATATGAAGGCTTTCATCCTCAGGCAGTTGTTGGCATTATTTTCTTCATCTATATTTGTATTTCCTTTCTCTCCTCTGTTTGCAGACTGTATGCATGCATTTCTACTGCCTCAGAGAAACAAATTCTGGAGATTGAATATCCACCTCGTATTGAATTGTGGAGCTATTTTACCAAGAATCAAGCATGAGAAAAATCAACCTATTGCAGAACAATTACCCCTCCAAACATTAACATGATGCCCAGCACAGTGCTTCACCCAATCGGTCAAACAAAAAACAGGCCAGGGGTTTGAACGCCACACGCTTCTAGTGTGCATGCCTGTACATCTGCACTTCCGCGTCGTCGCATTGATCAGCGGCACAGCAACTTAAGTCTAGGATCCTACAGGAAGTTACGGGTCGTGGATTTTGGAGCAATGGATTTTCACTATTGTTATGCAATTGAACATTATTGTCTTTGATGTCTCAAGTTCAAGACAGGCTTTAATCACCAATGGTGCCTTATCTTTAGACTCCCCTGCCCCCCCCCCCCCCCCCCCGTCCCCCCATGGCCTCCGGACTCCCACCAACGTACCTATAAGGGGGTCATCGAACCCCACCCTTCACAAGGGCAGGGCACTCCCAGGCCCAAGCCCTGGTGCGGGTAAAATGCTACCTTGGTGAGGTCATGAAAGGCTCCATATAAATGCAAGTTCATTTTTATTTCTTCCTAGCACTGTTGCTTCACAGCGCCAGGGTCCCAGTTTCGATTCCCGGCTTGGGCCACTGTCTGTGCAGAGTCTGCACGTTCTCCCCATGGCTGCATGGGTTTCCTCCGGGTGCTCAGGATTCCTCCCACAAGTCCCATAAGTCGCGCTGTTAGGCGAATTGGACATTCTGAATTTCCCCTCCGTGTACCTGAACAGGCACCGGAATGTGGCGACTAGGGGCTTTTCAAAGTAACTTCATTGCAGTGTTAATGTAAGCCTACTTGTGACAATAATAAAGATTGTTATTAATCAGCCGAAATGACTGTCCAGCTGGCTGATTTGCTGGGACGGCGCTCACCAGCCCCTGCTAACAAGGGAGAGCAGCATTTAAAACCTTTCCTGCACAGCCGACGTCACACAGCTCGCAGCCATGCTGGGTAACCATTACTGTAGTTACGTGCAAATACTGTTCTTCACTGTTTTTTGTTGTTGTTAATAAATGTTTTGTTATTTGAATAATTCATAACATGACCAACTTCTTTTCCTCACATGGTTTCATCTCTTTTCCCATATTTTTTCCAAATCGCAAAAATAAGTCATTAAGAACCGGCATTTCAAGTTTCCCTTTGGGATTTCGGGTGCCCTCACATTGAACATCAGTGGGGCTTATAATAATTATTTGAGACTTTGCTTTTTATCTTTCTGACTTGTAACCTTTTGATTACTTAATAAACTTTCTGAATTCACCATTTAAAGTGTTCAATCTTGCCATGTGTAAAACCTGATGCGATTTACAATTGAAGAGTTACTGCAAACAAGTGTACCCCATAATTTAAGTTCAAATAAATCTTAGTTGCAACACAATGTCTGGCCTTTTAAACAAATTAGGTCTAAAATGGTCACAAAAAACTTAAATAGGCAGAACATGACTCTGAATAGATCCAAGTTCCAAATTAATGTTGAACATGGAGTTTAAGATACAAGTCATTTTGTAGTTAGTTCAGTTTTTGGTCAATGGTGACTCCTAAGAATATTGATGGTGGGAGACTGGGCGATGATAATACAATTAAAAGTGAAAGCAACCTAGTTGGGTTCTCTCTTATTGGAGTTGCCTGGTATTTGTGTGGCATGAATATGATTTGCACTCATCAGTTCAAGCCTGGATATTGTCCAGATTTTGCTGCATGTGGGCATGGACTGCTTCAGTACCTGACGAGTTGCAAATGGGGATAATCACTGTGGATTCATCAACAAAATGTTTCCCCTTTGACCTAATGCTGAAGGAAGATCATTGATGAAACAGCTAAAGATAGTGGGTGGGATTCTCTGTCAGCTGTCACCGAAATTGTGGTCGGTGCCAGGGTCACACCAAATCACAATTCTCCAGTGCCTCAACAGCGGCATCAATGTGTTCCATTCCACATGCATAATAAATGGCGTTGGCATATCATTAGCGGGCCTGACCTGGTATTCTACAGGGCCTCCGTGATCCCCTGCCTCCGCTGGGGGGAATTCCCGACGGTGAGGTTCACTTGTGTTTGTAAAAATCGGGAAACAGCTGCTGCAGCTAATGAGGGGGAGAGAGAGGAGGTAGGACATCGAGGTACAATCGTGGGCTGTTGGTCCTGACACTGGCCGGGCTGGCTGAGTTTGGGGTGGGGGTGAGAGGGGGTTTAACCAAGGGATGGGCCGTGGGATCGATCATGTTCCACACAGCGCCAGTGCTAGCCCCTTAACGGTCAGCGAATTGGTCCAGGTGCAGTGCCACTTTTGTTGTCGTAGAAGTCCACTAATCCTGTCCTGGCATCAACACTTAATCTCAAGAAGGGAGAATCCAGCCCAATTTTTATAGACTAGGTCTTAACCACAAGTTTTTGAAAAAATCCAGTTGGTGACCACGAACTTTTGTTTAAAATAGACAAAGTTTGATTCAAGTCACTTGCTAAGAGAATAATGCCACAAGATCAACATAATATTAACCTTTATTCGAGTCACAAGTAGGCTTACACTGACACCGCAATTAAGTTACTGTGAAAATAGTTTGCGAAAAGAAAGATAAAGTAATTTACAATATCTGCCTCATGTTCTAACATTAACATTAATATGAAGTATATGTGAATTAACAGGCTGTGTTCAAACACTACAGTGTATCATAAATGTCAAATGTGACCAAGATAGATCCCACGGATTTCTCAGCAGCCCACCTAGACGCCAGCAAACACTGAGTCAACCAATCTCATTTAAAGACTCACACACAAAGGATTCCCGTTTTTGCCTTCAAAGATTTAGCCTTGGAATTCTCTCCAAAACTGGACTACCTCAAGGAGAAGTCACTTTGCAGGGTTTTAATCTCATCTCCTGAGTCTGCACTCCAACACCAAATCACAAACAATTCTAGCTCTTCAGTAGCGTTGAGAAGTGGACTACAGTTCCAAACGGTTACTTTTGACCGCAGTATGAAGTCACCAAACTTCTGCTGTCTTCTCAGATCTCCAGTTCTCCTGAGCCCCAACTACTTGAAGCCTACCAACTTTACTATTCAGATCCTCTTTCTTTGCTCCTCTCCCCAGTAATTCCTACTGGTGGTCTCTTTCTCTCAGAGGCTCATTCAATCTTTGATACCTCTCCCTCGGTCCCTCTTTTTGGACCATATCCCATGCCCCCTTCCCTCTCCTGGGACAATCTCAATATGGCCTAGGTCCCAAGATTAGGATTTTTACACCATTTTCCTTTAACCTGTTCAGGCAGGCACACTGGGAGCTCGCCTTTGGTCTGGAGAACTCCAAATAATGCACTGGTGCATGCGCCACCTGCTCCCAGTCAAGTGTATGCGCGAAACCTCCGTGGCATGCTGGGACCTGTAGATCCCTGGATGGCACTCGATCAGCTAAATCAGGATTCCTAACAATAGTTGGGTCTTGGACACTAAATACCTAAAGAACACCTATAGCGATGACATGTCAGGCTTGATTCCAGCCTGTTGAGGATTTACCCTGATCCCGCTGATTTCAATTTTACCTAGGCTCCTTGGTGTCACATACAATGCAATGCTTTTTTGATGTTAAAGGTAGTCAACGTTCACTTCATCTCTGGAAGTCAGCTCGGTCCAGATTTTGCATTCGAGATGCAAACAGCACTCAGCATTATTATTGAGCAAATTAGACAACAACTTCCGGTATAACCACTTACCTATTTAAAATATGGAAGTCTGGAAGTTGCTATCAAAGTCAGCCTGCTCCTCTGCAGGCTCTACCATAACAACAACTCGCCAATAGATCCACACACAATTCGTTTTGTTACTTACTCATTAATAATAGGGAAAAGTTCAGTATGATTCAGGAGTACGTATTTTTCTTTAAAGCATGATGCAATAATTCATCAAAACCTTACCACAATGAGAAAAGTAATTTTTGTATAGAGTCTCATTCCTTCAGAATAAGTGTTGTAGATTTTAAAATAAAAATTATTATTTTTTAAAACATTTTTCAGTCTCTTCTGCATTTCCCCTCTTAATTCCTGTTCATGATTTAAATCTAATTTTACTTCCTGGTAGATGGTAGACACCCAAAAGCCTGCAGAGACTTTGTGGACAGCCATCAGCATAGTGACCTGCTAAAGACATTCTTTTGTCACCGACTTCAAAATCTGGGCCAAATGAGTCTATGTCTGGATAATGGTTATAATGAAGTCTGGTTCTAGAGGAACACAAACTAAGCATCGTGAGCGGATTACTGGTGAATAAATGCCACTTGACAACGCTGTTAAAGTTTACTGTGCTGATAATTAAGGGTAAGATGACAAAGTGGCAATTAGCATGGCAGGATTTCGAGACAGAACATACCCGAGCAATTTTCCCATCAGTCGGGCAGAAGGCAGTATTGTAGCAAAACTGGGACACCTGCCTTCAGCACTATTGCCAAATTGTGGTCCGGCCCAATGTCTTTTGCTGTGGTTAGTGGATTATTGATGCCATGTTGCACTGAATTAAATTGACTGAAGACAAGCTTCTGTAATGGTGAGGCAATCAATTCTGCCAGTTGAAATTGGCTACAAATTTTTCAGGCCCTGCTTTTTTTATGCTCATGTGATGACTTCATCAGCACTGAATATGATGTTGTTAATGACACCTCTGCCTCCAATTAGCTACTTAATTGTCCACCATTCACAATTGGAAGTTCCAGGTGTCATGTGAGAGTACCTTTAAGAAATTAGTGTTTACAAATGGGTGTGTATATAAATATCTGTAGTGAGAGTACCTTTAAGAAATGGGTGGTTATTACTGCAGTGATGTCAGAGAGTGGGTGGAGCTGGGCTGTCTGACAACTTTTTACTTTCGTTTTAGGCTGTTTGCTGTTTTAGTTTTGTTTTCCAAGGTGGATAGCTGCAGTCACAGCCAGAAGGTGTATTAGAGTCCCCCTCTGTAATCTAAAGAATGTAAATCGACTCTTTGGTGTTTTAAAACAAATAACTGCTTGCAGTAGTGACTTTAACCTGATGTGCTTCTGTTTAAAGGTTTTTTTAAAAAAGTCTTCTGGATGTTAAAAGGACAACTTACGGATTACTTAGTGTTGTATTCTTTGGAGGTTGTATTTGAATTATTAAAAAGGTTAACTTTAATTCATAGAATAAACACTGTTTTGCTTTAAAAAAATACTTTCCAATTTCTGCTGTATACACCTGTACAGTGGGCTGTGTGCTCCCCATACCACAATCTATTAAATGTTGTGGGTCAGGTGAACTCCATGATACACTTTGGGGTTCTCTAAACCCTGGCCCATGACACAGGGCTGAAAATCTTTAATGTGATCCACTCCGCTCTGTCATGATGCTTTTACTGTTTGGGATGCTTGTGACTACTGTGTTTTATGTTCAACAGGTGGGCAATAATTTTCAGGCGATCCAATCATGTTGCTGACTCCTCTACCTTCGTCATTAAGCCAAGTTTGTTCATATAACTAGATGGTGATGGAAGAGCGAGGGATATGCAAGGTTACAAAGGTTACAGACTGGATGGAGTGGAATCCAAGGAACTTCCAGTTCCCTTATGGAAGTACAGCTCCTTTAGGCCAACAACAAAGTGGAATGCTTGGACAATTTGAAAATCTGACCATCTTGAACTTACCTGCTTTCAGGAATTGATTTAGGAATTAATTTTACTCATACAATCTCTTTTGTAGATATCCTCCAAATTTGGGTTACAAGTAAAAGGAGAATATCCAATAATTTAGTGATGCAAGACCAGAGGTGGCATGGATTAATGGAGAAGTCCCAATGCCACCTTTTCCACCTGTTCCCCAAAAATTAAATTTCAAAATTTGATCCTAATAATTGCTGTTTTATCTTACATGGCTGTGGTAATAAATTCAATCTTCTGGTCTGTGCAATATGATGGATGCATTGGATTATGCTAACTTGCCCTGGTATGAGTTACCTCTTTCTGCAGAACAGCAGCCTGAAGTCATATTTGAACAGGGGCTGGTTTAGCACAGGGCTAAAGAGCAGGCTTTTAAAGCAGATCAAGGCAGGCTAGCACCATGGTTCAATTCCCGTACCAGCCGCGCTGGAATGTGGCGACTAAGTGCTTTTCACAGTAACTTCATTTGAAGTCTACTTGTTACTATAAGCGATTTTCATTTCATTTCATCTAAAGCTGCAACTAACTTTGAGATATGCCCCAATGTGTGACAGCCGATACCCAATGGAATATCCTTGGATATTATAGTCTCAAGTGAACACAAATTCAAAATACACCAATGTTGGTAGATTCAAAATTAATAGTTTCAAAATCCTTACATCACACGTGCACACTCTCTCCTTGAGCAACAGTCCAGCCGCTCTACGTTCAATACGGACCTCCTGGGCATAACTGAGCTTAATGTCATCTGAATAACTTCTTAATTCCTCCAGGTAAGAGATGCCAATCAATATAGGAACCACGCTCAAGTCCTCTGCTTCTCAGGCCCCTTCCTAGCCTCATGCCTTTGTTTCATAAGTAACTACATTGGTGGCACTTTCTGCCTTCACTCCTCTGGGAATTTAAAAGTGAACTAAGTTTCCAATTTTGACCCATACCTCATTTATACTTGTGTATCTATTCCCTTGCTAGCTTCTCTTTCCATTTCTAACACAGGGTTTTGCAAAGATTATTCGTGAAAAAATAAAGTACTAACAACCAGAATTATATGCCACCTCCTCAAAGACCATCATCATTATCTGTGGTAAACTCTGGTGTTGAAAGTGGAGTTGAAATGTTATTTTTGTCTTCTGGAATCCCTGCATAAAAAAAAATTAACTTTTCAAGGCTGTGATCCATGCAAAGGACTGTGTTTTAACTGTGATTTAAAATGGGATGACGAAATAAATATAGCACTTGTTTGATTCACTACCTCTTCTGAAAAATCCATTTAAAATCAACCCACAGGAGGAAGAGAG
Source organism: Scyliorhinus canicula (assembly GCF_902713615.1). Taxonomy (NCBI): domain Eukaryota; kingdom Metazoa; phylum Chordata; class Chondrichthyes; order Carcharhiniformes; family Scyliorhinidae; genus Scyliorhinus; species Scyliorhinus canicula. Next base: position 60,944,048 of record NC_052162.1, on the reverse strand, counting down.
AGAAAAAAGAAATATGCGCAACAATGCTCATAAATATGCTCAAATTGCACAAAAAGCCCAATTTTATAAATGTACAGGATCCATTTTACACCACACATATCCTAAGTGAATTGCACAGACTCTAGGATATCCAAATGAAAACTAAAATACAATTGCAATATCTCTTGAAATATTTTGTTGCCTGCATTTTAAATACCCACAATATTTGATACATGCCTGGTCTCATGAGTAGACCTATGCTAAATAGTCATTTCCTGGCAGTAGCTAAGAGCACAGCCTCAGACAGCAGGTGCAACAGTTTTTCTTCCAAGTTTTTCTTATTATAGCTGATGTCCATTTCATTCTGGGTTGAACCCAACTGTACCCAAAACTAATACAAATTTTCTGAAATTAAAATGAAAGATGATCGAGCAGCATTGCAATTTTTCATTCCAATTACTTTCCTGATTTCACCCATTCTCATGGGACACGTGTCTGCAATTTGACACCGAGCCAACCATGATTTCAATTTATCCACCCTGTAGCTTCAGATAAGGTTTGGAAGTTTCAAACCCCAATATGCCAGATCATGACAGCTGCAGCCATTAACAAATATGCTGAATAAAATCATGTAATGAAAATCATATTCTGTAATTTGGCTACAGTACTGATATTTAGGGCAAACTCATACAAAATGAGTTCCTACCCCAGAGATACCAAACATTTCAGAGATTTTGAACGAGAGATAAATTATGATAATTTCAAGGACTGTGAGTATAGCTCATAACAGAATTTAAACGATTGCAGTTTCACAGAATTTAAACTATTGCGGTTTCATAGTATATTGAAAGGGTAGATTGTTTTTATTAATATGAATGGGACAGATATATTTTGGGCACCCATTACAAAATATTATTCAAAAAAGCAGAAAATGTTCAACATTACATTCTCTTCATTCAATTGCTGAACCAAAAGATGGCCACAAGTCACAGGATTCCCAAGTTGGCTATAGTTCCTGGAAATTTCCAACAGCAGTTACAGCACAAAAGCGCAACCCTCATCCTTGTAGAACCTCGCACTTCTCGATATATGGACACATTACAATCAACAAAACGAGGGACCAAAAGACGGTTCACACACCCCCCCCCCCCCCCCCCCCCAAGCCTGGTCCTATAACAAAGGGGAAACCATCATTATACCTACAGACACACTAAAATCCATCATTTATACATAGAATTTACAGTGCAGAAGGAGGCCATTTGGCCCATCGAGTCTACACCGGCCCTTACAAAGAGCACCCTACTAAAGCCCACGTATCTATCCAATCCCCGTAACCCAGTATCGTCCATGTAACATTTTTTGGACACTAAGGGCAATTTAGCATGGCTAATCCACCTAGCCCGCATATCTTTGGACTGTGGGAGGAAACCGGAGCACCGGAAGAAACCAAAGTAGACCGTGCAAAAGCAAAGGCAGTGACCCAGCTGGGAATTGAACCTGGGACCTTGGAGATGTGAAGCAACTGTGCTAACCACTATGCTACCGTTATCGCCTGCATTGAGCAATGGATTTTGACCAGAGGCACAGAAACTGCTCATCAGCCTGCAATTGACTCATTAATGGGTAACATCACATGACCTAACTTTCCGGCCATTGGAAATTTTTAATATTACATTTCCAAACTTGCAACTCAATCTGTTTTTTTAAATTCGAGGCTGCAAACCAACCTCCATCAAGTCTGAATCTCCTCAGTCTGTTTCTCGGACGGTTTGTGCCATCGCATACAAAGTCTCTGTATATCAACCCCATTTCGCTGCATCACAACAACTTAGAATTCGGCAAAATCCTGCTCGAGCTAGCTGAACTATATCTTCTGTGAAGGAAATCTCCCTGGACTCTGACTTTCTCATCTCTGGCAATCACGTGAACTGATCACCAGTTGTGAAATGTCCTCTTTCCTAATTACTATATATACTATATTTCTGATTTAACCCAGAGAGTTTGCTGTGAGTCACTTTAAAAATTGACCTCACAATCATGGTGGCACAGTGGTTAGCACTGCTGTGTCACAGCTCCAGGGTCCCGGGTTAAATTCCGGCCTCGGGTGACTGTGTGCAGTTTGCACTTTCTCCGGGTCTCCGGTTTCCTCCCACAGTCCAAAGATGCGCAGGTCAGATGGATTGGTCATGCTAAATTGCATCCAAAAGGTTAGGCGGAGTTACAGAGTGAAGGCATGGGCTTAGGTAGGGTGCTCTTTCCAAGGCCGGTGCAGATTCGATGGACCGAATAGCCTCCTTCTGCACTGTAAATTCTATGAGTCTAATCAGAAGGTTTGGGGAGACACCGCAGCCTATTTCAAAAATTAAAAACACCTCTAGTTACAGACAGCACAAAAATAAAGGCGTTCAGTTTTGTCTCCCTCCCGTGTCTATAACACAGCCAAGATTTATAAAGCCGACTGAAACATTTCCTCATCCTGCAAAGTTTAGTAGAACCAAATACCGTGATTTTCCCTCAAAATATAGCATTTCATTAAACAAATAAGTCAGTTTGGGCTGAATTCTCCACTGCCCAACACTGGCAGCGAGAATCACGATCAGGCGGAGAATATCAGGTGTAGCAAAACTGTGAATTTGCTCCCAGTGCTGATTCTGATGTGATGGTTCCCCGCTGGCGGTGGCAGTGAGGTTCGTACCCCATGCTAGCAGCCCAATACAATCTGGCATTTGCATGGATTTGAATAAGATTACAAGGTCGAATACCACATGTTCCACCCCTCCACGGGCGTGAATTGGAGCCAGTATTTACAAGCGTGGCTTGGGTGCCATGGCAGTTGAGGGGGAGTGAGAAGATAAGAAAACTCTTGAAACGTGTCATACTGCTGGACGGTGGCTGCCTGGACCAAAGGCAGTAGTGGAGAACAACTTGGTGCCAGGTCCGTGTACTTGGGGTGATCCTTTGGGATCGGGTGGCCTGGCTCAGACCACCATTGCAGCAGTGTGTTATTTAAATGCAACCCTTTGGTGCAATGTACAGGCCCTTGGTTGTGTAAAATCAGCAGGATGGCAAACAGAAAGAGTGCCACAAAAATTGCTTTTGTGAGGGGAGATACAAGAGATTACTTTTAAGATTAAGGGCTATTAAACCTACATTTCTGTAGCCTTTCCTCAATGGGTAACGTGCTTGTATCTACATCAGACTGATGGGTGTGGGTTCACCTCCACATCTAGGCTAACACCCCAGTGGAATGCGAATATGTGGTGAGTGGAGCACTTATAAGCAGCTCTAATTCGTCAGGCTCTTCAACACAAATTCTGGCCCCAGTCTAATCTAATACCTATAATGTTTATTGGTGTCACAAGCAGGCTTACATTAACGCTGCAATGAAGTTACTGTGAAAATTCCCTAGTTGCCACACTACAGCGCCTGTTCGGGTACACGGAGGGAGAATTGAGAATGTCCAATTCAACTAACAAACACGTCTTTCCGGACTTGTGGGAGGAAACCGGAGCACCCAGAGGAAACCCACGCAGACACAGGGAGAACGTGACCAAGCCGGGAATCAAACACGGATCCCTGGCTGTGAAGCAACAGTGCTAGCCACTGTGCAACCATGAATTTGATGCCAGCAAGGCTGGGATTTGCTTGCAATTCATGTTGACAGAGATCCAGCCCATTTGTATCAACTGAATTTTATTCAGCGAAAACCCAAATTGCACGCGATTCAATTCCAGCAGGAACACTTAGTAACCCAAACAGAGAATCTAGCCCCTTTTGTTTCTTTTTACAAGTTCATAGGCCATGAAGTGGGCTTTGAGTCTCAGGTTTATTAACAACACCTTTATTAACAACTCCTAACAATGTACATATATTGTACATATATATAATAGAGGATACATGTATGGAGCTGAACCCCTCATATATCTTTACACATCTCAAGACTGCCTCTGGATCTGGGTTATGTGCCTTCTTACATCACTGTGTGGGTGGTCATATAGACTGGACAAACCACATTAGCAATAATACTGTGCTGGATGAATTCCTAGAGCGTTCAGGACTTTTTTGAACCAGTTTGCTGAGGAACCAATTAGGGAACAGGCTTTCCTAGATTTAATATTGTGCAATGAGAAGGGGCTTATTAATAATCTTGCTTTGCGGGGTCCTTTAGAGAAGAACGACCATAACATGATGAGAATACCTCATTAGGATAGAAAGCAAAGTAGTACAATCTGAAACTAGGGTCCCAAATCTAAACAAAGGAAACTACAAAGATAGTTTGTACTAGGGGTAAGTTGGCTGCGATGGAGTAATTTCATTGAAGGACATGACGGTGGACAGGCAATTGCGGATATTTAGAAACAAATACATGGAACAGTAATAAGTCCACTTCTGGTGCAAAAACAACAGCCAAATTGGCGCAACCACGGCTAACAAAATAAATTACGGCTAGTATTAGATCCAAATAGGAATTATATAAAGATGTTGAAAAACTAGCAAGGATTGGGAGCAGTTTTAGAAGTCAGCGAAGAAAAACCAAGAGATTGATTAAAAGAGGAAAAAGAGAGTAGGACAGTCAACTTGCAAAGAACATAAAAAGGGCTGTAAAAGCTTCTACAAGCATGTAGAAAGAAAAAGATTAGTGAAGACAAATGTAGGTTTCACACAGTCTGAAACGGGAGAGTCGATAATGAAAAACAAGGAAGAGGCAGAGCAATTAAGTAACTACTTTAGTCCAGTCTTCATGGAAGTTGACAAAAATAACTTCCCAAAAATGTTAGGGAAACAAGGGTCTAGTGAAGAGAAACTGAAGAAAATTAGTACTAGCAACAAAAAAAAAAATAGTCCTGAGAAATTAACAGGACTAAAAGCTGATTCCCCAGGAGGTGGCCAGGAAAATAGTGGATGCGTTGGTTGTCTTCTTCCAAAATTCTGTAGATTCTGGAATATTCCCAGCAGATTGGAGAATGGCAAATGTAACCCCACCATTTAAGAAAGCAGAGAATTGCAGACCGGTTAGTCTAACATCAGTGGTAGGGAAAATGCTAGAGCCTATTAAAAAGGATGTGACACCAGGAAACTTAGAAAATATCAATTGGATTAGATAACGTCAACATGACTTATGAGGGGGAAATCATAATTGACAAACCTACTGGAGATTTTGCAGACATCCCCAGTAGAATAGGTAAGGGAGAACCTGTGGATGTAGTTTTAGAAAGATTTTGAGAAAGTCCGATGCAAGAAGTCAGTGCAAAATTAAACCGCATGAGGTTGCAAAATGGTTAGCAGGCAGGAAACAGAGTAGGAACAAATAATAATAATAATAGTAGTAATCGCTTATTGTCACAAGTAGGCTTCAATGAAGTTACTGTGAAAAGCCCCTAGTCGCCACATTCCAGCGCCTGTTCGGGGAGGCTGGTATGGAAAGAGTCTTTTTCAGAGTGCCGGAAGGTGATGAGTGGAGTACCATAGGGATCAACACTTGGGCCCCAACTATTCACAATACGTATCAACGATTTGGTTGAGGGAACCAAGTGTAATATTTCCAAATTTGCTGACAACAAAAAGCAAACATGCAGATACGGTAAGAAGTTAAGAATGCAAATGGTATGTTGGGCTTTATTGCAAAAGGATTTGAGTACAGGAGCAAGGATGTCTCGCTACGAAAGTATAGGACCTTGGCGAGACCACATCTTGAGTATTGTGTGCAAATTTGGTCTCCTTACCCAAGAAAATATATACTTGACATAGAGGGAGTGCAGCGAAGGTTCACCAGACTGATGCCTGGGATGGTAGAATTGTCATACGAGGAGAAATTGGGTCGGCAAGGCCTGTATTCACTGGAGTATAGCAAAATAAGAGGGGATCTCATTGAAACATAAAATTTAGACAGGGTTGAACAAACTGGACGCAGGGATGATGTTTCCCCCAGCTGGGGAATCTAGAACAAGGGGGTCACAGCCTCAGGATTCTGGGTAGGCCATTTAGGGCTGAGGTTAAGAGAAATTTCTTCACTCAAAGGGTAGTAAACCTGTGGAATTCTCTACCACACAAGGCTCTGAAGGCCAAGTCATGTATTTAAGAAAGAAATAGATTTCCAGACACTAATGACATTATGGTATGGGGCGAGAGCAGGTGTTTGGTACTAAAATAGAGGATCAGCCATGATCATATTGAATGGTGTAGCAGGTATGATCGGCTGAATGACCTAGTCCTGCTCATATTTTCTATGTCTCTCTGTTTCACCATGTGTCGGCCTTACTATTACACAGGTCACATTATCAACCCGTGACATGGTAATTTTCATATTAGCAGAAACTGGAATCCATTTTTCATCACTCAACTGCTCTATCCTATACTATGGCTCATAGTTCAAGATTCCATGGCCATATTTATTCAAGAATATGACAAACTATTATATTGGGTGGGATTCTCCAGTCTCGTCTGTTGCAGGCGAGAACGAAAAATTTGGTGTTCCAGCTAAAACTCCATTCACTTTCAGCGATACCAGAAAGTCCAAGCTGTGAACGAGGACATAAGATTTTGGCCAATGTGTATTGTTGGTAAAAACTCATCTCAAACAGATTGGCCACCTATTACCAGAAGGTAGACAATTTAAATGTTGGCTAGGCAATTATTTTTGCACAGATTACAAAGACTCATCAGCAATGTCTAGCCATTTGAGAAATATCCAACACCTTAAGTGTGGATAGATTTTGTTTATTGTTGGTGTTTGGTGGGAGGCATTTTCAAGGATTATCTGGGGTACAAGATATCACGGGCAGTAATTAAGCATGGAGTCACTAGTCTGGTCACGTTGATTGTATTTCAATTTTCAGGACCACCATAGCCTGACCAATTAGCTAGCATGTATGTTTTGTTAATTTTGTACTCATGGCTGAATTTTACAAGAGGGGCAGTGGCCTTGCTCACTTTCCTCAGTAAATGTCAGGGTGAGCACACCACACCATTGCCAACTCACCCCACAGCCATTTAGTCAATTAGCTTGAAGCGAGTCTTTCAATCCCACTAAGTTCCACCACTGAGAGCTGCAGGTCAATCTAATTGTTGGCAGCTCTGTCTCAGTAGTGGGACCAGGAGCAGTGGCCACTGGTGGTGTTGAAGCCAGCCCAAAAAGAAGAAACGCCATGGAGCATGGACTTGCAGATAAGTATAAGGTCTAACTGAAGCCAGGCTGCCATGTCTTGGTGGGCTGGGTAGTCCCTGGATTGACAGAGCTGGAGGGGAGGGAAAATGTGGGAGAGATGAGCTTCGAGGGGGCCTCGGATGGGTCCAAAGATGAGGGCACAGCCTCTACACACTCCCTCCCACAATGATTCACCTCAACTGGCCGATAGGTGCACAGACCATCTGACACCTATATAACTTCCATGGCACCCAATTTTACACCCTCTCCCCTCACCTGTCATCCCAGTCATCGATTGAGATGCTGCTGCAGAAAGAATACAGGTAAGAGACCACTTAAGGAAGCGACCTCCACCACTAAAACACAATAGATACCATCAGCAATTCTTACTTCGGTTAAAAAAAATGAACACATCATTAAAATCCAGTTAGCAATATATGTCTCAAATATCCCAAGGACATATCTCCCCAACACTGGAGAGAGAAACTATTCATCAATTGCACTTATTGTTAATAAAAACCTTCCAGCATGATTACATGGGTTACATGCAAGTCATCTGATATTTAGTATGATGTATGGCCAGATTCACTTTTCTCTCCCAAGTACAAAATCAATCTCATGGTTGCTTCTGGGCTGACAAGAAACATCTGACCCAGCTAAAACTTGTATTTCTTTCATCAATGCCCGAATGCTTGTGTAGTTATTTAATTTCTCATCCTGAAATTAGGCTTTAGTTTACCTTAAGGAACTTCATAGACTATGACTTTTTAAGCAGAAATGGCAATTAAAACAAAAATGGGTGGCACGGTAGCACAGTGGTTAGCATTGTTGCTTCACAACGCCAGGGACCCAGGTTCGATTCCCAGCGTGGGTCACCGTTTGTGCGGAGTCTGCACATTCTCCCCGAGTCTGCGTGGGTTTCCTCTGGGCACGCAGGTTTCCTCCCACATGTCCCGAAAGATGTGTTGTTAGGTGAATTGGACATTTTCAATTCTCCCTCAGTGTACCTGAACAGGTGCCGTTCTGTGGCGACTAGGGGATTTACACAGTAACTGCATTGCAGTGTTCATGTCAGCCTACTTGTGACACGAATAAAGATTATTATTGTAAAAATTGCATGCATTAAAGAGCATTCTTCTCTCAAATGTAGCTTTCAAACTCAATTTAGCTGCAATTTCTTTTGTCGTTCTCAATTTTTAAATGGTCAATTTCAACTGCAGCATATATTCCATAATACACCCTGATCAAACCAAGTATGCAGTCCTTCACTCCAAAACAAGATACAAATTTATTTTAGTCCTTTGTTATGAGTTACTTATGGTCTCATCTGGATTCTGTTTATACACAAGTTTCCTAGAATCATACAGCTTCTTTGTGGGAACTATCCAAATAGTCCCACTCCTTCGGTTTCCTGACATTATTGATTCAAGTTGGAGAAATGCCAAAAGCACACAAGAGAAGCACAAAGAGAGGTTGACTAAGAAGGACTCTCAAAAAGGATGATAGCTAACTTAAAAGCAACAGGAAATATATTTTAAGTGCATTTGTAAGCAAAGGGGTAGTGAAAATTGTGGAACAATGAACGGGAAAAGAAAGCTATTTTATAGTGCAGTATAAAAGAATGGCAAAAATACTTACCTTGAATATTTAGAGGGAAAACTGAATGAAAGAATTCCGGATTACTTGAAAGGAAGGTGCACAAAGTGCTAATTGGCAATTATGACAAGGAGAGTAATTAACCAGGTAGTGGCAAAATTGGCAAATCACTAGGTTCCACTCCAGAATATTGAGGCATGCAAGTAATTAAACAACAGCGACAGAAACTAATTTCTATCAAAAATACTTTGGAACCAAAGAACTAGAGGGTGGCAAATGCTGCACTTCTACTAAAAAAAACCACAAAGGAATAGGCTGTATAATAATTAGCTTCACATCTTCATCAAGAAATAAATCAACTGCATTATGATGAAGAAATGTTTCTATTTTTTGATATGTGCAGGTGTGACTTCAGTGGTTTTAAGTCAAGGAAAATTGTGAGAACCAAACCCTATTGAAGAGATCGGGATTCCATGGGGACAGGAAATTTATATCATATCATCGTTGTTCAACATTGCATCATGAACATTGATGAAAGTTGGTTGAATGAAAAGGCTCCAATTAGTTATCAAACTAAAAAAGAAACACATTCTAAAATACTATTTCATCCCTTACTGTTTGTCCTTTTAAACAACTTAGTGCATCTCGCTGTGTATTTTTTTTTACATTTGATGAATGTAGAAATTGTCATAGATATCTATTGCAGTAATGTTATTAAAAACTCTGGCTTAAAATACATACAGGCAGTCTGTCTGCTCAAGCTGAAATTAAGGAGCCATAAAAGGGGTGGTCATGAATGATTGCAACCACTTTCTTGGTTACAGCTAAAGGGCTAATTGAATAGTGTTTTGATTGCTGGATATTTCCTGGAAAATAGATCATTTATGGGAGGGGGGGGTTGGAAAGTGATGCTGAATCCCAGCTGGCAGGTCATGGAATACAGATGATGTAATTTACACGTGTACAGTAAAGGGGACAATCTTAGCGCTGTATCCATGTTTAGGTCTATACTCATTTCTGCTCAACAGCACACTGACCCTGGGTCTGGATCTTGTGACCTCTAACATCACTGTGGGGCCGGTAATGTACCCAGTCCCACATTACCCCTACATGTGCCAGACCCTTTTATTAAAAGTTTCACTGAAAACTGTGGCATCTAATACTGGAGTTTATACGTCATGTTCTCTTGGCTCCTTTGTGAGGCAAAGATTTTCACACTGATCTATGTTTGCCTGCTAAATCTAATCGATGGGAGGAGCTAGGCATGCCTGTATTTTATCAGTCTGTTATAGGATTTTAATGGAACAACAGTTTTGCCAAATGCTGTTAGGTTTGATTTGAAGTGTACTGGATCATGAAAGGAACTCTCTCCAAACATCTCCACAAAGCTAAGTAAACCTGTTGCGTTAACTTTCTTTTTAAATGGCATTGGCATTTGAACTATACTGGTCTGCTCAATTGAAGTTAGTAACACATATCAATTGTAAGTTTCGATAGTAACTTCCTTTTATTGCAGACCTGTTCGACTGATCACTGTAAAGCTATTTCTTTGATGTTTTAGGTGACTAATTCTGTGTGCAATTTAAAGTTTGTTTGAACATAAAAGATACCTATTGTTCAGAAGCATCACTCCTGGGGTGAAGTATCCTTTCCTCACAAATTAAAATAAATTGTTTGGGGTTTTCATCCAGTATCCTAACAAATGTTGGCGTCTGGTCCAGTATCCTAATGGCCTGCAAATCGATTAGATTTAGCAGGCAAACATAGATCAGTGTGGAAATCTTTGCCTCACAAAGGAGCCAAGAGAACATGACGTATAAACTCCAGTATTAGATGCCACAGTTTTCAGTGAAACTTTTAATAAAAGGGTCTGGCACATGTAGGGGTAATGTGGGACTGGGTACATTACCGCCCCCACAGTGATGTTAGAGGTCACAAGATCCAGACCCAGGGTCAGTGTGCTGTTGAGCAGAAATGAGTATAGACCTAAACATGGAAACAGCGCTAAGCTTGTCCCCTTTACTATACATGTGTAAATAGTTCCAGCAGTTAATAAAGACTTACAGTTATCCCACAGAAGATTATGGCGACTGATTTAAAACATACTGATCTGTAACCAAAACCCTCCCAATATTATGGCAGCAATGAAATAAAAACCCAGATCACTACAACGCTCTGACAAACCCAAATTCTGGAAGGCTGAGAAAAAATAAACAAAGCATTCTGAACTAAAAAAAAGTTACTAAAATAGCAGAGGAAAAAAATGTCAGAAAATGCTCCAGAGAAAGGCTTGAAAGCTGACTGCAAAATTTTACAATTGCTTATTGCCGCAGAAGAGTCCATTGAATCTCCTTTGGAAATCCAGCTTTAGAGTGCAGAGTCGACAGATCTGCAGGGGTGAGTTAAATCTTTTAAAACTCCTGGCTGCAACACTCCACGAAAGTAATTCAGTGTCTGAAATGGTAGTTGAAAGAAACTCATTGCTAAACCCTAATCCCCGAGTCCGAGCACATGGCATCTGAGCTCGTCCAAAGGAAAATCGAACAAATTACTTAAATGTTTTGGGAACGTTGCATGAGCCCAGCTCAGTAAAATAAAAACACATACAGCTCCAACTCAACTGACTGAACAGTTTACAAAGTAAACCGCTGAACAATAGAAGTCGGCAGGTAGCCAGTCCAGGCAGACATTGTTCACTTTTTTTTCCAAAAAAGGTGCCATCATCATTTTGTGGAGACTGCTAAAACTGGCAATCGTGGCAATCCGTCCGAATGAATGGCGATGCTATCTTAAAATTCTGACAGCTCTTAACTGCGCTTGCACAATTCTAAAGAACTTTAAATTTTTTTTACATGGATCACAATTCCACACTTCCAAGTCAATTCGCACTGATCCAAGGCCAAAACCAATCACTAATGAGACATTGGAAAAAGGATTTGTAAGACACAGCCTTGCTTCAGGTTTGTATAAAACGTCAGGTGACGAGCAGATGAACATGTTGCTTTGCTTTAAATGCCTGATGGCAAACTACATAATTATATGACAAGGAATTACTTAACACCTGCAAAATTCATAGTGGTACTAAAATCATTCAACATTTTTTCAATCAAAGAAACAATAAAATACTCAAAAGAGCCTAATTTAATCAGAATGTCTGGGGAATCATTTAATTCATTCATCCATGATCAGTACAGAATGACAGACGGTTGTGAATTCAGAGATTTAATATCTGAACTCAGAGATGGAATAGTGGTAGGGATAACAGACAATGCTCTTTCTGAACTTCTACAAGCAAGGAAAATCCAACACTCGAAAAGAAACACAGGCAGTCAGAACTCGGTGAGCAACGCAGGACAATCTTAAGGGGAGTGAATAAAATACAGTACAGAGGCTAACTCTCCATCCAGCTTGTCAGGCAAAAGACAGAGGGACAATCCAAGACAGGGAAAGCAATTCCCTAACAGGCCAAAGTGACAATGACAGCACTGTGGAACGAAGCACACTCATGAGGTAAGACCAATATCCAGCAAGTGCAGCTCAATGCTTCCAATGCAACAGGATTGGACACTTGGGAAACTGTGCAAGGCAAAATTCTGAAACATATGTACGGCCCAATGATAATCCACAAGGTCGAGACTGCAAACCCAGAAGAGACACAATCATGTTTCCTGGCTAAAGTCAAATATCTTGCTTTCACATTTTGCAATGTGGATATTTCGGTCAATAGTGCGATGAATGTAGGAAATGTTTATATATATATTGTATTATATGTCTGTTGCAGTAATGTTATTAAAATAACTTGATGTGAAAGTATTCAGATTAAATGTCTACTAAAGTTGTGATTAAGTGTTTTCTTTTCCTGCGCAAGAGCGGCGCGGGGGGGGGGGGGGGGGGGACCTGTTGACGGGCACGATGGAGGAGGGGTAGTCCCACATGGGGAGGAGTCGGAGATAGAGCGGGAGTCGCCGGGGTCATCAGAAGTTAGCTGGCTCACGGGAGTGCTATGGAGGGAGGGGCGCGTCTAGGAGGGGGTCCTAGCCTGGGGGGGGGGGGGGGGGGGGGGGTTGTACCGGGTTGCTGAAACGGTCAGGAAGGAGTTGGAGGACGCAGGGGGTGCTGGAGGGGGGGGGGGGGGGGGGGGGGGGGAGAGGAGGAGGAGGAGGAGGAGTTCCCGCCGTGGGAAACTGGCAGAGCGGGGGACGCTGGCCGGGGGTGGGCAAGGGATGGGGTATGGCTAATCGGCAGGGGAGGGGGGCAGGGAGCCCTCTGATCCGGCTGATAACCTGGAATGTGAGGGGGCTGAATGGGTCGGTCAAACAGGCCCGGGTATTTGCGCACCTGAAGGGGCTGAAGGCGGATGTGTCCATGCTCCAGAAGACACACCTGAGAGTGGTGGACCAGGTTCGGCTGAGGAAGGGATGGGTGGGCCAAGTATTTCACTCAGGGCTGGATGTGAAGAGTAGGGGGGTGGCGATCCTGGTGAGGAAGAAGGTGTCGTTTGAGGCGTTAAATGTGGTGGCTGACAGTGGCGTGAGATATGTGATGGTGAGTGGTAAGCTGCAGGGGGAGCGGGTGGTGTTGGTGAATGTTTACGCCCCAAATTGGGACGATGCGGGGTTTATGCGGCGTATGTTGGGCCGCATTCCGGACCTGGAGGTGGGGGGCCTGATCATTGGGGGGGGGGGGGGACTTCAACACGGTACTGGATCCCCCATTGGATCGATCCAAATCCCGGACGGGTAGGAGGCCGGCGGCGGCTAAGGTGCTGAGGGGATTTATGGACCAGATTTTGGGGGGGGGGGGGGGGGGTGTGGACCCCTGGAGGTTTGCGAGGCCAAGGGCCAGGGAATACTCGTTTTTCTCCCACGTACATAAGGCCTACTTGAGGATTGATTTTTTTTGTCCTGAGTAGGGGGTTGGTTTCGAGGGTGGAGGATGCGGAATACTCCGCCATTGCCATTTCAGATCATGCCCCACACTGGGTGGACCTCGGGCTGGGGGAAGAGAGGGACCAGCGTCCGCTCTGGCGCTTGGAGGTGGGGCTGCTGGCAGATGAGGTGGTGGCCGGGAGGGTTCGGGGGTGTATCGAGAGGTACCTTGAGGCCAATGACAACGGGGAGGTCCGAGTGGGGACGGTCTGGGAGGCATTGAAGGTGGTGATGAGGGGGGAATTGATCTCCATCCGAACCCATAGGGAGAGGGGGAGACTGATAGGGGAGATGGTGCGGGTGGATAGGAGATATGCGGTGGCTCCAGAGGAGGGATTTCTGGGGGAGAGGCGTAGCCTTCAGGCCAGATTCGACCTATTGACTACCAGAAAGGTGGAAGCTCAGTGGAGGAAAGCACAGGGGGCGGTGTATGAATACGGGGAGAAGGCGAGCAGGATTCTGGCACACCAGCACCGAAAGCGGGACGCGGCCAGGGAGATTGGGGGAGTGACGGATAAGGCCGGGAAGGTGGTGCGGAGGGGAGTAGATGTTAATGGGGTCTTCAGAGACTTCTATGGGGAACTGTACAGGTCGGAGCCCCCTGTGGAGGGGGGTGGAATGGGGCGCTTCTTGGACAAGCTGCGATTCCCGAGGGTGGAGGAGGAGCAGGTGGAGGGACTGGGGGGGCCGATCGAGCTGGAGGAGGTGGTCAAAGGGATAGGGAGCATGCAGTCGGGGAAGGCGCCGGGGCCGGATGGGTTTCCGGCGGACTTTTATAAAAGGTATTTGGACCTGTAGGACCGCTGTTGGTCCGACCTTTAACGAGGCAAGGGAGGGGGGTCTTTGCCCCCAACTATGTCACGGGCTCTGATTTCCTTGATCCTGAAGCGGGACAAGGACCCTCTGCAATGCGGGTCATATAGGCCGATTTCGCTGCTGAACGCTGACGCTAAGCTGCTGGCAAAGATCCTGGCCACTAGAATAGAGGATTGCGTGTCCGGGGTCATTCACGAGGACCAGACGGGGTTTGTGAAGGGAAGGCAGTTGAATACGAATGTGCGAAGGCTCCTCAATGTCATTATGATGCCGGCCATGGAAGGGGAGGCGGAGATAGTGGTGGCAATGGATGCGGAGAAGGCCTTTGATAGGGTTGAGTGGGAGTATTTGTGGGAGGTGTTGGAGAGGTTTGGGGAGGGGTTTATCCGGTGGGTGAGGCTGCTCTACGAGGCCCCGATGGCGAGTGTAGCCACAAATAGGAGGAGGTCGGAGTACTTTCGGCTGTACCGGGGAACGAGACAGGGGTGCCCCCTGTCCCCCTTACTCTTCTCGTTGGCGATTGAGCCCCTGGCCATGGCATTGAGGGAGTCAGGGAACTGGAGGGGCCTGGTGCGGGGTGGGGAGGAGCATCGAGTGTCACTGTATGCGGACGACCTGTTGCTGTATGTGGCGGACCTGGTGGGGGGATGCCGGTGGTGATGAGGATTCTTACTGAATTCGGGGGTTTCTCGGGGTATAAGTTGAACCTGGGCAAGAGTGAGTTGTTTGTGGTGCATTCGGGGGATCAAGAGGAGGGGATTGGTAGGCTCCCATTGAAGCAGGCAGGGAAGAGCTTTAGGTACCTAGGGGTCCAGGTGGCTGGGAGCTGGGGGGGCCCTGCACAAGCTCAACCTCACAAAGTTGGTGGAGCAGATGGAGGAGGAGTTTAAGAGGTGGGATATGTTACCACTGTCACTGGCGGGGAGGGTGCAGTCCGTTAAGATGACGGTGCTCCCGAGGTTTTTGTTCCTGTTCCAGAGCCTCCCCATCCTTATCCCGAAGGCCTTCTTTAGGAGGGTCAACAGGAGTATCACGGGATTTGTGTGGGCGCATGGGACTCCGAGGGTGAGAAGAGTGTTCCTGGAACGAGGCAGGGATAGGGGGGGCTGGTGTTGCCCAACCTCTGTGGGTACTATTGGGCTGCCAACGCAGCAATGGTGCGTAAGTGGGTAATGGACGAGGAAGTGGTAGCATGGAAGAGGATGGAGGCGGCATCATGTGTGGGCACGAGCCTGGAGGCGCTGGTAACGGCGCCGTTGCCGCTCCCTCCAACGAGGTATACCACGAGCCCAGTGGTGGCGGCTACCCTCAAAATTTGGGGGCAATGGAGACGGCATAGGGGAGAAGTGGGGGGCTCGATGGAGGCCCCGATACAGGGGAACCATCGGTTTGTCCCAGGGAGCATTGATGGCGGATTCCTGGGCTGGCACAGGGCAGGGGTTAGGAGGCTGAGGGACCTGTTTGTGGAGGGGAGGTTCGCGAGATTGGGGGAGTTAGAGGGGAAGTTTGGGCTCCCCCGGGGAACATGTTTAGGTACATGCAGGTGAGGGCGTTTGCCGGGCAGCAGGTGGAGGGGTTCCCCTTGCTGCCCCCACGAGGGGTGCGGGATCGGTTGCTCTCGGGGGTGTGGGTTGGAGGAGGGAGGATTTCGGACATATACCGGGTGATGCAGGAGGTAGACGAGGCCTCGGTGGAGGAACTGAAGGGTAAATGGGAAGAGGAGCTGGGTAAGGAGATTGAGGAGGGGACGTGGGAGGATGCCCTGGAGAGAGTGAATTCCTCCTCTTCCTGTGCGAGGCTTAGCCTCATACAGTTCAAGGTGCTGCATAGGGCCCACATGACTGGGACGAGGATGAGTACGTTTTTCGGGGGCGAGGACAGGTGTGCTAGGTGCTCGGGGAGCCCAGCGAACCACGCCTATATGTTTTGGGCGTGCCCAGCGCTGGGGGAGTTTTGGAAGGGTGTAGCAAGTACCCTGCTTTGATGCTAACCACAATGTTTAAAAACACTTGCTATGATTGGTAGCCACTCACCACATCAAAGGCAGCTAAGTGTTTTGACATAAATTAAAGATAATTACTGTGGGTGCTGAAATGAAAACAAAATCCTGGACAATCTCAGCAGGTCTGACAGCATCTATGGAGAAGGAGCTAACGTTTCCAGTCTTGAGGACTCTTTTGCTAAGCACAGTGGGCTAAACAGCTGGCTTGTTTTGATGTGATGAGAGGCTGTCAATCATAGCATCCTCCGGCTGGCACAGGTCATGTAGTTCCAGCCGGGGACTGTAGCATCGGAACGTGATTGGTGCTAACACTGGTTTCTTCACCCGATCGGGAACCCCACTACTGTACCGGCAGTGGGAGGCGAAGAAGTCACAAGAGATGCAGGAACTTGATAATCCACACACCGATGGAAAAAGCAAAATAAGTGACAACGAGTCAAGCATGTTTGTTCACCCTTCAAAAAATTAGTTGGAGTAGCAGCAACCGCCAATCAACACAACAGCTGATCGCTTCTCGGCCTTTTGGCTAAGATCAAGTGTAGTATCGCTTCTCGGCCTTTTGGCTAAGATTGAGCATAGATTGAGCTTTTTGGCTCAGATCTGGTATGTCTCCTTTATGGGGACCATGAATTGGATTCAATTTGAATTGGTTTTTGGAGCAGGCAAGGAGCTGGATTAGAGGTTTGCCTCTGTCCACATTCTGAGCCCTGGCTTTGTAACTCAGATAAAGTAATTTTAAAAAATGTTTTTTTTTAAAATCAACACAACAGCCAGACAGGCCGAGTGCAGTTCAGTATGAAGGAATGGAAGAAAAGGAAAGCGTTCTAGATGCCAGCTCAACCTTGTGACCAACAGCGAGAATCGGCAACAACAGAGCCGACCACTCCTCAGACAAAACGTCAAATAAGACATGAAAGGGCTAGAAAGCCTCCAGCCCCGTGTCTGAACCTTTAAATTCAAGAACTTAACTGGAGGAGGGGAGATAATTCAAAAGTAGTAATAGTGACAATGTAGTAACAACAATGTAAATGTATGGGACTGATGCCAATGGAAGACATGAAGTAAACTCAAAATGCATTGGGTAAAGACAATGGAGACTGACTGTAAAGTAAGCATTGTGTTGAGCAGAGATGTGTATACACCCAAGAATGGAGACAGGCTCCGTCACAATCAGAAACAAAGGAATTCATAACAGGGAGCAAAAAAGTGGTGGAGGAACTAAATTTGTACTTTGCTTCTGTCTTCACAAAGAAAGACATGTAATACCGGAAGTTCTGAGAAACATAAATTTTAGTGAGGAGCTGAAAGAAATTAATATTAGTAAAGAAATAGTTTTGGGGAAATTAATGGAATTGTAGGTGGACAAATCACCAGTGCTTGATAATCTTCATCCCAGGGTACTTCAGGAAGTGGCCCTAGAAATAGTGGACCCATTGGTGATCATTTTCCAAAATTCTGTGGTTCCCACAGATTGGAGGGTAGCTAATATAACCCCGCTATTCAAAAAGGGAGGCAGAGAAAGAGAACAGGGAACAATAGACCAGGGAGCCTAATGTCGGCAATAGGGAGATTGCTAGAGTCCATCACCAAGGATTTCATGGCACAGCATTTGGAAAGCAGTGGTCTGACAAAATCAACATGGGTTAACGAAAGGGAAATCATACTCGACAAATCTACTTGAACTCTTTGAAGATGAAACTAGTAGAGTTGACCAGGGGGAGGATGTGGTTTATTTAGACTTTCAGAAGGCTTTCGACAAGGTCTCACATAGCAGATTACTTTGTAAAGTTAAAGCGCTTGGGGTTGCAGGTAGTGTCTTCAGATGGATAGAAAGCTGGTTAGCAGTCAGGAAGCAAAAGGTTGGAATAAAATGAGTCTTTTTCTAATTGGCAGGTAGTGACTAGTGGGGCACTGCAGGGATCTGTGCTAGGACCCCCAACTGTTCACATTATACATCAATGATTTGGACGAAGGAACTAAATGTAGTATCTCCAAAGTTGTAGAGGATACAAAAGTTGGGTAGAAGGGTGACCTGTGAGATGCTTCAGCGGGATTTGGGCATGCTGAGTGAGTGGGCGTATGCATGGCAGATGCAGTATTATGTGGATAACTGCGATGTTATCTGCTTTGGTAGCAAAGATAGAATACAGGAACAGGGAATTTTTACTGCAATTGTACAAGGTATTGGCGAGGCCAGACCGACAGTAGTGTGTGCAGTTTTGGTATCCTTACCTGAGGAAGCATGTCCTTACTATGGAAGGAGCGCAGCAAAGGTTTACCAGGCTGATTTAAGAGTGTCATATGAAGAGAGACTAAGTCGGTTCAGGATTATATTAATTGGAGTTTAGAAGAGTGAGATGGGATCCCATAGAAACTTATAAAACTCTGACAGGATGAGACAAGATAGATTCAGAAAGAATGTTCCTGATGGTGGGGGAGTCGAGCCGACGTCATAATTTGACGATAAGGGGTAAACCTTTTAAGGACTGAGGTGAGGAGACATTTTTTCACCCAGAGAGTGGTGAGTCTGTAGAATTCACTACCACAAAAAGTAGTTGAGGCGAAAATGTTATGCAATTTAAAGGAGGAATTAGATATCGCTCTTGAGGCCAAAGGGATCAAGAGACAGCCCTGGGAAAGAGCATGCTCCACCCTATCCCCGTAACTCAGTAACCCCACCCAACCTTTTTGGATTCTAAGGGCAATTTAGCATGGCCAGTCCATCTAACCTGCACATCTTTGGACTGTGGGAGGAAACCGGAGCACCCAGAGGAAACCCACTCAGACACAGGAAGAACGTGCAGACTCGGCACAGACAGTGATCCAAGCCGGGAATCGAACCTGGGACCCTGGAGCTGTGAAGTAACTGTACTAACCACTGTGCTACCGTTCCAAAAATGCCTGCTCAGTCGCCAACAACTGCCCATAAACGTCTGTCTGAGATTCTTCCCTCCCCGTGCTCGTCCAAGGTCAGGACTCTACCAATGAGCAAGGGTGCCGGTACCAGGGGAAAACAAATGAAGCTACTTACGTAGAAAATCAGGCACGTGAAAATATCTGAATGCATTTCCTCTCAAGAGCCGAAACCTCTGTACAATCTCTCTAGCCCAGCAAACCTACCTTCCAAAAACATATCCTTAAATCTCCCCAACCGCTCCCTCTCCTGTGCTCTGAACGTTGAATCTAAATGAGAAGGCACACACCTATCTGTGGTTCCTTCAAATTGGTGCCAACAGCGACATAGAGCCTAATTTAAAATGCTGCCTAAATTGATTCCAAATCCTCAAAGAAGCTATTACCACCAAGCTCAATGAATATTTTACCAGAGTGAACGGGAATGGAGCAGTAACATGGGCCCTCAGACTCAATCCTATGCACGAAGCCTCCATACAGAGTCCAGATCCTTAAACCCCCCCCCCCCTCCGCACCTTCTCAATGTTTGCCGCCCAGTAATAACACAGCAGATTAGGTAGTGCCAACCCACTCCAATTATCTATCCCTTTCCAGAAATGCCCTACAAACCCAAAAGGGTCTTACTTACACTTAAATTAAAATCTCCCTCGACTATCTCCGGACCTTTCTGACTTGCTCCAATTATTTCTTCCTTTATGCTCTATACTACTTGGTAGCTGCTGTCAGGAGAGTGTACACAACTCCCACAAGTGACTTATTTCTTCACTTTACCCCTTCTCATCACCACCCAAACTGCTTCTACATCCAAATGCCCTGACCTCGGTCCTCCTTCGGGATTGTGCTAATACCATCTTTACCTAACAGAGGCACCCTCACCTTTTCCTCGCCTCCTGTCCTTTTGTAACATCCTGTCCCCTTCAATATTTAGGTCCTAATCAATGTCCTACTCCAGCCATGTCTTCATAATGGCTATTAAATCGTTATTACGTATATCTATGTGCGCTGTCAGTTTTTTTCTTTTTATATAAAGTGCATGGAGAAATGTAACCAATAATTGAAATAAATAGAATCCTTTCCTGTTTCAAATGTTACAACAGATAATAGTGACATTTACTGCAAAGCATGAAGAATCAAAAAGACTTCACACTGGAATGCTAAATTTAAAATGCTCATTTTGAAATCAAAAATAGTACATGAATGGGGCAGCACGGTGGCGCAGTGGGTTAGCATTGTGATCTCATGGTGCCGAGGTCCCAGGTTCAATCCCTGCTCTGAGTCAGTGTCCGTGTGAGTTTGCACATTCTCCCCATGTTTGCGTGGGTTTCACCCCCACAACCCAAAAATGTGCAGGGTAGGTGGATTGGCCACGTTAAATTGCCCCTTAATTGGAAAAAAATGATTGGGTACTCGTAATTTAAAATGTATATTCCAGCGTGTTTCAGTGGCCGCTCAAATTGAGCATCAGTAAGCTGATTATTAGTGTGCAGTGCTGTTTGTAGCACTCTCATCAATGATTCCTCCCATCACACTTCGCTGATGATAACGTGTAAGCTATGGGGTGGTAATTGACTGGGTTTGATTGTCCTGCTTTTTGTGGACTGGACACCTGGGCAGTTTTCCACATTGCTGGGTAGATGTCAGTGTTGCAGCTTAATTGGCAGAGGTTGGTTAGGGAAGCGGCTAGTTTTAGAGAACAAGCCTTCACTACTATGTTGCTTGGGCCTGAAACCTTTGCAGTATCCTGTGCCTTGAGCCGTTTTAGTATTATGTAGAGTCGCAGATGCTGTTGACCTCCTCAAGATATCAGCTTGCACTTCCAATTTGAAATGCAAAAGAGGGTAAGAGAAAATCTTCTGGAGTTGGCTGCGGGATAACCGGCTCCAGCAAATTCATACCATCAGAATGCTTCTCCATTTCTTTTCATATAAATGGTTTTTAAAAACATAACAAGCAACCTAGAAAACACAGAACCCAAACCTAAGTATTCTCAGCTCACCAAACATTTACAAGCCATGTATTTTATTAAAGGAAAGTTGCTGCAAGCAACTCATAAATAACTTTGATTAATGCCTGGCAGAAGAAAGCTTTGAAGCTTAGTAATAAACTTCAGCATTACGTTACAAAAGTGCTCTATTCACCTCAATTCACATGCAGATGCATACATTAAAACCTACAGATGCTTGAAGATATTTGCTCATCTAAACCATATATTACAATAATTATAGAAAACTGCTGCTTCATTCAGGAATTGAACATAAATAAAGCCATTTTAGAAATGTATGTCTTCTCTCGCATACAAGAAATTATGCAAGGGATTCAATTATTTTCAATAGGAGGCAGTACTGCCATAAACCATACCAACAGATAATTTAACTCATGGTAAAATGTAGGTCAGCACAAACTTTAATCTCAATCATTACCATCAAATAAGTTACAAAATGGCAGGTGGCAATTGCCACGCCGCCTAAAGGACAACTTGAATAAGCAATCACAACAATTCCCTATTTGTTTTTTGTTACAATGAGGTATGTATTCTAAAGTCAGGAGCAAGAACTGCAAAACCACTTTTTGAGATTTTAAATATTAAATAAAACTATTAACGAAAAGGAAACTTAAACACACACGGTCACATTCACACAGTTGAAAGTTGTTCTGCCAAACATTTCCCAAAAGATTTCTGGCTGGTTAAACTCAGAGCTGAACACCCTTTTTTCAGATAACAGTTGCTATGGATTTTTAATCTCTGAAAATCCCAGTAAGATTACCGCAGGACATCGTGGTGCTATAAAGGGAAGTATTTCACAGGGCTTCTTTCTCACTCACTTGATAATAGAAATTCTAGACGTATCAAAACCTTGAAGACAGAGAAAAAAGTGTTTTGTGAGGGCGGGTAGCTTTCAATCTGCTTCCTCTACAGCTTTCTCCAAGCACAGCACATTCTTCAGGATATTATGGCCACTCCAACCCACACAGCTTCCAATCTCTCTTCAAATATGTTTTTACTCTTTCAGGCCTAAATGTACTGTTCCTAAATTTCTTTGGATGTCCCCTTCCCAAAATATAAAAATAATTTATCTTGTTTTTATGGCTTTTGGGTAAAAATAAGTGTAATGCTTTGCTTTACACTTACTCATGTATGATCTTTGCCAGTTGCAAACTTTCCTTCTGAAATAGAATAGCTAAAGTTCAATTCACCCCATATCATCCAATTCAAATTTTTATTCATGCTGCTTACTGGTATCATATCTTAGCTTTGCTCACCTCCTCTTTAACATGCTTGTTTTCCATTTGACACACACAAGCACACACTAGAATGATAGATGAATTCATTAATACATAACAAAGACATGGCATTAGTTCTCTCAAAGCTCTTGTACCATTTCTGATGTTGAAATTGTCAACATCAACTAATTTAAAATGTACAATAATCTCACAATGCCAGACTTGTGGAATGTGCATACTCTACATGGTTCTGGTCTTCGATGAGAAAGCAGTGTCAAGCACAAGCATGTTACTTATCAATTTGGGAGAGTGGACAAAGGGGGAAGGAGGTGTGGGACATGTGTGTGCACATGCATCGGGGGTGGGGGAAAAAAAAAGAGGTGTGGGCAATGGTGAGAAGTTTTATCTAGAGTACCACAGGCCACTTACAATTAATTCTAAACAGATGTGTCATCGGTATTAACAGCAATCTTTATGTTGCTGATGTATGTGGTGTCTTGCAATATTTATGACAAATTGCTGCTCTATTCAGTTCGCAAATTGAACATAAGAAAGGCATTTTAGAAATGTCTGTAATTTACCTCGGTATAAATGCTCCAGCATAATTGTTTTGGAAGAAGGCAGAAAACCATATTGCCTTGGGCATAAGCAACACTAGAATGCCAACTATTTTCAACAGGAAACAATAATCTAGCAAACCATATTGGAGTATGGGAGAATGAGCTTTTTCTAGGTCAAGGAAGAATGCATGAAATGTTTTTTCACAACAGCATAAAGAATCATTATTAGTAGAAAATGGTAGCAATAATGAGCTTAACAACTCAATTAACACATATGACTTCCATTTTCCTAAGATCAATGCCTCTCCTTATACCTCGCCTCTCCTTGTACCTCGTTTCAATTTTTAAAATCTTGAATACGATCAAAATTACATGCCTTGTTTCCATCCTTCGCTTCCACTACTTCATTATTCTTCTTCCAAAATTCAACAAACTTTATCAGAAGTTTGTGTAACAGAATAAAATGATTCATGTCTCTGCTCAAGGGATTACAAATCATTAAAATGTCATCAGAATCCAACAACTATCCATCCTACACCAGATTCACAAACTGTATGTAAAAAGTTGTTGATTTTTAAAAATCTATATTAGTAGAACTACTGTTGTCTCGATTTTGTCAATGTGTAGATACCGAGAGACAACTTTTAACATACATAGAAAATAGAAGCAGGAGGAGCCCATTTGCCCCTTCGAGCCTGCTCCGCGATTCATTATCATGGCTGGTCTTCAAGTTTAATACCCTGAACTAGCCTCCCCACCCCCATACCCCTTAATTCCTGTAGCCCCAAGAGCTATATCTAACCGCTTCTTGAAATTACACAAAGTTTTGGCCTCAACGACTTTCTGTGGTAGTGAAATACACAGATTCACCACCCACTGGGTCACGAAATTTCTCCTTGCCTCAGTCCTAAAACATTCACCACTTATCCTCAAACTATGACACCCCCGCCCCAGTTCTGGACTACCCCACCGTCGGGAACATTGTTTCTGAATCTACCCTGTCTAATCCTCAGGATCCATAACGCGCAAAATTCCGGACATAGACCACGTTGCCCTCTGAGGACCTGGGTCGCCTCACATCAGAGTGCTCCTGCGGATCGCAGACCTTTCCCCCAATATCGGGTAGGATGAGGCTCCATAACGTGTCCAGGTGATTACCCATTAACAGTTCCGAGGGTGCTATTCCGGTTGTGGCGTGCAGCATAGCGCAGTAGTAGAATAAGAATCGGGCTAGATGGGTCTCCGGAGAACCAGAGGTCTGCTTCCGCATCCCTAACTTAAAAGTCTGCACCGCCCCCACTCAGCCAACCCACTGGAGTACAGGAAGGAGCAGTCCTCACATGGCAGGCACCGTTCATTTTCAAGAAACCCCCAGATTCCGCACCAGTGAAAGCTATGCTGCTGTCTGACTCCAAACCTCAGGAAGTCTGTTGGTACTGAAAGTTTGGCGGAGCTTCCGAATTGTGGCTCGCGACGTAGTGGACATGCAGTGGACGTCCATCCACTTTGAATGGGTATTCACGACAAGTAAAAACATTGCTTCTTGTAAAGGTCCCGCAAACTCCATGTGCAGACAGGACCACAGTCGGCCTGGCCAATCCCATCCTCGTCATCAGTGTAAAGTCCCAGGCAAGCAACCACTCAGAAGCAATGACGGTTTAGAAAAGTACACTATTTATTTACCTATTCGAATACACTCCTACTCCATGAAGTGCTCCTGCGCCTGGCCCACACTTGGGCCGGGGTATTTATGTCCCAGTGTCCTCTAGGTTAAGGGTGTAGCTCCGCCCCCACATCTGGGGAGATTATACTCAGGTGAGGCTACTGGGCAACTAATGGTGCAGACCCCATGACCTTGGATCGAGTTACAACAAATACTAACATAGCAATACTAACAAATACTAACATAGTCCAAAGATGTGCGGGTTAGGTGGATTGGCCATGCTAAATTGCCCGTAGTGTCCTAAAAAGTAAGGTTAAGGGGGAGTTGTTGTGTTACGGGTATAGGGTGGATACGTGAGTTTGAGTAGGGTGATCATTGCTCGGCACAACATCGAGGGCCGAAGGGCCTGTTCTGTGCTGTACTGTTCTAAATCTAAAGCAAAAATCAAATATGTATACATTAATTTAAAGACATTTTGCTGATCCACAGGGTGTATTGTAATATTCATAAGAAATTACCGCTTTATTCAGTTTGCAAATTGAACATAAAAAAAGTATTTTAGAAATGTCTGTAATTTGCATTGGTATAAATGCCCCAGCGCAATTGTCGGGGGAGAGGGTAGGAAACTATCTTGCCTCGAGTATAAACAACACTAAAATGTCAACTGTTTTCAACAGGAGGCAACATTCCATCCAAAATCCATCACTCAAACTATTTAGAAAGAATTTATTTTTTAAAAGCAGGATGAAACTGCATCGACCAGTAATATGAGACGTCAGTACCACGAATGAAATCCATTTCTACACTTTCATTATATATCAGCATCAAGAAACCCTAAGTCATGTGTTCAGAGCACAAGAAGCAGAATAAAACTGTTTGGGTCAGCAGTAAGAATTATCTCTTATCCTTTCACTATACTAGTCTCACTTAGTATTTTCTGGCCTACAGTTTCTTTGCACTATAGAAATTGTGAGTATTAAAAGCCATTATAATTAGGGTGTAGGAAAACAACTTGCGCAAGGAAAATATTCCGAGTTTTATCCTTTCATTTTAATATCAGCATAAGTAGTTTTGGTGTTGAAATGCCAGTTAATGTCAGCAGTTCTATCATTTACCAAGGTGCAAAAGAAAGTCTTCAAATATTCACATCTCCTGCTGTTCAAAATTTACGAAGAAACACGTCAAAGTATTCTGTCTGTTCATTATTGGAGCCAATAGAGTTGCTTTTCATTCTTTTTCCTCCCTGCATCTATTTTACATAATTATCTAACTCCAGTTCATTGTTTGTACAGGACCGCACATTATTAAGATAGGGCATAATTTCAGAGAGCTTTTGCTCAACACACTCACTCTTACAACATTATCTTGGTTGAACTCTCAAAAAACATCAATTCACTGACTGGAAGATCGGATTTTCAATCCCCATCATCAGTCAGCAACTGTGTTGTATCCAACCTATTAGATCTAAACACAGCTGTCAGATTCCATCACCCTGATTCAGCAGATCATCAAGTTATGCTTTATATCAAAGCAGCCAGCATTTTTTCCTCCCTTTGGCATTTTCTTTTCATTTTAAAACTACAATCTAAATTAATAAGGCTTGGTTGCAAAAACTGCTAGCAGCAGATCTATGATCTCAATTCATTTTCCGTTACACTTTGTAAAAGTCTCAATGTTTTTTTTAATAAATTTAGATTACCCAATTATTTTTTCCAATTAAGGGGCAATTTAGCGTGGCCAATCCACCTACTCTGCACATTTTTGGGTTGTGGGGGCGAAACCCACGCAGACACGGGGAGAATGTGCAAACTCCACACGGACAGTGACCCAGAGCCGGGATCGAACCTGGGACCTCAGCGCCGTGAAGCGGTTGTGCTAACCACTAGGCCACCGTGCTGCCCTAAAAGTCTCAACGTTGACTAACAGTGAATGATCAGCAAAAATGCAAAGAGTGCAAATGAAAGGTATGAATGGCAAGGCAATAATTACCCATTCATTTAGCTTTGCAGTGCCTTTACTATACTTGTCAGATATTTTGATGTGAATCAAGGTACATTATATTTTTAGCATGCCTCGTTAATTGCAATGCAGCCATTTTGAGAACAAACTGAAAAAGCAGGAACAGGCTGTTAAATATCTAGGATGCAATGGATTGACACATGTTTGCAGAAAAGCAGCAATGAATATAAAGGGTTGGTTTACAGGAATTTCCAATGCTTGATACAAGAAAACACAAATATATCTGTAAAGAATGACTTCACAATTTTGTTGAAGCTCATACAAACATAATGGGCATGATTTGAAGGCTCGTCATGCTTGAGCGATAGCGCGACGCGGCCATTAGATTGCAGGGAAGGCCAAAATCGGGAACTGCGGCAGATCCCGATCGGTTTGCAATCTAACCGCCTGCTCCCACTGGCGAAATCTGGACCTCGCCGTGATGTGGCGAGAAACCAGTAATCACCAATTAAAGCCGATCTCCATACAACTAATGGGAACAACACCCTATCTAATAGCATCCCGTGATCTAACTGTCTCCCCAGCAAGTGGTCACGTGGGCACCGATTAGTACACCTTTTTTAAATTGAACTTGCGGATTGGCTGCTGTGGAAGTCCGAGCAAGTGAGAAGCCATCTTTGCTCCTGGGCAATGAGCCCGGGGACACTGGGGTTGCTGCCCCAATGCTCGGAGAAAGTGGTGGGGGCAGTCATCCAATGGGTGGGGGGGGTTAAGTGCCCATGGCCATGCCAGCCCGTGGATCGTGTGTACCCATAACAGGGGCAACCCCAGCCCCTACCAGTCTGTCCCACCGATCACTCATAACTCCCACTGACTGTAGAGGCCTCTGGCCGCACAGCTGAAGGCTATTGTTACTAGGAATTTCAAATCGTAGTTAAGTGAACATTTCACACCTCCCAATGTGGCAGTTATTGTCTAGCATCCTAATCAAACCATGATGCCTGGAGACTGTGCCTGAGCACTGCAGGAAGCAACACCACAGATGCAGCAGCCAACATCCGAACACCAGAACCAGCATGCCTGGGGGTTTGGGCAAGAGATTGGGGGTCAGCCGACACAGCAACTCCCCCCCCCCTCCTCCATAGTGACGGAGACATTCTCTGCAGTGCCTCAGAAAGGTCCACCTGTGACTGGGACATGTCCCCCAGCGAATCGGACATGCTACCGAGGCCCTCAGCTATGCCCATCACGGACTGAACCACGCCTTGGACTCCATCACTCATGCTGCTAATTTTGTGCACCAGGGTATCCCCTGCGCGCGTGGCCTCTGGGACTCCCGGAGTGCCGCTGACGTCCCCCTCTGAATAATATAGCCGAACCCAATTGACTGCATCAGCTCCGGGTAAACCTGGTCCAGAGGCTCAGCATCTGACTGGGACCCAGCAGACCTCCAACTGCTATCTTGTCTTGGCATTCCTGCCTTTCACCTGTTGTGCATGAGCTCCCCTCCAAGATGTTCTCTTGGGAGAACACGCGCATGGGCCAGCACCATTGGGTAGAGATCCTGCGGAATAATGGACAAGTGGTCAGTGGGAGGGGTGGATCATTCTGTACGGCATTAACAACTCCCGTGTGACAGGTCATCTGGGTGGCGGCCAGTGGATCCTCACCTCTGCCCAGTACGCAAACCTCTACGTCGGTGACCGACCGATTTGCCCTCAATCACCCTCATGAACTCCAGGGCCCATTCCTCCTCGGGGGTGAGGTCTCTGATGCCCGATACTCAGTCACCCGTCTGGGCCCTCTCCCGCCTGCTGCGGGCCAACTTCTCCTGCAGGGACACGAGAGAGCATCCTGAACCACGCGCGTCTTTCATGGCGGAGGGAGGGGGGTGGGTGGTGCCGCTGCCAGGTGCATAGTCGTTTGGGGGATGGGGGTGGGTGGTGCTGGTGCCAACCCACCTTTGCGGCCAGGTGCTCATTAATCTTCTTATGCCACTGGTTGCCAGTCCTTCTGATGATGCTCCATGAGCTGGCGGCCGCTGCCATTTCCTTCCAGGAAAGATTGCCTGCCCTGCGGCTGACCCTCCGAGCCCGGAAATGAAAATGAAAATCGCTTATTGTCACAAGTAGGCTTCAAATGAAGTTACTGTGAAAAGCCCCTGTGGGGGCACAGGGCATCCCATCTGATTTTGACCACGTCCAACAATCTGGCCAGGTCGACATCCCGAATTGTGGGGCTGGTCTCCTCGGTGGCATGGCTACACACTGTGTGGGGGTTGTTCTGTGGGATCGGTTTAAGTGCTGTTCCCCCTTGTTGGCAGGCACTGTCCCAGTGAATCAGCCAGCAGTGGGACCATCATTTGCGGCATGAAGCCCGTGGGGCCTTGTTAAGTGGACCATTAACTTGTGAGGCTAAGTGTTCATTTGTCCATTACAATATAAATCATCTGGCAACTTCCAGTGATTGTACATTATCAAGGAAATCAGGAAGTTATTAGTAAATTCCGCTGCTCCTCCAAAAGCTTTGTTGTACTGATACTGTGGCAAATAAACAAAGCATTGAAAGAAATGGAAGGCATGGCATTGTAATTTACATGATAGACATTGAACCTCCAGAAAATGTTATGCTCATCTATTTCAGCACAAGAAAGTTTTAAAAGCATGACCAGCCTTAATTACTGCCAAACAAACCCTCAGGTAATGAAGTTAATTTTACAAGTGCGGAGGTGTATTGATACAGATTTTTTTTTTAAATACAAGTAATTTCACTTTGATCTCATATCCCTGAATCCCATCTTTTTTCTATTTTGCTTACTGCACGTGATTTGCATTGAATTAACTATTCTAACTTGCATTTCACACTTCAACTCCATGACAATCAATAACTATTCTTTAATCTGATTGTTTAAGAAGATACACAGTTGAATGGCATATTCACACTGGTCCCATTGAGAGACCGGAGAAAACCCCACAGGTCAACACCATTCCTTCACAGCTGACCAGAAAACCTGGTCCCATGGGTTTTGCACTGGACCCGGTTGTGACTAGAAAGCCATTCTGGTACAGTGCCCTCTGCAGGGCATTTAATATGGTAACCTTCGACAAGAGTTAAAGTGTTCTTGCATAACTCAAGGAAATCTTACCAAAGAATATATAGAAAATACAAAACAAAAAAAGACCTTACGACCCAGCCAGTCCATACCAGGAATACCAAGTTTGGGAGGCTGTTACACATGATATTTTTCATAAATTCTTTCTATTAGCTGGAGTTAAACAATGTTGCTAACTACACAGCCATGGACAAAACCTAATGGTGTGTGAGTTCATACCAAAAGGAACTAATGCATGCATCAAATCAGTGATGCTGAACCCTGCATCAACTGGAACTTTAACCGGATAGGAAAGCATGCCATGTCTTCCGACAGTTTGAAATATATCTGTTGTGAAAAGAATATTTGATGCAGATTTTAAAACAACGGCCCGTTTTGCTGAAGTTAACCTGAGGAATAACTGGCAGTAAACCTCCAAATGGACTGGAATATCGCAACTTAAGCAATCATAAACAATCCACGAGCTACGTACACTATTTCCACATCCCTGCCACTGCCAAAGTAAAATCCGAAATACACATCCAGAATAACATCTATCTTATGAATACAGGAACTAGAAATCAGAATATTAAAAGATCAAAATGGTGAGCAATCATCCAATAAAAGTGATGTTTTTTTTAAAGTATGCATGACACCAAGGTGCCAAGCAGCAGCATCCAAAGACGGATATTAATTGTCAAAATAACATTTCCTTCGATGTTTTCAATGGTTTTGAAAACAAAATTAGGCTAGATTTTCACCCACTTACTTTCAACAGACAGAAAACCCAGATTAACATGCCTGAAAAGCAGAGTGGCAAGCCCCAAGGCTGCAGTGATAGTGATAAAACTTCTCACTGTTACCAACATACTATGTCAGACTGAAAATAGAGTTATTTTTGCCTACTATGCATGACCTGAATGAACTTTTTTTTAATATTATTTGTATAGAATCCCTGAGGAGTGGTTTCCCCAGCTAGAGTATCTAGAACACAGGATGCACATTCTCAGGACCAATTAAGCTGGCATTCAATAGAGCACATACCTCAGTCATGCAGTGTTAACTCAACGTTATTACAATTACACAGCTCCTCCTTGAGGCTTTTCCCTGCCTGTATTGTGCTCTGTACAAAATTGGAAAAAAAAAAATCATTTTAATAAGAACTTCCATCTCACTGAGAAGTTTTCAGGCTTATCTACATCCAACAACCTGCTCTGAAAACCCTGCTCACATTCTGACAGCTATGACAAATTGCACCACAGCAGTTGAGACAATCAATCAACATTTTAAATCAAACAACCCACAAATTTTAAAAACATGTCAAATTTTCCTATCCTTCAAAGTCATGTAATAAATTTCAGGATCTGGACCATAGATAGATAGAACAGTACAGCACAGAACAGGCCCTTCGGCCCTCAATGTTGTGCCGAGCCATGATCACCCTACTCAAACCCACGTATCCACCCTATACCCGTAACCCAACAACCCCCCCTTAACCTTACTTTTTGTAGGACACTACGGGCAATTTAGCATGGCCAATCCACCTAACCCGCACATCTTTGGACAGTGGGAGGAAACCGGAGCACCCGGAGGAAACCCACGCACACAGGGGGAGGACGTGCAGACTACCATCGCTAACAATAAATCCGTTCTTCAGTGGGCCATTTCCTGTGTACCAAATTTGATTGAAATATGTGCATTAGCTTTGGAGATAATCTTTTCTGTTGCAGACAACAGACTAGCAAACAACAACAAAAACATTGTCTCTGCCCAATTTCAGCAGCAGTGGCAATAAGGGGCTGATCATTTAGGACTGAGATGGAGACATTTCTTCACTCAAAAGAGTTGTGAATCTTTGGAATTGTCTGCCCAATGGGTTGGGAATGCTCTGTCATAAAGCATATTTAAAGGTGAAATGGACATATTTTTGATATCTCAGGGAATCAAAAGATATGGGGAGAAGGCAAAAAAATGCAGTTGAAGCTGAAGATCTGTCGTGATTGTCGTGAACGATCGAAGCTTGATGTGCAGAATGGACAACAGCTTAATTGATGTATTTCCCAATAATGTTGTAATAACGGTGAATAAAAACCAACTGACCCTAAAAGAAAGAAAGATCTGAAAAGAAAATAATAATAGCAAGGGATGGGATGTCCACAACAGCACCTTCCCAGGGTTGGGAAGTACAGTGGGCAGCCAAGTGAATAAGTTAGTGTTAGTTTAAAATAATGAAACTTTTAAAAACGTAACTGAACAAAAACAGAAAGTCTTATCTCGAAGGCTTAAAATACATGAAGCTGTTCCCCAAGGTTGAACCTAAATTTAAAACTGGCCTGGAGGTCTCAAAAAGAAATATTAGTACCACCTATCTTGATCAAATAGGCAGAAACACAGGCAAGTAAAATTGAAGGCCATGCAATTTGGATAACCAACTTTTAATTAAGTTTATTGCAAGTAAAAATTAAACAGCATCAAAAAATACAAACTGCACTTTTTTTACATTGTTGCACATACAAACGGTAGAGGCTCATTGAGCTAATTCTCCTAATAACACCAAATCTGAATCATGAAGTGCATTATGCTACATTTCCTTACTATAATTCTGGATATAATTGTGTTGGGAGCATTGCCCTGATAGTAATTCATTATGTCCTTTTTTGTCGCCTGGATGCCTTGCTGCTTGCTCACTATTAAGTGATGGGAACAGCTTTTAGATCTCGAGGCTCTCAAAATTCACATGGGGCAAACTAACAAGCAAAAAGTAAAAATGCAGACAGAATTGGCAGGGATTAGCTACATTACTTGGGCTTGTGGTCCATTATCAGACAGTTATAAAGGACAAAATTTAGGCTACAGGTATTTCACTCAGTGATACATTATCATTACCACTAATTATGTATTCTTCTTTCAGGTTTGTAGATAATGTCCAATGGTGCCTGAATAAATGTATTGTTTCAGTCTTGCCTCTTGTACAAAATGCATTTCTACCTGCATTTTTCCATTTCTGCACAAATACAGCAAAATTAGATATCACAGTGATTAGGTTTGTCTTTCTTAGCTGTTGTTTTTCTTAGCTGCATCATTCTGAATTTAACATTTTTGGAGCACATCAGAATGATACATTGGAAACATCATACTGGATCCATACTGGCCAAAGTTTTCCGTCCTCATTTGTGGCTGAGATTTTCCGGTGCTGCCACGGATGAGAACGGAGATTCCTTCCTTTTAAACAAGCTACCCAATTAGTCCCACGGCCCTCTGCTCTTCTCCCACGATTCTGCAAAACTTTCCTCTTCTAGTATTCATCCAAGTTTCTTTGAAAGTAATTGGTAATCTGTTTCTACTTCCCTTTCAGGCAATGCATTCCATCATCATAATTTGGTATTAAAAAGTTTATTCTTGCAATCACCCTAAATTTATCTCCGATTACTGATCCTGCTGCCACTGAAAACAGTTTCTTCTTAATTACTCTATCAAAAACTTTCATGATTTTGAATATCCTTTCAACCTCCCTCTAAACTTCTCTGATCTGAAGAACCAAAACCTTTAATCTCTAGCACCATTCTAGGAAATTTATTTTGCACCCTCTTGAAGACTTTAAGCGAAATTCTCTGCCTCACGATGCCACAACATGAACCGAGATCGGGCATCTGGCAATATAGAGGTCCATGCCCGCCGCATGAACCAAAATAGAGGTCCATGCATAGGTGGTGGCAATAACGAGGTCTGCATCACGCGTCATCAGCAGCATGCAAAACCGGTATTTGCATTCATTTAAGTATGATTAGTGCATTTGACCCACTATGCTCCGAGCCTCCACGATGCTGCGCTCCGCTCAGGTAGAAGTCATACGGGTACAAATTCCTAAGGTATTTGCAAACAGGGACTGGGCACCTGGTGAAATCTATCCTGCGGTTAAGTGTCGTCTCGTACACACTTTAACTTGGTAGAAATTTGCACTACACATCTATGATGCAAAATGTAATCTTTATTGGGTGTCTAGTGATTATAATTGAGAGTTTGAAATCTTCTTGTGGTTACAAATCAAATATTCTCAATAAAGCCCCTGCCAGCAGAAGACGTTAAGAGATATAATTTAGCTTAGTAGCGTACAAACGATCTGAACTTTCAAAATGCAGTAATGGTTTCTTGTTCAAAGCAAAACAGCTTGTGCAAACTTAGAGTTAAGAGTGGAAATATAAAAATATGAAATAAAGGTAGAAGGAAAATAGTATAAACTGATTCTAGAATGGATAATGGCTACCCGGAACACTATCTTTAAGGAAAATGTTATCAATCTGAGTCCATCTGTTCCTACCCTTGTAACATGCTGATTAGTTTGGGTGAGTTCCCAATAAATTTGATTGGATGATTAGTTGTCAATCATCAATATGCAACATAGGTATGGGTATGTTGCATCTTTGGGTGTCTTCAGTGTGTTGGAATTTAAATTTACACTTATTATCAGGTCTGGTATTTGCTGACTGCTATACTATTCACATTTTGAATAATGGTAGATTCATGTTAACTATGGTGCTCATTTTGACCTTCAGTAGAAATGTTGCATTTGCTTCTAGTTAGACTGCAAATGTTTCAAATGAATTCTGTATGCTTTGCGGATTTCTCTGTAAGCTATGTGTTTTTTTTTTTATTGTAATGAAACTGATTCAACTCTTGTGGTTTAGGACAGAAACCATTTTAAAATGGGTTTTTAAACTGGGTTGTATTTAAAACAAAATAGCTAAATCAATTATCCTTTTACCTATCAAAAATAGGTGGTTTCTTTCAGTGTCATGGTTGCTGAGGGGAGAGAAAGAGAGAGAGGGTAAGCAAAGTTTAAAAAATGGTTGAAGATTGTAGTGCTTCCTGGGGGGTCGCTGCCAGTGTTGGGGGGAGTAGCGGGGAGCGACTTGATGTCAGCTCCGTGGATTTGGGGTACCCCCCTCGGGATCAGGATGGCTTGGCTCAGGCTGCCATTGCTGCAGTATTCATTTTAAATGCATTTGGTACACCTTTACAGGCCCCTGGCTGCACACTCTGCTGACTTCTCAGTGCCCTGTAAGTGCACAGAGTCTCTGGTCATTTAGGAGCCCATCCAGCCACCCCTTTGTATACTCTCATAACCCTGCTGACCCATCAATCGGATGGGTGCGACCAAGCACAATCAGTGGTTCTCCAGGTACTGGCACTCTTCAGTGCAATCAGAAGCAATATGCCACTGCAAGGGAATAGCAGAGCTCACCCCAAACAAAGGACACATGAACCGTGGCCTTTGGCACCCTCCACGGCACACTGCCCCTCTCAGGGCAGAGGCCTCACCAGTGACCCCATCAGTTAGCCCACCCCACAGGACCACCAGCTGTCTCCAAGCCTGCCTGCTCACTGCATCCTTGCTCCCATCCAACCTTCCCCCAGATGGATTGTGACAACCTGTGTGTCACACACAGGACCCACATCACACTGCAGCTACGCTCCCAGTACTAAGGAGTGCCAGCACCTGGAGAACCATAGATTGAGCTTGGCCACATCCATCCTATTGATGGGTCACACATCATGTTGACAGGGACAGATA
The DNA here is from genome assembly GCF_902713615.1 of Scyliorhinus canicula. Classification (NCBI taxonomy): domain Eukaryota; kingdom Metazoa; phylum Chordata; class Chondrichthyes; order Carcharhiniformes; family Scyliorhinidae; genus Scyliorhinus; species Scyliorhinus canicula. The sequence continues at coordinate 60,908,603 of NC_052162.1, read as the reverse complement.
GTGAGGATAGGGGCTCCCCAGTGCAACTCACTGATGGGGACAAGGGTGCAGCGTGGAAGGCAACATATTGGGGGAATGGCTGACAGGTGGGGGTGGGTGTGGGGAAACATGGAGGATGGAGCTGAAGTACAACACAGACTCACCATGTACCCTGTTGGGTTTGGATGGGCAAGGGAACAGATCTTCTCTTTTCCACCTCTGCAGCAAATGAATTTCGGAGTACAACCAAGAATACCAGGCCATCCGTGGGGAGGACCCTGCACAAGAAATATATGCCCAGAACAGGGGCCCGCCAGTGAGGTTCGCCGACCGTCCAACATGTCGAAGATGAGGAGTGAAAGAGTCCCGTCCTTTGAGGAGATGCCAGACCGCCTGTGCCACCAAAGATTTCAGCTAACCAAGGAGACCGTGCATCACTTGTGGCAGATGCTGGCACACATGGCACTGCAGGGTATCCCGGGAGGATGATCCCAGTGGCTGTCTAGGTGACTGTCGCCCTGAACTGTTATACCTCTGAGTCTTTCTAGGGGCCAAGCGGGGATCTGTCTGGGATCTCGTAGACATCTGTGGTGCATCCGGGGGCTATAGAAACTTCAGTCTGCCAAGGCACACCAGAATGCTCAGGCAGCAGGATTTGCCACCATCGCAGGCACTCCCCAGGTCCAGGGGTGATCAATGGCACATCTATCTCCTTATGAGCACCAACTCATTAGGGATTTCCTTCATCAATCAGAAGCAGTCCCACTCCATGAATGTGCAGTTGGTGTGTAACCACCAGGTGCACATGCACATCATGCATGTCTGTGCCAGATACCCAGGCAGTGCGCAGGATGCATACATCCTGGCCCACTCATCAGTTCTCGGCTACCTCAGTGAGGAGTCGGCTCTTGGGTGACAAAAGGTTACCCGCTGTGGTTGTGGTTAATGACACCTGTCCTGAGGCCGCAGACCGATAAGGAAAAATGCTATAAAAACACCCATACAGCAATCAGGAGCGTCACGGAGCATCCCCGAGATGCCCTTCCGATGCCTGGACCGCTCCAGTGGACTGCTCCAATATAGCCCCCAAAGAGGGCCTCAAACATCATGTTGGCCTGCTGTGTCATGGACAACATAGCGCAGCAGAGGTGGGACATAGTGGAGAAGGAGGAAGAAAGCCAGGCCTCAACTGATGAGGATCAGGAACAAACGAGCATGGAGCATGGGCTGGCTCAGAGGTTCACCCAACATGTGCTCCAGAGCCGCTGCACAAGGGACAACCTCACCAGATTGCTTACTTGGAACCTGGCTGCCACCAGCAGCTCTGCCACACTGTTCCACCACTCCATACTCTTTTCCCCAAAACCCCCTGCACGTGGTGCCCCCTACCCTATAGCAGCTCACATCCTCCCCTGTTACTCCTCCCTTTACTCCATCCCACCTCCCCCCCTCCTCTTCAAGGGTCCTACCAGTGTCACTACAGGGTGTTGGCCCCGGGCATGCAGCATCAGATGATGTTGCCCATGGGACAGAGAATGATGACTCGCTGCGAGATGAGCTCAAGTGCTCCTTGCCTTTGTCTGACTCCTGCCTTTAGGATCACATTCCACTGTCCGTCCATCTCATGGGCCCACATATTCTTTTGGCTAGTGTTGGTTGGGGGTTATGGAGATGGTGAGTGGTGATGGGTCACTCACTGGGTAAGCTGTCCTAAAAGGTGGCCTCACACCTCTGTTTTCGTTCTTTGCCACCTCTGAGGGTGACCCCAGGTGGAATGTTTAATTGTCCTGGGGGCCCTGCCCTGTACCATTCTCCAAAACCCACATCACCAACCTCCCACACCCTCCACCCAGTACATGCTCTACACCCAGCCCAGTTCATGCTTCAGGCAAAGGATTGAAGCAGGTCGGGATGTTGGTGTGAAAGCGTTTAATCGTGACTATATACAATTGTCATGCCCTGACCCATACCTATAACGTATGTACTGCACACTTGCCACCTTAACTGGTGTCTAACTACGATATTTTGCGTGGTAACTACTCTTTCTAGATGCGACCCTAGACAGCACGTCAGACATGGAGGCAGCCTGCGCATCTCATCCTCTAACCGGAGTTGCCTTTGGCAGCCGTCCTCTCAAGGGTCTGGACGGGCCCGGCTGACTTGTCAAAGGTGTCAAGGTGCCATCCTGTTCTGCTCCCTGCACATCAGATGCGCCAGTGTCAGGTGGGTTTTGGGAGGGGGGGGGGATTCAGAAGTGCTGAGGTTTTCCAGCATCTCCCTTGCAGGAGGCAGATACTGACCCCATCAGTTCCTCCTCCTACCTCGAGGTGCTCAATGTCCCCGGGCTACTCCATGTGACGGAGGTGAGGCTGGAGAGAGCTACGGAGGCTCCACCATCACCTGGCGTTGCCAGTCCTGGAGGTTTGCTCTTGTTTCAACTAGGGTCTCAATGCCCTTAACCATGGAACTGTCATGGCAGTGTTCCTTTAAGAAAGGTTTTTGTCTTATCACATGGCATCAGTGATGTCATTTTTGTGGGTGGAGCTGAGCTGTGGCTGAGAGTTTTACTTTCGCAGTTTTTGGCTGCTGTGGACTCAGACAGAGAACAGAAGTGTTTGGTCTGTTACTCTCTATTTTCAATTTAAATATCTGTTCCAGTAAAAATCACCTTGGTGGTGGCTTTCGATATGGTTTAGTTTCCAGAAGGGTTTACACCTGCTGGTGAGACAGGGTAAGAGTCTCAGGGAAAGACAGCCTTATTCAAGTGAGAATGCAGAGTGCAGGGCCAGACCCTTGAAAAGGGGTTTTGAGTTGGAAGTTAAGGGGGAATTCATTAAGTGTTATACATAGATTACTCGCTGGGTGGTGTCTTTATGTTTGTAATTGATAAAAAATATTGCTGTTTGTTTGTGTATGTAAACTAAGTCCTCAGAATAAAGCTTATTTTGATTGAAGTGCCTAGGAAGACTGTTCAATCACACCTGAATGGAAGGCTCTTATGCTCATCTTTGCCAAATTCAACATAAACGTTGTAGGTCAGGTAGACTTCAGAATACACTTCTGAACTCTGGTCCATAACATAACAGAGAGACTGGGTCACTTCCCTGTGAGTGAGTCATGTCCCCCTGTGACTGGCCCAGGTCAGTCAGCGCCCAGCCAATGACCTCAGCCATGACTCTTTGTGACTAAGCCAAATTCTGGAGCACCACAGCAATGTCCATGTGGGCCCAATACATGGTTGCCTGTGATTGGGCTCCCCTGTCCTGAGCCTCGTACAGTGTGTCCGAAGCTTTGGACATCTTGACCCATGGCGTTTTGACCAAAGGTTTCCACTCCGGACACCACCCCTTCAGTTTTGGCCTGGGTACCACTCATTGTCGGCACAATCTCCTGCAACTGCAGGCGCTGGAAAGTTGTTGACAGCTCCTCCTGTAGATCCTGGCTCTGTATCTGCATCCCCACCAGAGATGGGATCACATTTTCCGAAGCACGATACCTATCTGAACGACAGCGGTTTCCTGGAATCGGGCTCCCTTGGGAGTCCCTACCTCTGATGTGCTGCAGCATGTGTGAAGTGCGGACCAAAAGGTGACCCAAGACCCTCTTTACTTTCCTCGCCATGGTGATAGCCTCTGCAATGGTGGAGGATGCAGATGAATGCAGTGTCGAACGCCGGTGCCATCCCCAGGCGAGTTCTGCCGTGCTGGGGTTGTGGCTTGGGGCGAGGTACCTGTGGTGATCACAAGTTAACCAGATGCAACACAACTGAGCAACCACTAGAGGGAGCACGGGAGAGCCATATAAATAGATCAGGACAGGAAGTGAGGACACACTTCACAGCAGGCGGGCTGGTAAGCAGGACACACACACAGCAAGCAAAGCTGGTAGTTAGCACTGGAAGGTCGTTCTAGGTAGAGCTCTGGAAACTGAACGAACTCACAATAATGCATCTTCTCCACACTTGAGACTACGAGCTTTATTAAGACACGAGTAGCAACACATGGTACCCAGGAGTGATTTCAGACGCTTATGACAGGACAACTCAGCTGCAGATACAGAAAACAAAAAAAAATGGCATGGAAATCTCAACCAAGAATGGCATGGAAATCTCCTACTGCACATTTGACTTGGGAAGACATTGCTGATGAGAGGATGTGCCTTGGATACCCACTTCACCTGGACACGACTGGAAAAGTAAGAAGTGTCTGGGAAAGGTTTAAACAAATGTTCGATTTCGGTATCATAGCATATGATGCAGCAGCAGCCTCAGACGAAATTAAAATAGCAATTCTCATCAAAGGAAATGAAGCTACGAAAGTTTATAATGGATTTAAATACTCAAAAGGTGAAGACAGAAACAGCTTACAAACGGTACTAAACAAATTTGAAGAGTACTGTGAGAAATTTGAACAGCAAGACATACTCAGAGTCCAAACTGCACAGAGACGGAGTGATGCAAAACTTAAAAAATCACGAAAAGAGCAAGAAATCGCGAATGAAAAGTACAGATCAAAAAGAAGAAATGACAAGAATTTCTCACAAAGCCAAAACGCTGAAACCCTGTCCAAATCGGGAAGAGAAAATTACTTACGAGTTTTGGAGAGAGAGTCCTGGTGGGCAAGAAAAATCCCTGAAATCCGCGAAAAACGCCAAAAAATGGCGTTGGAGCACATTTTGCAGTCTCCGGTAAGCAAAGAACTACAAATGGCGTCTGCGCATGCGCCGGAACCGGAAGCCGCGCATGCGCAGTTTAAAAAATATCGCGGTGCCGATCGTTATGCGCATGCGCAAGCCGCGCATGCGCAGCAAAAAAAAGTTTTGGTCGCGGATCGTTATGCGCATGCGCAAGCCGCGCATGCGCAGTCAAAAAAAGTTTTGGTCGCGGATCGTAATGCGCATGCGCACGACGCGCATGCGCAATGGAAACAAAACCGCACAGTGAAGGAGGAAGGCCGATTTGCGCATGCGCAATGCATTCCTGCGCGTGACGTCATGACGTCTGAGCATCCCGACCACGCCCACTTAAAAGGGAACTGCCCGAAAATTGAAAATAAGACACTTAAAGTGGTAAACACAAATTTTCTTGCCTCAGAACACAACAAAACGCCTGAACTTACACCAACAGTTAAAAACAACTTGCACAACACCCTGAAAAAAGCAGTCTGCACCACCCAAAGTGAAGAGAACAAAAAGAATTCCGAAACAACAAAAGATGATTTGTTTTTCGAAGAATACTACTCAGACACAGCTGAGTCAGTCGGATATGCTTATCACAGCATCAGCGACACGGTCGCAAAGTTCAACACGAATCAACTCGTGGTAGAAGAATCCAACCAGGATTATTTGTTTTTCGAAGAATACTACTCAGACACAGCTGAGTCAGTCGGATATGCTTCTCACAGCATCAGCGACACGGTCGCAAAGTTCAACACGAATCAACTCGTGGTAGAAGAAGCCAACGAAGATGAAATGGCTATCAAAGAATACTACTTAGACATGGAGGAGTTATTTGGACATGCTGATCACAGCATCAGCGACACCGTTGCAAAGCTCAACACGACTCTACTCATGGTAGATGAATCCAACACCATGAGGCCATGGCAGCTCGTCGATACATTGGATGACAGCAATACCCAAGACGAAGACGACGCCACACAGAGAGCACAGGAAGACTCCACAGAGCGAGCGATGACAGGCTCCACAGTGCGAGTAATGAAAGACTCCAAAAGGGATGCAAGAAAACACTCCCTGGCGAACACCATGCATGAACAAGACCATGCAGGTAAACCCGCAGTATCTGAGCAACCGCAAGCAGACTATGACAGTCTACCAAGCTCACAGGAACAAGAAGAAGACAACGTACATCTCACCACTGACACCATGCATGCACAAGACCATGAAGGTCAACCCGCAGTATCTGAGCAACCACAAGCAGACTATGAAAGTCTAACAAGCTCACATGAACAAGAAGAAGACAATGCACCTCTACCCACTGCATGCGAGAACAGTAACAAGGTGATCGCACTCGACGTACAGGATCACAGCGAGACTGACAGTTCTCAGCTTGTCTGTACAGAAGCACAGAGTCGGGCCACCCAACAGTCCAGAGCGACGATGCCGAAAGAAACCATGCAGATTCTGACTCCAGAAGAGGAGCACCTGGAGTCCAGAGAGACCAAGCCAGAAGAAACCATGCAGATTTTGACTCCAGAAGAGGAGCACCTGGAGTCCAGTGAGATAACATCAACGGAAATCATGAAGATTTCAACTCCAGAAGCGGAGCACCAAGAGTCCGGAGACACCACGTCAACTGAAATCATGCAGATTTGGACTCCAGAAGAGGAGCGCCAGAAGTCCACAGACATCACGTCAATTGTAATCATGGAGGTTTTGACTCCAGAAGAGGAGCGCCAAGAATCCAGAGACACCACGTCAAACGAAATCGAGAAGAATTTGACTCCGGAAGAGGAGCACAACAAAAGCAAAGATGAGGAATCCAATTCTCCACAAATGATTGAGGTCACCTGCACCGATGCAACATCAGATCATTCGCACCACTCTCAAGACGAAATGCTCAATGACTCAAATTATCCACTCGGGACACTCATAGAGTATAACAAAAAAAACAAAAGTCAAAAGAAACACAGCAAGAACAGAAACAACATGAAGCGCGACAAGACCAACAACAATAGCAAGAAGCACAGCAGAAACGAGAACGACAACAGCAAGAACAAAAGCAACATGAAGCGCGACAAGACAAACACCAAAGTCAGGCACCAAGACAGCGACAACGACAGAAACAAAAACAACAACAAGAACGGCAACGAAAACAACAAAGTCAGGAACAAAGATAGCGACAACACCAAAGACAGAAACGACAAAAACAGCAACAAGTACGGCAACGAAAACAACAAAAACAGGAACGACAGAAACAACAGCAATGAAACAACGACTTGTACGCAATGGTACTACTCGGCACATGAAGGACAATGCCACAGCACACTGCAAAACGATGACAAGACTACAAACATGTCATGGGATGACAACGAATCGCACAAACTCACGTCTGCTCCAGAACGAGCAAGCACACCAGCATCCAAGGCGGATGAGACAATAAATCAATACCACAAGCACAGAAAAAAGTCCATGCCAGTCAACATCAGTGAGGTGACCATGCAAACACCTCGGGATGATGCATTGGGTACTTAAAATAACAAGGAACACCAACAACATTCACAGCGGACTTGCAATATCAATATCACCACGTCATCAACAACAAAAAAGAAAAAAAGCTCTGAACAAATTCATCAAGTTTGGACTCATAAATGTTTTTATTAAGATTGGACATATAACTACATTGGCTTTGTAAAATATGCAATAGCACCATCACCTGTATAGATACGCATATCATAAGTAACTGTTTTCTATAATTTTTCTTTAATGATGTACAGAAACTATGTAAAGAGAAAAAGGGGGATGTGGTGATCGTAGATTGACTAGATACAGAACAACAGAGCAAACACGAGCGGGAGAGCTACAAATACACCGGGACAGGATGTACAATTTTCTTTAACGATGTACAGAAAATATGTTAAGAGAAAAAGGGGGATGTGGTGATCACAAGTTAACCAGATGCAACACAACTGAGCAACCACTAGAGGGAGCACGGGAGAGCCATATAAATAGATCAGGACAGGAAGTGAGGACACACTTCACAGCAGGCGGGCTGGTAAGCAGGACACACACACAGCAAGCAAAGCTGGTAGTTAGCACTGGAAGGTCGTTCTAGGTCGAGCTCTGGAAACTGAACGAACTCACAATAAAGCATCTTCTCCACACTTGAGACTACGAGCTTTATTAAGACACGAGTAGCAACACAGTACCCAGAGGGTTTTCTGCCTCTACTCCATTTCATCCAATATGCTATTGAGGTTCATGTCCATAAAGCATGGTGTTGTTCTTCTGTGGGCCATCTTCTTTGCTGGAATGAGTGAGTGGGGGGATTGGAGTGCTTATAAGCAGTTCCAACTTGTCAAGCTCTCCAATGCTAATTCCAACACCAGCGAATCTGACACCGGCAGGAATGAAAATTGTTCGAGATTCACATGGGCAGATTGCTGGCCCATTAGAATGTCCTGAATTGCTCCGGAAATAGTGCTCCCAATGGGAACCGCATGCAATTCAGTCCCAATGTCAACACTTTAGTCTGCCAAACGGAAAATTTTGCCCATGACATTTTTTCAATAGTGCTGTATCTAAAACTGGCAACATCTATACTGATCAGTTAGATTGCTTGCATCAACATGCTTGAAAATGTTTCATTTTGCAAGTCCGAGTGCTAAAATTGAAAGACTAAGGAATAGGAGTGGTGGATGCAAAGGAAGAAAAGGCTGGTAGCACAAAACAATTTATAATGAGAGCAACCTCGTTAGATACAATCTCTGAACAACAAGCAATGCCACAAATAGTATCCTTGTGACAAATTGCTTTAGCAGGAAGTCTTGTTGTCCTAACCTAGATCTAACAGAGAACTTTAAAATGCAAAGCACTATCCCAGACTTCAAAGCACCGCCCTAGTATTTTGGAACATTCAGAATTAATTAAATGAAATGCAAGTTCACTATCACTTCGCCGAACCCTTTTTCCTATCAGTTTAATAATGTCAGGAAAACATCACATGTGTTACTAGCTGGGCTTGTGTCAAGTTATTCAAAGTTAAACTTAAATGCACATTAAAAATAGAAATTTCCATTAGCTAGTCACAGCATTTCCAATTTTCATTCATCCTACTTAAGACTGATGTTCCACCTGGGGTCTCCCTTTTCAATAACTATCTGCCTTCCTCCCCGCGTCAAGAACTCCCTTCTCCCCCTCAACCAACTACCCCTTCCCCCTTGTGCCCTCAACCACCCCACTTTTCATCCTCAACTGCTCCCTCCCACATGCCCTAAACCACACCTCTCCACCAAAAACCATCACCCACTCCTCACCTCAATGACCCGCCAGGTGCCCTCAACCACAACCCTCCTTCCCTTAACAACCACCACCTCTCCCAACCACCCCCTCTCCCTCCTGCCCTCAACCCCTCCCCGCATATGGCCTCAACCCCCCCGCCACAACCACCCCTTCCCTCAACCACACCCCTCCCCTGTCAACTAGCCCCTCCCACAAATGCCTTCAACTACAGCCTCCCCCCAATTCAACCAACCTCCACCCTCAATCACCATCCCCTTCCCCCATCCCAACCAAACCTTCCCCTCCCAACCACTACCCCTGCACGCTTGATTGACAACTCTTCCACAAACATTCACCCTCTATCAAAAATGCACAGTAGCAGCAGTGTGTACCATCTACAAGGAGCACTGCAGGAACTTACCAGGACCTTCCAAACCCATGACCATTAACATCTAGATGGACAAGCGTAACAGATAGATGGGAACTCCACCATCTACAAATTCACCTCCAAGTCACTCAGCATCTTCACCTGGAAATATATCACCGTTCCTTCACTGTTGCTGAGTCAAAGTCCTGGAACTCCCATGTTTAACAGCACAGCGGTGTACCTACACCACCCCTTCTCCCTCCTGCCCTCAACCCCAGCCATATGGCCTCAACACCCCCATATGGCCTCAACCACACCCCTTCACAACCAGCCCTTCCCTCAACCACACCCCTACCCTGTCAACTAGCCCCCCCCACACGTGCCCTCAACCACACCCCTTCCTTCCATTCAACCAACCCCCCCTCAACCACCAGCCCCTCCCCCCGGACTGCAGCGGTTCAAGGCAGCAGCTCATCACCACCTCCTATGGGGCAACTAGTAATGGACAAGATACACAGGCCTAGTCAGCGAATCCCACATCCCACAGAAATTAATTTTGACAACTCCTCCCTCCGCAACCCCTTTGGACCAATCCTCCTACAAACCCCTTTGCGCGCGCCCCCTCCCCCAACAGCACATTCGCACCTGCACCATGCCGCAAGTAAAATCAAACTGCCATGTATTTTATAAACCATGTCTGGCCAGCAACTAAGAGAAAGGAAGGAACAGGATATTCTTTGCAATTGATACATTTATCAGTCAGAGAAGCAGGCTAGTCACAGATGAGATGTTGAAGAAGCTAGAGCAAGAGAGGCAGCCAATGTCAAGAAACAGCTTAGATAGAGATAAAATGCTCAAGGCAAAAAGCCAGTTTGCGCAAATTTAGCTTTCTTTGTTGAACCAAAGACTATTCCCAATTTCTGGTTACTTCAGCCGTACGGTGTGATAGCCACTGGCTAGTCTTGACCAATAGATTTATGGTGTTGTTTGGGCAATGGAGGGTCTCAGTGGAGTTTAGGATTACGGGAGAATTGCTGCATTTGGGTTTCCAGTCTTCGAAGGACTAAGTGCTTACTGTTTATGTTCTTTGTAGTGTTTCATTACCTTCCTTCTACTTTAATGAATACTTTTACTGTTGTTTAATTAAAGAGAGGTTTGAGCTCTCACCATTTCCACAGACATTTCTCACTAATATTCCCCCCCAAAAAAAATACATGCAAAACCAGTGTTTCACGTCGGAACATAACAGCAGAGGGGTTTCATAACACCCTTGCGCTTTGTCACTAGTGGACAAGCTTTGAGGAGACAAGAGGCAAGTTACGCACAAAATGTTGTCAGCCTCTGACCTGCTCTTAGCATTTAGATTGCTTGTACAGTTTGGTTCCTGGTTAACGGGAACCCCAGGATGTTGATTGTGTGGGATTCAATGCTGGTAATGCCACTGAAAGTTGTATTTGGTTAGATACCCTCTTGCAGGAAGAGTTCATTCATTACTGGTACTTGTGTGGCTCGAATGTTACTTACCACTTGTCAGTCCAAGCCTGGATATTGTTAAGATCTTGTTACATTTGGACATTGACTGCGGGTAGTATGGTGGTACAGTGGTTAGCACTGCTGCCTACGCGCTGAGGACCTGGATTTGATCCCGGACCTGGGTCACTGTCAGTGTGGAGTTTGCACATTCTCCCAGTGACTGCGTGGGTTTCACCCCCACAACCCAAAGATGTGCACGTTTGGTGGATTGGCCACAGTAAGTTACCCCTTAATTGGAAAAAAATAGTTGGGTACTCGAAATTCCAAAAAAAAAAGGACATGGACTGGTTCAGCATGTTCAGTTTATGGTACTAAAAATAGAGCAATCATCCACGAAGACCTCACTTCTGACTTTAGGATAGTGATGAATCACCTGAAGACAAGCTTAGGTCAATACCCTGAGGAACTCCTGCAGCAATGCTCCAGGACTGAGGTGGTTTGACCACCAACAACCAAAACAATCTTCCTTTGTGGCAGATATGACTCCAACCAGTGGAGTGCTTTCTCCCTCATTCCCATTTCCTTCAATTTTGCCAAGGCTCCTTGATGCCACATTTGGTTAAATGCTGCCTTGACGACAAGGGCAGTCACTCATGCTCACCTCACCTCTCGAGTTTTCCTTTTTTGTTTGCACTAAGGCTGTCAGACGGTCTGAAGCGGAGTGGCTATGGCGGTACCCAAACTGAACATCAGTGAGCAGGTTACTGTTGAGTTAAGTGCCACTTGATACCACCGCTGACCACACTTTTCATCACTTTGCTGATGATCGCAGGCAAGCTGATGGGGTGGTAATGGGCCAGGGTGGATTTGCTCCCTTTTTTGTTGCCAGGACATATTTATGCAAGTTTCACATTTCAAGGTAAATGCCAGTGTTGTAATTATACTGGACAGATTGGCTTGGGGCGCAGCTAGTTATGGAGCCCAAGTATTCCGTACTATTGCCTGAATAATGTCAGGGCCCAGAGTCTTTGCAGTATCCAGTGCCTTCCCCCAATTCTTAACATTACATGCAGCGAATCGAATAGGCTGAAGGCTGGCTTCTGTGATGTTGGGGGCCTGAGACCGAGATGGATTATCCACCTCGGTACTTCTGGCCGAAGATGGCTGAAAATGCTTTAGCCTCGTCTTTTGCATTGATGTTCTGGCCTCCCCCATCATTGAAGATAGGGATATTTGTGGAGCCTCCTCCTCCAGTGAGCGTTGTTTAATTGCCCACCACCATTCATGATTGGATGTGGCAGAATTGCAGAACATGGATCAGATCCTTTGGTTGTGGGATTGCTTCGCTCTGTCCATTCCATTCTGTTTCTGCAGTTTGGCATGCAAATAGTCCTGTGTTTTATCTTCACCAGGTTGACACCTCAATTTTGGGTACAACTGGTGATGCTCCTGACATGCTCTCCAAATTCTTCGTTGAACCAGGATTGATTCCAGATTTAATGGTAATGGTAGAGTGGGGGATATGTTGAGCCATGAGGTTTCAGAATGTGTTTGTGTACAATTCTGCCGCTTTTGATGGCTCACAGCACTTCACGGCTGCCCAGTAGGAGTTGCTAGGTCTGTTCAAAATCTATACATTATACGATCGTAGTGCCACACAATACAATGAAAGGTATTCGCAATGTGTAGATGGGATTTGGTTTCCACAAGAACTGTGCAGTGGTCACTCCTACCAATACAGTCATGGAAAGGTGCATCTGCGGCAAGCAGGTCGGTAAGGACAAGTTTAAGTAGGTTTTTCCCTCTTAAAGTAGTTCCCTCGCCACCGGTCTAGCAGCTGTCTCCTTTAGAAATCGGCCAGTTCTGCCAGTAGTGTTACTTCTAAGACACTCCTGGTGATGGACACTGAAGTGTCCCACCCAATATACATTCTCTGCCATTGTCACTCTCAGTGTTTCCTCCAAATGGTGTTCAACAAGGAGAAGTACTGATTCATAATGGCAAATCCCTCCCGACTGTATACCACAGTGCCACGACTGGTCTTTCCAGCCAGGGTTAGCGATGGTGATGTGCGGGTCATTATCTGTAAAGTATGATTCCGTAAGTATGAGCAAACATTCCCAAAGGCACGACACCTAGCTGGGGCACAGTTCAGTCCTAGGATCCAGCAGATCAACTGTCCAATCGCTAGAACGCTCCTGACTCCACCTGATGAGCACCAGAAGCAGTGTGATGTTCATCAAAAACCCAGAGGCCTATCTGCTAAGTTCACCCACCGAGGTGCTCATTTCTGTGATGGTGGATGCTGCGGGAAATAGTTGAGACACATCATTAGTATCCTCCGAGGTACTGTCAAGAGTAGTCAAGGGTTTGGACAACAGAAAACTCACTTGAGACTGGTCGGCTGGATGTAGGTGCAGCGGCTCCTCACTTTTCTATTGCAGGTCAACCTCGTTCTCTGTGTAGGCCAGCTCCTGGTTCTCCATTGTTTTTTTCCATAAATTTAGAGTACCAATTTTGTTTTTCCAATTAAGGGGCAATTTAGCATGGCCAATTCACCTTCCCTGCACAATGTTGTGTTGTGGGGGTGAGACCCATGCAGACACGGGAAGAATGTGCAAACTCCACAGGGACAGTAACCAGAGGCCAGGATCAAATCAGTTCCTCGTGTCATGAGGCAGCAGTGCTAACCACTGTGCCACCCCTCTGATTCTCCATTGTGAGTTTCACGGTTCTATCCGGAGTTCAGGCATTTCACTGCTCGTCATCTCTTTCTCTGCGGTTATGGGCAATCTACTCCCACATGGACACAAAAGAGGATAATGTGAGCCGGATGCCTAGCAGTTCAAAGCACAACTGTCACTGTGATTAAGCAGGGAGGAGTTTGGATGAGGAGTGTCAGTTTAGGGCGTGGTTTGAGGATGATGTTGGGAGGTCAGGTGCTGGGAACCTGCGAGGTTCAAGGTTGTGATTTCAAGGTGACATTCCAGTGATTAACGGAATGGTGAAGTGTCAAGGGGAGACGGGGGGAACTTACACTTTCAGATCGTAGTAGGTCATTCCGTTATTTCCTACATTGAACCCTGTCGTCTTGCTCAGGCTGCTAGCACTAACCAATGCTGCCACCGTCTCCCAGACAGGATTGCTGCCTTTGCTGGAAAGTCTCCTGCCAAACAATGAGTAAACTGAAAATGAAATGAAAATCGCTTATTGTCATGAGTAGGCTTCATGTGAAAAGCCCCTAGTCGCCACATTCTGGCACCTGTCCGGGGAGGCTGGTACGGGAATCGAACCGTGCTGCTGGCCTGCTTTAAATGCCAGCGATTTAGCCCAGTGAGCTAAACCAGCCTCTCCTCCACAGCATCCAACAATGGAGTGAGAGCTGGTCTTCTAGCTGCCATCTGCTGGGGCTGGACTGAGTTGCAATGATTTTTGTGCCGAAATGCTACTTTGGCATTTTTTTGTGAAAATACTGCCGAGAGAGAGAGAGAGAGATGAGAGAGGGGGGGAGGGAGGTGAGAGTGCATGTGCGTGTGTGTGTGAGAAATGAGTGTGAGACTGTGGTTTAGTTTTAGAAATATATTTTCAATTTCAGATTAAGTTAATATTTGAAACTCTGATTGTTTAACTTAGCTTCATGATCTCAAGTATCTGTCACTGATCATTTTCAAGTGACAGATACTAAATACAGCGTCCAACTCTTGTCATGACTAAAAAATTAAAGGATGTACAAAATTCAAGACAAGAATGCTGAGCTACCACAGGCATACCTTGCTGGTTTGATCGAGCAAAGGCTATGAATCCTAAAGAATCCTAAAAAAAATCTAAAAGAATCCTACATCCAGTCTAATATTAATATATTTAAGTTACAACTGGCCATAAAACAAGACAAAATAGTTAAATGTGTTAACAATCAGGAAGTTGTAAAGAGCAAGGTGCATGAACAAGTTTTCTTTGAGGACCTGAGTCACTGAAAGAAAAGAGAATGCCAGGTATGTGAACACTGGTATCCTCCAGGGGTCAGCTTTGGGACCATTGCGTGGAAGAATAAAAATGTATTTATATTAAATATTTTTAAGAAGGATAATGTGATAAATCTTTTTCTGAAAGAAATCCTGGATTTTACACAAGTGCAAATCAAGAGGCAACATTAAACATCTTAAAAATTTAGGCAGCAGCCAGGGAATGCAACACTGCAGCTTGCTGCTGACCATGAAGTAAATTTCACCAGTGAGAATTTCATGTCTATTGTCATGCAGTGGAACTGTAACTGACTGCAGAAGTTTTTGCTGGACATTTACCGTGTGGAACAGTGATACCATCAAGCTGTCCAAGAAACAGCCAAGCATATCAAAGAATTTTCACAGGCGTGCAAACAGGAAACAAAAAAATCCATTTAATTTGCTTAATGTTAAAAAAAAGTTACGTTTGCGACATACACGTGGGGTGAAGGCAGACGGTAAAATATTTTGAAATACTGAAATTAGTTTAAACATCTAATTCATCACTTAGCAGCACTCCATGAACATCAAATTATATTTTCAGGACAAGTTCGATTGTTAATCTGATTGATTCCATCGTTGTTAAAACACAATTAATCATAGGATTTACAGTGCAGAAGGAGGCCATTCAGCCCATCGTATCTGCACCGGCCCTGGGAAAGAGCACCCTACTTAAGCCCATGCCTCCACCCTATCCCCGTAACCCAGTAACCCCACCCAATATTTTTTGACACTAAGGGCAATTTATCATGGGCAATCCACCTAACCTGCACATCTTTCGACTGTGGGAGGAAACCAGAGCACCCAGAGGAAACACACGCAGACGCAGGGAGAACGTGCAGACTCTACACAGACAGTGACCCAAGCTGGGAATCAAACCCGAGACCCTGGTGCTGTGAAGCGACTGTGCTAACCACTATGCTACCGTGCTGCCCTTAAACACCTGATTTAACAAGGTGCACCTTTATATGGGGTTTCTAACAGCAAAGTGGGAGGAGGAAAATTGAAGTTCTTGCTGATTTTCATGATTGTGGGTAGAGCTTCACTTTCATCAGGGCCAAGTGGCAAACTGCAACAAAGGGATTTTTGCACAAATCTGAAATTGTGATCAATTTCTGAGGGATAATGACAGTGAACACTGAAAGTTTGCTGTCAATTCCCTCTACTCCTGGCAAAATCCAGGCCTAATTTACCAGTTCTGGATCCTTTAATTTATGAAGTCTTGTTGTGACACCAGAGATGATGTTTTATATAGAAGAAACTAGAGAAACAAAGATTCTCCATAGAGAGAGGAAGAATTTCTCCACGGACACAGAAAAAAAAATGAAGTGTTAATGGTGAAAAAGGAACTTTGATGAAGGAAGTTGTGAAAAACAGTATTTCCACTAATTAATAAAACACCAAATAAAACAGGACTTCAGGTCACCACCGAAAGAACAAAGGGATATATTAGAAGAATACTTTGCAGTTGTGAGCCATTAACACATGGAATACTTCACCAGAAACAGTGGTGGAAGTAATAATATGTGAAAAGTGCATTTTGTTTTGAACAGGCAGGGAATCGGATAAACTGAATAATTCTAGCAGAGATTCAGCCCAGATGAAATAGCCCAAATGCGTATTATGGAATAAAGGTTTCTGCTGGCTAAAAATCTTGATATATAGAAGTGTGGCTCAGAATATGTTGACGCTCAAACTTACAAGTTAAACTGATTGATTTGGTTTATTGTCAGATGTACTGAAGTACAGTGAAAAGTATTTTTCTGCGGCCGAGGGAACGTACACAGTACATACATAGTAGATAAAGAGAATAATCAACAGAGAACATTGTCAATGGTACATCGACAGTGATTGGTTACAGTGCGGAACAAGGGGCCAAACAAAGCAAATACATGAGCAAGAGCAACATAGGGCGTCGTGAATAATGTTCTTATAGGGAACAGATCAGTCCGAGGGGGAGTCGTTGAGGAGTCTTGTAGCTGAGGGGAAGGGGCTGTTCCTATGTCTGGATGGTGTGTAGATGCCGGCGTTGGACTGGGGTGAGCACAGTAAGAAGTCTTACAACACCAGGTTAAAATCCAACAGGTTTGTTTCAAACACTAGCTTTCGGAGCACTGCTCCTTCCTCAGGTGAACATCCTATGTCTGGATGTGCGGGTCTTCAGACTTCTGCCTGATGGAAGTGTCTGGAAGAAGGCAATGCCTGGGTGGGAGTGGTCTCTGATAATGCTATCTGCCTTCCTGAGGCAGCGGGAGGTGCATGCAGAATCAATGTGGGGGTAGCATATGTGTGATGAGTTAGGCTGAATACACCACTCTGCAGTTTTTTGCGATCTTGGACCGGGCAGTTGCCATACCAGGCTGTGATGCAGCCAGGTAGGATGCTCTCTATCGCACATTTGTAGAAGTTTGTGAGAGTCGATGCAGACATGCCAAAATTTCTTTAGCTTCCGTCGGAAGTAGAGACATTGTTGGGCTTTCTTGACTGTTGCATCAATGTGAGTGGACCAGGACAGACTGTTGGTGATGGTGATCCCACAGGAACGTAAAGCTATCGACCATCTCCACTTCGGAGCCATTGATGCAGACAGGAGTGTGTGTCATGCTACGCTTCCTGAAGTCCATGATCAGTTCCTTGGTCTTTCCGACATTTAGCGAGAGATTGTTTTCGATACACCATGCAACCAAATGATTTATCTCCCTCCTGTAGTCTGATTCGTCATTGTTTGTGATACGGCCCACCACAGTCGTATCATCCACAAACTTATAGATTGAGTTGGAGTTAAATCTTGCCACACAGTCATGTGCGTATAGGGAATACAGTAGAGCACACATCCTTGTGGTGTTTAGGATTAATTCAAAGAATATAGTAACATTTCCCAGCAATATTACCATGTTCTGAAGACAATCCACACATAAACACTCTGAAAAGTCAGTTATCCAAATATTTCCCTGAAAGGTATCCTCTCTACAAAAGGATTCACTTCCATCTTCAACCAATAAAATTACTTTAAAGCAGCCTTATCTGCTCCTGTGCCATCACTGGTGATGTGGTTGAGATGACAGGCTTGTTTTGTGGGGAATTCATGCTATAAATGGGAGTTCTACACATTTGTCACAGTTGAAATGCGATGGAAAATAAATATATATATATTCACCAACTGGACTATTTTATAAAGCAATTTTTGTTCTGGGCTAAAAATGGAGAATTGCTCAGCTACAAATGGCTCAACCAGTCACCTAATGCCTTGGGGCTAGTTTAGCACAGTGGGCTAAATAGCTGACTTGTAATGCAGAACAAGGCAGCAGCACGGGTTTAATTCCCGTGCCGGCCTCCCCGAACAGGCGCCGGAACGTGGCGACTAGGGGCTTTTCACAATGACTTCACTGAAGCCTACTAGTGACAATAAGTGATAAACAGTTTCAAGGTAACAATGGTCACGCGGATGAACAGTCTGGTCCAGCTAACTCCAAACAAAGGAAAATCTTTGCAAATTGTAATCTCCTATAATGGTACTAATGGCCAGGGCATTGGCAATCCTAACCCCACAGTTTTGACAAAGACAGCGGCAATTAAGTTAACCCGACACCCGGAATTCTAAAAAGAAAATTAAACACTTGGATTCCAGACGTGGTAATATATATCCCGTGTCCAACATTGAAGATGTATGTCACATGACCTCCCCCAAGCTGCATTGTGTTCTCGTCTATTTGAATTTAATTCCAGCAGTTCAAGATAAAATCAAATTACTGTGGATGCTGGAATCTGAAACAAAAACAGAAAATGCTGGATAATTTCAGCAGGTCTGACAGCATCTGTGGAGAGAGAATGGAGCTAACGTTTCAAATCTGGATGACTGTCAAAGCTGGATAGAACTGAAAATAGGGTCAGATTTATACTGTGGGTTGGTGGGTAGCACCTGTAGCAGTGGTGCTGGATAGAGGGCCAGCAATAGGTGGAGATTGACACAGATGCTGTGGACAGAAAGGCAAAGGGGATGTCAATGCGCTGATCAAGGCTGAGGAGGGTGTATTGAAGGGACGGGCAGATGTTTTGGGGGAATGATGGGTGTTAGTTTATCTCTTCCGCTGTGTATGGGGGGGGGGGGGCGCTGTTCTTTGTTTTGTTTTTTAAATTCTGTCTTTTTGTTGTTGATATTATGCAAAAATTTGAATACATTTTTTTTTTAAAAAGGCTGTGGAGGGTGCTAATAGTGGCACATTAAGAGATTAGATTGTGTTAATGGCAGAACAAAAGGTCAGCAGTGTGTCAAAGGACAACTATGATGTGGAGATGTCAGCATTGGACTGGGGTGGACACAGTTGTAGGTCTTATACCAGGTCCAACAGGGGAGGCTGGTAAGGGAATTGAACTGTGCTGCTGGCCTGCCTTGGTTTGCTTTAAAAGCCAGCTATTTAGCCCTGCGCTAAACCAGCCCCTATGGAGTGTGTCACGCTTTCAGAGCGCAGACCCACCTGATGAAGGAGCTTCTCTCTGAAAACTAGTGGTTCAAAACAAACCTGTTGGGCTTTAACCTGGTGCTGTAAGACTTACGTAAAGGACAACTAGGAACAGATGGCTCAAATGGTGGGGGGTTGGTTAGGGGACAATGGTGAGGGGGAAATGGATCGATGGAAGAAGTGAAAGTAAATGATAGAAATAAAAATAGGGTAAAAGGTGGAAGAGAGAGTTCACAGTCTGAGGTTGTTGAACTCAATGTTAAGTCCGGAAGGCTGTAACATATCTAAATCGGAAGATGAGGTACTGTTCCAACAGTTTGTGCTGGACTCCACTAGAACTTTGCAGCAGGCCAAGGACGGACATGAGAGCAGGATGGGAAATTGAAATTGGAAGCAATACAAAGGTCTAGGTCCTGCTTGCAGACAGACCAGAGGTGTTCTGTAGTCACCCAGTCTGCGTTTAGTCTTTCCAATGTAGAGTAGGTCACACTGGCATCAGCAAATGCAACAGACCAGATTGAAGGAGGTGCACGTGAAGCGCTGCCTCCTCTGAAAACAGTGTTTAGACCAGGGGTGGGCAAACTTTTCCGTGCAAGGGCCACATTCAGAAATTCACAATTTTAAAGGGCCGCATAGTATATTAATTAATAGTCCCGGTTGTAACCAATTAGCGTGCGGCATATACCTCAGCGCTTCCCCCGGCGGCATCCTGCCTTTAGCCTCTTTTTCTCTACTTTTCAAAAATGGCGCTTCACCCGGTTATGATTCTGGACACCTCATATAGAACATAGAACAGTACAGCACAGAACAGGCCCTTCGGCCCTCGATGTTGTGCCGAGCAATGATCACCCTACTCAAGTCAACGTATCCACCCTATACCAGTAACTCAACAGCCCCCCCCCCCCCCCCCCCCCATTAACCTTATAAAAAAATTTTTAATGACTTGATCTTGGTGGGCCGCATAAAGACCTTTGGCGGGCCGCATGCGGCCCGTAGTTTGCCCACCCCTGGTTTAGACCATTGGATGGCTATCAGGGAGGAGTTAAAAGGGCAGATTTTGTGATTGCTTGTAAGGTGCCTTAGGAAGGTAGCAAGATGTTGGGGGTGATGGGGCCGTGGACCAGGGTACCCTGAGGGATTGGTCCTTGCAAAATGCTGTGTTTGGTAGTGGCATCATGCTGGAGTTGGCAGAGGATGATTTTTTTGAATACGGAGGCTGGTGGGGTGAAAAGTGAGGACAAGGGGGACCCTATCCTAATCCTGGGAGGGAAGGGGTGAGAGCCAAGGTGCGGAAGATAGGTCAGATACGGTTGAGAGCCCTGTCGACCACAGTGGGTGGGAAACCACAATTAATGGAAGAATGAAGACATGTCAGCAGCAACGTTTTGGAAAGTAGCACCATTGGAACAGATCCAACGGAGGCAAAAAAACTGAGAGAATGGGATGGAGTCCTTACAGGATGTGGAGTGTGAAGAGCTGTAGTCGAGGTAGCTGTGGAAGTCAGTTCCTGTTTGACTTCAAAGTGAACAGAACTCCAGGCAACAGCTTGTGCTTTTAGCCAGTAGCAGCAGCAGAAAGACTTCGGCCCCTCATCAAACCTGCCAACTGCTGGAACCATGGAACTGGAGCCTCCAGACTAACTCATTCTACGTGCCGTCTCCTGTTGAGCAAGTCTCACTCTCGGAAGAAAATCAGCCGACCTCCCCTCAGAAAGAAAATTCCAGTTAATTTCTGATTCTGGACACATGTGAAACTAATACTTGTATTTTTATTGCGGTCATGCCCTGAACCCTCTTCCTTTTTCCTTATTCTCCATTTATTGTGGGAGTATATAAAGGGGTGGATGGTGCAAAACTCTTCTTGCATGTGTAAAAATAAACCAATCCTTTTATTTTCACCTTACCTAGGGTTTCCTGTGCAAGTTATTAAGAAAGGATTGGGGCAGGGCAGCAAGGCGGCACAGTGGTTAGCATTGCTGCCTCATGGCGCCAAGATCGCTGGTTCGATCCCGGCTCTGGGTCACGTGCAGAGTTTGCACATTCTCCCTGTGTTTGCGTGAGTTCCGTTCCCACAACCCAAAAGATGGGCAGGGTAGGTGGATTGGTCATGCTAAATTGCCCCTCAATTGGAAAAAATTAATTTGGTACTGTTAATTTATTTAAAAAAAAAGAGGATTGGGGCATTTCCAAACTTAAGGGCTGGGCACCATTTATAAAAGGGGGAATTCAGAATTAAAAACACCTTTCTGTTTATGGATGAGTAGAGAGTGGGGAAATCAAGAGAGATATAATTGACACCCCTCCTGCCCGTGACACACTCCATAGGGGCTGGTTTAGGTGGGGGCTGGTTTAGCGCAGGGCTAAAAAGCTGGCTTTTAAAGCAGACCAAGGCAGGCCAGCAGCACGGTTCAATTCCCGTACCAGCGTCCCCGAACAGGCGCCGGGAATGTGGCAACTAGGCTTTTCACAGTAACTTCATTTGAAGCCTACTTGTGACAATAAGCGATTTTCATTTCATTTTTTTATTTCATAGGATATTATGTTGGAACGTGGTCTAACTTCTATTTTTCTCCTCTAGGTCATTTTTATAAATGACCTAGAGGAGGGCACAGAAGGTTGGGTGAGTAAATTTGCAGACGACACTAAAGTCGGTGGAGTTGTAGACAGTGTGGAAGGATGTTGCAGGTTACAGAGGGACATAGATAAGCTGCAGAGCTGGGCTGAGAGGTGGCAAATGGAGTTTAATGTAGAGAAGTGTGAGGTGATTCACTTTGGAAAGAATAACAGGAATGCGGAATATTTGGCTAAGGGTACAATTCTTGGCAGTGTGGATGAGCAGAGGGATCTCGGTGTCCATGTACATAGATCCCTGAAAGTTGCCACCCAGGTTGATAGGGTTGTGAAGAAGGCCTATGGTGTGTTGGCCTTTATTGGTAGAGGGATTGAGTTCAGGAGCCATGAGGTCATGTTGCAGCTGTACAAAACTCTGGTACGGCCGCATTTGGAGTATTGCGTACAGTTCTGGTCGCCTTATTATAGGAAGGACGTAGAAGCTTTGGAACGGGTGCAGAGGAGATTTACCAGGATGTTGCCTGGTATGGAGGAAAAATCTTATGAGGAAAGGCTGATGGACTTGAGGTTGTTTTCGTTAGAGAGAAGATGGTTAAGAGGTGACTTAATAGAGGCATACAAAATGATCAGAGGGTTAGATAGGGTGGACAGTGAGAGCCTTCTCCCGCGGATGGAGGTGGCTAGCACGAGGGGACATAGCCTTAAATTGAGGGGTAATAGATATAGGACAGACGTCAGAGGTAGGTTTTTTACGCAAAGAGTGGCGAGGCCGTGGAATGCCCTACCTGCAACAGTAGTGAACTCGCCAACATTGAGGGCATTTAAAAGTTTATTGGATAAGCATATGGATGATAATGGCATAGTGTAGGTTAGATGGCCTTTAGTTTTTGACTTCCCATGTCGGTGCAACATCGTGGGCCGAAGGGCCTGTACTGCGCTGTATCGTTCTATGTTCTCCTTTCCTTGTTTGCACTTACTCCATTTGCCTTTCTTCCTGTCAACATATAAATTCCTTTTCATTATTTCTCCTTTTCTTTCTCATTGTCGATTGACATCAACTTTCACACTCGTCTCATTCATTTTTAAGTTTAACCACGTCCTTATTTTTTGAAAAATATTTTTCTTGAAAATGAACAGTACCCGATGCGGCCCCACCCCCCTCATACCCGAGGCATTGCCCCTTTGCAGCATTTCGCAACATTATCCTTCGGCCAGCCCCATCCCCAGCTTTTGGGTTGGATTTTTTTATTGTCACGTGTACCGAGGTACAGTGAAATATATCCTTCTGCAAGAAGCTCGAACAGGAGGGATAGGGCAGGGAAATTGGTGGTGGCTCCGGAGCTGATTAACAAGGTTTTTGAGGCGTTTTATGAGAGGTTGTACAGGTCAGAGCCACCCGGGGGAGACCGTGAGATGCAGGAATTTCTAGATGGGTTGGAGTACCCGAGGTTAGGGGAGGGCGACAGGGCTACATTAGAAGGAGCAATAGTGGAGCAGGAGATAAAGGATGCGATTGGGAGGATGCAGTCGGGTAAGGTGGCAGGGCCAGATGGGTTTCCGGTGGAATATTATAAAAAATTTGAGGATAAGCTGGCACCCTGATGGTGGGGATGTTTGAAGAGGCGATAGGGAAGGGGGAGTTGTCACAAACCTTGGGGCAGGCATTGATTTCACTGTAGCTAAAAAAAGATAAGGATCCAAAGGAGTGTGGGTTGTACAGGTCCATATCACTTCTGAATGTGGACGCAAAAGTATTGTTGAAAGTACTGGTGGGTAGGCTGGAGGAGTGCCTCCCGAAGGTGATAGGTGAGAATCAGACAGGGTTCGTGAGAGGGAGGCTTTTTTTTTTTAAGGAGGGTTTTGAACATCGTTATGGCACCGGCGGAAGGGAAGGAAACAGGTGGTTGTGGCATTGGACGCCGAGAAGGTGTTTGACCGGCAAGAATGGGGGTATTTGATGGCAGTTCTGGAGCGGTTTGTGACTGGACCAAGATTTGTGAACTGGGTAAAGCTACTATATAAGGAGCTGAAGGCGAGTGTCCGCACAAACAACATCAGCTCGAGATACTTTTCTCTCCACCGTGGGACCAGGCAGGGATGCCCTATGTCCCCCCTGCTGTTTGCACTTGTGATTGAACTGTTGGCCATCGCATTAAGAAGTTCGGGAGCATGGAAAGTAATAGTGCAGGGGGGGGGATAGAGAATAGGGTGTCCTTATATGCCAATGACTTGCTGTTATATGTGTCGGAACCAAGTGTCGATAGGGGGAATATTAGCGCTACTACGAGTATTTGGCTCTTTCTCGGGGTACAAGCTGAACCTGGACAAGAGTGAGTATTTTGTGGTGTCTCTGCTGGGGGTGGGGGCAGGGGTTGGGAGGGGCTGCCATTCCGTAGGGCAGGGACTCACTTTAGGTATCTGGAGGTGCAGGTTGCCAGGGAGTGGGGTAGGCTTCGCAGGTACAAAATCTCTAGTTTGGTGGGGAGTGAAAGCCGATCTGGTAAGGTGGGATGGTCTCCCTCTGTCACTGGCGGGTCGGGTGCAGGTGGTTAAAATGAATGTGTTGCTGCGATTTCTGATTATTTTTCAATGCCTACCGATTTTCCTGCCAAAGGCTTTTTTCAGGGAGATTGAGGGAAGGATTACCTCGTTCATATGGGGAGGGAAGGAGGCCAGAGTGAGAAAGGTGCTGCTACAGAGGGGAAGGCAGGCAGAGGGTTTGGGTCTTCCGAACCTGATGTACTACTACTGGCCGGCGAATGTAGAGAAGGTGTGGAGCTGGGTCAGAGGGGTTGATTCCCAGTGGGTCAGAATGGAGAAGAGTTTGTGCAGGGGGTCGGGACTGAAAGCACTAGCAACAGCGCCGCTCCCGATAGCTCCGGGGAAATACTCAGGGAGTCCGGTCATAATAGCTTCATTGAGAATTTGGAGGCAGTTTCGGCAACACTTCAGGTTGGGGCAGGGTCAAGGGAAATGCCGATTCGGGGGAACCACAGATTTGAGCCAGGGAGGTGGGATGGAAGTTTTTGGAAATGGGAAGAGAAGGGGATTAAAACGCTAAAAGATTTGTTTCTTGGGGGTCGGTTTGCAGGATTGAGGGAGCTGGAAGCGAAGTATGGGCTGGAGCAGGGAGAAATGTTTGGATACATGCAAGTTTGAGATTTTGACAGAAAGGAGATACAGAGCTTCCCGGAGGAACCGGCCTCCACATTGCTGGAGGAGGTGCTGATGACAAGGGGACTGGAGAACGGGGTAGTGTCAGCGGTGTACGGAGCTATTTTGGAAGAGGATAAGGCACCACTGGAAGTGATCAAAGCAAAGTGGGAGGAAGAGCTGGGAGAGGTTATAGAGAAGGGGGTCTGGTGTGAGGTACTCCGGAGAGTACTCATGTGCGAGGTTGGGGCTGATACAGCTGAAGTTGATATACAGAGCACCACTCACGAGGGTAAGGATGAGCCGATTCTTTGAAGGAGTAGAAGATGTGTGTGAACGTTGTGCGGGGGCCCCCGCTAATCACGTTCATATGTTCTGGTCCTGTCCAAAGGATTACTGGAAGGAGGTTTTTAGGGTAATTTCCAAGGTGGTGCATGTGAAACTGGACCCGGGTCCCCGGGAGGCCATATTCGGGGTGTCGGACCAGCCAGGATTGGAAACGGGTACGGAGGCAGATATCGTAGCCTTTGCCTCGTTGATCGCCCGAAGGCGGATCCTGTTGGGATAGAAAGCAGCCTCTCCACCCTGTGCCCTGGCGTGGCGAGGGGACCTGTTGGAATTCTTGACTCTTGAGAAGGTTAAGTTTGAACTGAGGGAAAGGACGGAGGGGTTCTACAAGTCATGGCATTATTCATTATGCATTTTCAAGAACTGGATAACATCGAACATTAGTTGGGGGAATGGGTGGGAGGGGGTTTGTATTAAGGGTGACTATGGGTAATCCCCGATTCCTTTTTGTCATTTGTTTATGTAAACATGCGGGCTAATGTTTGGGGGTTGGTGGGAGGATGGGATCATTGTTATTGTTATGGGATTGACATATTTGTTGCTGATTATTGTTTATTGTTGGTTGGTGTAAATTCGGGAGAAAATGTGAATAAGGAGGAGAATAAAAATATTTTTTTTAAAAAAGCTCGAGCAGATCATTTAGTACATGAAAATAAAATAAAACGAAAATACATAATAGGGCAACACAAGGTCCACAATGTAAATACATAGACACCGGCATCGGGTGAAGCATACAGGGTGTAATATTGATCAGGTAAGTCCAAAACCGGGCAGCATAATCAAAGACCCCTCCCACCCAGCTTACTCACTCTTCCAACTTCTTCCATCGGGCAGGAGATACAGAAGTCTGAGAACACGCACGAACAGACTCAAAAACAGCTTCTTCCCCATTGTTAGCAGATTCCTAAATGACCCTCTTATGGACTGACCTCATTAACACTACATCCTGTATGCTTCATCCAATGCCGGTGTTTACCTAGTTACATTGTATACCTTGTGTTGCCCTATTGTGTATTTTCTTTTATTCCCATGTACTTAATGATCTGTTGAGCTGCTCGCAGAAAAATAATTCTCACTGTACCTCGGTACACGTGACAATAAACAAATCCAAATCCAATCCAGAATGCAAAGTAGCCAACTGCTTGGTGGTTTTGATTCTGCTCAATGAGCTTGTTCCACTTCGTGTTTGAGCCAAGGGTGGAGCGCATAGGGGACAGGAGTTCATAATCATCTGTCCAGAGAGTGTAATGTTAGCAGTGAACTGCCAAAAAAACCCTCCCATGCCTTCTAGTTTTATGCAAAATGCACTTTTAAAATTACAAAATCTTTATCTGTTGTATATTAAGGACAGTGAGTGGTATCAGAATACCAACATTCCATCTCCCCCAACATTCAATGTCATTACCATCGCTGAATACCACACCATCAACATCCTCGGGGCTACCATTGGCCAAAAACTGACTGGACTTCCATTTAAATACTGTGGGTGTAAGAGCAGATGGGTTCAGTAGTGAGTAACTTAGCTCCTGACTCCCAAAAGCATGTCCACCATTTAGAAGGTACAAGTCAGGTGTATGATGGAATACCCTACATTTACCTTGACTAGCACAGCTCGAATAATGTTCAAGATGGATGACATCATCCATGACAAAGCAGCTTGATTGGCACACCATCCACCGCCTTAAACATTCACTCCCTCCATCACTGACACACAATGGCAACAGTACCATCTACATAATGCACTACACTCAAGGCTCCTTTGATAGCACCTTTGAAACCCGCAAGCTCTACCACCTAGAATGACAAAGGCACCTTCTCAAGGGAAATTATGTATGGGCAATAAATGCTGGCTTAGCCAGCGATGAACACTCCCATGAAATAATACATTTTTGTACAACAGTAAGTGGTGCTTTGTACATAATGTTATTTGGCAAGTTGAAAACAGTGGTGCATAGATTTATGTTACCTAATCACCCCAGTCAGAACCCTAAATTATGATAAAAGCTTTTAAAAATCATAGGGGGTTGTGGTCCCCCTGAACATTAAACAGAGCACCAAGTATTAAAAAACAATATTTGTGCTCAGACAAATATATATATATTTATATATCTTTTTAAAACTGATTTTCAAGAACAAGCAGTTCCTTAATGGAATTAATGCTACACACTTGACTGTCAGTTCAAAATGTGGTCCAGAAACCAGAAATTAAAATGGAGAACATGCCAAACTAAGGAATACCAAGGAATTATGAAGGAAAACTGTAAGCTTTTGACTTTACAGCAGAGAACCTGTGAATGAGCATACAGAACTGGAAAATGAGTAATTAAAAGCCACTCTTATCCACTGAGCAAGAAACAATGGCATCAATGCTTCAGAAAGCAGGAATCAAACATCCACATTGCCCAAGGTGGAATTGCAATTCCAACCCACTGAGCAAAAACATTTCACACCTAAATCTGCAATGAAGATGGAAAAGATGGGAATGAAACTTAAAATTTAACTGAAGAAAAATGGAAACTCTGTGTCAGAAGTATTTTTATCATGGATGTTATATCATTAAATACACACAAGTAAATCTAGTGGTAAAGGAACACCAAATGAAGTCAACACCCTCTCTCGCGTAGTAAGAATGCCACCCCATTCCACTCGGTGGCTCACAAGAAACATCCATCGCATCCCCTAGCAAGATTCAAAGATACAAAGCAAAGTAAAACAGCCAACAAGTAACCTTCTTGCTGAATCACAAGAAAAGCTGAGATTTGGAGTTGAAGTCTACTTGAGCAACAGAGGTGCTGTACAGCAGTGCAGCCTTTCCAAAACTTCAATAGAAATTACACAAGTCCTCCTTAACGAGTAGAAAGCAAGTTTGCACCCTTCCACAACTGAGAGAAATGTTTCCATCAGGTTAAACAAAATTTCACAATTCTTAAATACTTTCTTCTTAGAAGTTTATGATACTTCAGCTTATACCTTATTCATGTATGTTTGTCCCAATTGTTTTTTTTTACCCTCTGTACAAATGTTGTAAACAATATTAAGGATAATCAATGCCTTTCACTTCCTGGTTTGCTATGATAATTCATCCATGCCTGCTTACTCTACTTTATGACATCACTGCAACACGGAGCCTGGAGATCCCCTTAAGTTGACACCAGATTCAAACTGACATTGGGAAGTGGACACCTGTACTATAGAAATCTCAAAATCTTTCTAAGCAGTTTTCTTCAAGGTCACCAGCGAGCGTCATTTTTTCACCTTTGACCTCAGATTCAGAGCCAACTTGTGCTGTGCATTCTAAGACTATAACAAATGGAAGTGGGCCATTCGGCCCATCGAGCATGCTCCAACATTAAGAACATGGCTATTCCGATTGTGGCCTTAAATCCATTTACCTGCCTGCCACCCCCATAATCTTCGACTCCAGTGTGCATCATCTAACTTTGCTCTGAATATATTCAATAACCCATCCTCTACTAGTCTCTGGGAAGAGAAAGAATAAAGGTGCTCTGAGCAATGAAATTCATCCTCATCTCGTCTTTAATGGGAGATCACCTTAGTTTGAAACTCTGCCCGCTAATTCTAGATTCACCCACAAGGGGAAACATCTTCTCAGTGTCAACCCTGTAAAGGCCCCTCTGAAGCATATAAGCTTCAATAAGATCACCTCTGTTCTTCTAAACTCCAATGAATATAGGCGCAACCAGCTTAACCGTTCCTCATAAGGCAACTCCATCATTGCAGATATCAGCCTCGTAATGCTTCTCCGAACTGCTTCCAATGCAAGTCTATCCTTCATTGTGCAAGGAGACCAACATTTGTATAGATTTTTTTAAATTTAGAGAGTACCCAATTGCAAGGGGGTTGCAACATGGTGAGGACATTTGTGAAACTACGGTGAGAGCATTGGTGAGACCGCACCTAGCACACTGTGTACAATTTTGGTCTTCTTAATGCGTCATGGTGGCGCAGTGGTTAGCACTGCTGCCTCACAGCGCCGAGGACCCGGGTTCGATCTCAGCCCCAGGTCACTGTGTGGAAGTTGCACATTCCCCCAGTGTCTGCGTGGGTCTCACTCCCACAACCCAAAGAGATGCGTAGGGTAGGTGGACTGGTCACGCTAAATTGCCCCTTAATTGGGAAAAAAATTGGGCACTCCAAAATTTTTTAAAAAATAAGCATGACTTAATTTTAAAATTCTCATCCTTGTTTTCAAATCTTCTCCAGCCCCCCACAATCCTGCAAAATATCTGCATTCCTTCAATTTTGATCTTCTTGCGCATCCCCAATTTTATAATAGCTTCACCACTGGCAGCCATGCCTTCAACTGTTCAATGCCCAAAACACTGGAATTCTCTCCATAAACCTCTGTCACCTTTGCATCTTTCCTCCTTCAATATGCTCCTTTAAACCTTCCTCATTGACCAAGCTTTCGGCCCTCTGCACAAATATCTGATGCATTTAGGGGCAATTGGTGTTTAGTAATGCAGCCTTGGAACAGTTTACTATATTAAATGGCTGTAAGAGCATTACAAGTTGTTGTCATTGGACAAATTGGATTTGGCACCAAACATCGATATAATAATTCCAAGATGCTCCAACCCATATCTGAATATTTGAGAGTTCAGATCAATTTAGAATCATGCTTTGCAGAGAACACTTAGTACCACAAAAAGAACAAATGTTCAGCCAAATTACAATGAAAATTTGTCATGTTTCAAATACCAAACAAGGTGAAAGTTTAAACTGCGAAATCAAGAAGCAGTAAAATGCTTTTATAAAAGCAAATTACTGCGGATGCTGGAATCTGAAACAAAAGAGTAAAGCTTTGACAGAGTCATCGGATTCAAAACGTTAGCCCTTTTCTCTCCCTACAGATGCTGCCAGACCTGCTTGAGATTTTCCAGCATTTTCTCTTTCGTTTGAGTAAAATGCTTTTGCCTAATGTCTATTATAGAAGCAATGTTTTTTCTGCTTAATTACTGGCACTCACCAAAACTAAATTAAAAGTTCATGTATTGAAGTCAATTTGCAGCAATCACTTCACAATTTATCTGGATTCACAATCTAGTTTACAGATAACAGTGCTGTTAACTTCACACTGAGAAAAGAAGTCAAAACAATTTTACTATCACAACAGGTTAAGTAACAACCAGACAGTGGCACCCCAATAAACTAAGCCATGATGTAGGAGGATGCCTACAAAAGTTGTCACACCACACAGCAAGTTACCACATTTTTGGAATCATTGGGTAAATAAACTAAATGGAGATTATGCCCTTTTTAAAATTAACCACCCAGACAATGCCAAGGTGTTCCAGTGTCACTAAACAGATACATAACTGAAGCAGATTAGCTATGAATGGGTCCAGGCACGTGGCCACAGAATCATAGAATTTACAGTGCAGAAGGAGGCCATTTGGCCCATCGAGTCTGCACCGGCTCTTTGAAAGAGCACCCTACCCAATTCCACACCTCCACCCTATCCCCATAACCCAGTAACCCGACCCAATACTAAGGGCAA
Organism: Scyliorhinus canicula; assembly: GCF_902713615.1. NCBI lineage: Eukaryota > Metazoa > Chordata > Chondrichthyes > Carcharhiniformes > Scyliorhinidae > Scyliorhinus > Scyliorhinus canicula. The sequence goes on along the minus strand of NC_052162.1, from coordinate 60,877,776 downwards.
TTTTGGACACCAAGGGCAATTTTGGCATGACCAATCCACCTAACCTGCACATCTTTGGACTGTGGGAGGAAACCGGAGCACCCGGAGGAAACCCACGCACACACGGGGAGAATGTGCAGACTCCGCACAGGCAGCGAACCAAGCCGGGAATCAAACCTGGGACCCTGGAGCTGCGAAGCAATTGTGCTAACCACCATGCTACCGTGCTGCCCCGAAGATTTAGGAAGACTAAATTTTAAAATGGCAATGGTCAAACTCTCAGAAAGTTGATCGAAACCCGGAACAGGCTGTTTGCCATTTGATGCAAGGCAAGATATTTTAAACACACTTCAAGAATGCAAAAAAAAAACACATTATAGCAAGCTCAAAAGATTTTTTTCCACTGCCAAGAAAACAAAGGTTGTTTTATGGGATTTATATTTGGTAAACATTAGAAATAAGGTAAACTTTTAAGTGGATTTAATTTAATTTTTCGGTGTAATGATGAAGGATGAGTTAACCTAGAGTTAGATTCATGCTGGACAACGGTGTTTGTACGTGTGGGGGTTTTTGGTTTTAGATGCTTTGAGAGGATTATGGCGTGAAGAATAAATAAGATCTAACAGAAGCATGTGGTTGTTACTTAGCAACTGGGGGCCCTTTTAAAGCAGAAAGGCCACCAGGGAGTAACCATATCGCAACTCTACAAAAAAGATTGGACAGGCAAAATTCAGACTTCCCAAAGAATCAGATAAAATCCAGAAAACTGGGACAGAAAGAATGTCTTAGAAAGACTGAAGTTATGGAAACAGGTACAAAGAAGTTGAACAAGGTACTGTTCAGAGGGACCTCCGGTGGTGGCATGTAAGAGGAGGTCGCACACTGGAGGGCTCCTGCTCGAGGATTGATTTTTTAGAATTTAATGCCCGGTGCCAGGGAAAAGTTTTGGTTAAATAAGTGCAGGAAGACATAAGGAAGAAAGATGTCGAAAACCCAAAGGAAATCGGCCGTAAAGAAGGGAGCAAATGAAGGTTCGCCGTCGAGTGGAAGGGTCGGCTCAGGCGGAGGCTGGGTTGCCGGGTGAGGCCCCACTTCTCATGGCAGAAAAGATGACCGAGGTGATGGTTGTGGAACTTGTTCACAAAGCACAGAGAGGTGATGTGGAAGGAGATAGTGGCTATGTTGAAGGTGCTGGTGGAGGAGGCAATTGTCCCGGTGAGGGCGGCGGTGTCGAGAGCGTAGGCCGAGGTCCGGGAGCAGGGTTTGACACTGAAGGAAGTGGAAGAGGCATTAACGCAACACCTCGATGGGTAAGGAGCTGCAGAGGGTGGTGTAGGCCAACAAGGGTCTGCGAGCCAAAATGGAAAACAGATCGAGGCAGCAAAATCTGAGGATCGTGAGTCTGCCTGAAGGGGTGGAGGGCCCCGAGGCCGACGGAGTATTTTGGCAAGATGTTGGTGGAGCTGTTGGGGAAGGGGGAAGATCCCTCTCGGCCATCAGAGTCTGGTAGAACAGGCTTCGATGAGCCTAGGAGGGGTGAAAAGTTCTAAGAGGGGACCGATACTGGGTGAGGTGCTTGAGTAAATGGAGGAGGAATCTGGGAGGTGGGTGGGTTCAACAATTCATGGGTATCATTCATTGTACACGTTTGGAGATTGGATGGCCTTGAATAGTAACAGGGGGGGGGGGGGGGGGAGACACTTTTTTTATTTGATGTTTATGTTGTCATGCAAGCTATTGTTTGGGAGTTGGTGGGAGGATGGGATCGTTGCTGTTAATAAGAGGATTGACGTTGTATTCGTTACCGTTTACTGTTTGTTGGTGAGTGTAAATTTTGAAGAAAATGTGAAAAGGAGAATAAAAATTATTTTTTTAAAAAGGTACTGGGGCGAAATTCTCCGACCCCACGCAGGGTCGGAGAATCGCCCGGGGCCGCCGAAAATCCCGCCCCCACCGTGGCAGAATTTCTCCGCCACCCGGGAATTGGCAGGGGTGGGAATCGCGCCACGTCGAGCGGCGAGCCCCCTGCGGCGATTCGCCGGCCCGCGATGGGCCAAAGTCCCGCCGCTGGGAAGCCTCTCCCGCCGCCGAGGTTTGAACCACCTCTGGTGGTGGCGCGATCGACGGCGTGAGCGGGCCCCCGGGGTGGTTGCAGGGTGATCGGACCTCGGGGGGTGCCCCCACGGTGGCCAGGCCCGCGATTGGGGCCCACTGATCGGTGGGCGGGCCAGTGCCGTGGGGGGCACTCTTTCTCTTCCGCCGCCGCCACGGCCTCCACCATGGCGGAGACAGAAGAGAATCCCCCAGCGTGCATGCGCCAGTGGTGACTGCCGCTGATGTCACCACCGGTGCATGCGCGAACTGGCGAAGGCCTTTTGGCCAGCCCCGGCGCGGGGCCTGAAAGGCTGCTGGTGCCGGTTTTCGCGCCAGTCGACGTGGTTCCTTAGTTTCCTGAGTGTGCTTTCTTGGTGATAGCGTCGACGGGAGTGGACCAGGACAGAGTTTTGGTGATGTGCACCCCTAGGAATTTGAAACTGCTAACCATCTCCACCTCGGCCCCGTTGATGCTGACAGGGGTGTGTACAGTACTTTGCTTCCTGAAGTCAATGACCAGCTCTTTAGTTTTGCTAGCATTGAGGGAGAGATTGTTGTCGTTACACCACTCCACCAGGTTCTCTATCTCCCTCCATTATTCTGTCTCGTCGTTATTCGAGATCCAGCCCACTATGGTCGTATTGTCAGCAAACTTGTAGATGGAGTTGGAACCAAGTTTTGCCACGCAGTCGTGTGTGTACAGGGAGTAGAGTAGGGGGCTAAGAACACAGCCTTGCGGGGCACAGGTATTGAGGACTATTGTGGAGGAGGTGTTGGTGTTCATTCTTACCGATTGTGGTCTGTTGGTCAGAAAATCGAGGATCCAGATGCAGAATGGAGAGCCAAGTCCTAGGTTTTGGAGCTTTGATATGAGCTTGGCTGGAATTATGGTGTTGAAGACGGAGCTGTAGTCAATAAATAGGAGTCTGATGTAGGAGTCCTTGTTTTCGAGATGCTCTAGGGATGAGTTTAGAGCCAGGGAAATGGCGTCTGATGTGGACCGGTTGCGACGGTATGCGAATTGAAGTGGGTCAAGGCGTTCCGGGAGTATGGAGGTGATGCGCTTCATGATCAGCCTCTCAAAGCACTTCATTATAACTGACGTCAGGGCCACCGGGCGGTAGTCATTGAGGCTAATGGAAAACATTGTTGCGAAAGAAGATGTTAAAGCATGTTTTTTGGGAGTGGAGTTTGGAAACTCTCATTTGACAATCCTCTGTGGGGATTTTGTGGAGAAATCCACAGTCATTCACTTGAGTTCAGAGAGGATTGCGTCTTGTCACAGCCAGTATGTGTTTTAAGGCAACTTGTGTTACTGAGACCATTGGAGCTTAAGATATACCTTGTAATCCATGTTAACCTTAAAATCTGTGTATATTTGTGAAGCTAAGAGGGAGCAGTACTGTATCATATTTTTAAAAAAGTTTTTATTCTCCTTTTTCACATTTTCCTCCAAAATTCCCACCCCACCCCCAAACAGTAAACGGTAACAAATACAAAGTCAATCCCCTTAACAATAACAACAATCCCATCCTCCCACCACCCTAAACAACAGCCCACCTGTCAATATATGCATCCAATAAAACAAACCCTCCCACAGTGGAAACAAAAAAAAGGAGAAAAAAGAAAGGAGTCCGGGACCGCCCATGGTCACCCTAAAGTCCATTCCTCTCTCTCTCTCTCTCTCTCCCCCCCCCCCCCCCCCTCCCTCCCCACCCCGGTCACCCTAGAATCCACTCCCCCCCCCCCCCCTCCCTCCCCACCCCGGTCACCCTAGAATCCACCCCCCCCCACACTCAACGCCGTCCAACCTCTGAAAGAGTACCGTATGTGATACCCAAGAGTTGTAAACCCCCCCCCCCCCCCCCAACTCCTCCCGCCCACTGCCTCTTGTAAAACTCCTTCCCCCACCCCCAACCTCGGTTCCTTCCCCCCCAACTTTCCACTCTGGCTAGACCACTCGTATCCTGTTCTGCCAGGCTCCGATGGCCGCAGCCCCTCCCCCCACCTCACTCCCGTTCACTGGCCGGTTTAAACCAGCCAGCGCGGAGGCCCCCCGCCCAGGTCCCTTTTCCCCTTGCCCGGCCCTAGGAAAGCCCAGAAATACCCTTTTAGCACACACACCCCGCATATCCACCTACACCCCAAAGAGCCCTCACTTCGAGTGCAAGTCCCATCACTTCCCTTGTCCAAATATATACACCATTGGCTCCTTTAGCCCATACACCCGGACGCAGAGAAACACAAAAGAGACAAAGAAGAATACAGTCCTGAGGTTAAATCGGCACATGGCCATTTCTCAATTTCTCAGTCCTTTTGCCTTCGCAAACTCCTCCGCTGCTTCCGCTGTTCTAAAATAAAAGTCCTTGAGCTTATAAATCACCCTCAGCTTCACTGGATATACAATGCCGCACTGCGCCTTGCTGATGTACAGTGCCTCCTCACCCGGTTGAAAGCAGCCCGCCTCCTCACCAGCTCCACCGTAAAGTCCTGGTATACACGTATACCAGCTCCAGCCCACTGCACCACCCGCTTCTGCTTGGCCCAGCACAGGACCTTCTCTTTCACACAGTACCTACGGAAGCACAAAGTCTCTACTCTTGGTGGCTCACCCGCCTTTGGTACAGGCCTCCTCGACCGATGAGCCCTATCCAGTTCATATCGGGAGGGATCCTCCCCACAGCATAGCGGCAAAATACTCCGCCGGCCTCGGCCCTTCAACTCCTTCGGGCAGCCCCACAATCCTCACATTTTGTCGCCTGGACCTGTTTTTCCAGGTCTTCCAATTTTCCTCGCAGATCCTTGTTCACCTCCATCGCCTTCCGCATCTCCTTCCCCATCGAGGTAAGTTGATCACCATGCTACGCCACCTTCTCCTCCACTACCTTCAGCGCCTCCCCTTGCGCCCGCACCTCCGCCATTGCACTCGCCTCCTCCACCAGCACACTCAAAACCTCCCTCATCTCCTTCCTCATCGCTTCCAGGTGTTTTGTAAACTGCCTTTCGAATTCTGCAGCCATTACCTTAGTTATTTCTTCAGCCTTCAGCAATGCGACCTCCCCTGGTGCTCCAGCCTCCTTTTTCCCTGGTGACCTCTCCACTCCCCGACAGGCCCTCAGCTGTTCTTTTACCAGCCGTTTTCTTGCTGATCCTGGACATCATCTTCCACTGTGCCTCGTCCGTACCTTCTCCCTGCCTTTGACGCCTCCGTAGACCCTGGGACCGGGCCTAAAGCCCGGAAAATGCTGTTCCCGATCGGGAGCCCTCCGTTGCGCAGCTGCCTCCCGCCCGCCATCAGCGGAAGTCCGCAGTACTGTATCATAATCCAACTTTTCATGTTTGATGAATGTTTTTTTCTTATTGTTAAAACTAGTTAGTGGTCCTGTGACTCTGTTCCTCCAGGTTTTCTAAAATCAAAATAAAAATTACGGTCTTTTGAGCCAAGATTCCATTCTGGGATCTCCCCATCCAGTTATATCAACTGGGATCGTAACAGTATCCATCAATAACATGAACCAAACACAATTTTATGAATTAGAATATCACGACAAAACATCCGAGTTACCCTCTTTTGTCATGTTAAAGAATCTATGTCATTGTTCTATATTGAATTTGATTTTTAAAAAAAGACCATTTGTAGTATTTGCTTTACAGCATTCGCCCAATAGGAGACTGGATGATTATAATTTTACATCTGGAATAAGATTTGTAACACACTATATTGTCTAATCTCGACTCTTCTAAAGCCTTTTAAAAGATAAAACATGCAAACATTGACCAGAAATTAGTTTTCAAACCATGTAACCGTGACATGAATGATTAAAGAGTACAAGCATAACTATCCATTTGAGAATAAATATAATTTTGCACCTGAATTCTAACTGCACCTGCGCAAATATCTCAGTGAACATTTACCGGATAATTTCCCATTTCATTTTATTTCATAATATTTAGTGTTGGGGTTTGTGAAACATTTATTCGGTCTCGACCTTAAAGACACAGTACAATGTATAGAATCACTGAAAAACATGACAGCCATGACCACTCATGCTAAACTGTTCTGATGGATGGTCAGCAACTTGAAAAGTTAACTCCACTATAAAAACACAAAGTGCTGGACATACTCAGCAAGTCTGGCAGTATCTATGGAGGGAAACAGTTTTGAGTTAAAAATGACATTTATTCAGAATGAAGGTAGAAATATGATGGGTTTTATTGAAAAGGAAGGGAAAGAACAAATGGGAAGGTCTGGGATCAGGTAGAGGGTAGGAGAGATTAAATGACAAAGGTGTCATGTAGCAAAAGGCAAAGGGAGTGGTAATGGTTGCAGTAAAGAAACAAAGCATTTGTCCAGCGTGAATGTCAATGGCAGAATAATGAACAGCTTTGTCCAAAAATAAAAACATGAAACACAAGGTTAAGACCAGCATGTGGCAAAGAGAAAACAAAAACAAGATAGGAGACAGGATTCATGTTCTGAAATCGGCAATTCCAGAAGGCTTTGAAATTCCTCTTGGGAAGATGAAGTGCTGTTCATCAAGCTTACACTGAGTTTCATTGGAACACTGCAGCTAAGGGCAGAAATGTTAGTGTAAGAAAAGATGGTGAATTAAAATGCTAAGCATTTGGGGCATGTATGCAGATTGAAGGGAGATGTTTTGCAAAATAGTCATCCAATCTGCAATTTGGTCTCCCCAATGGAGAGGAGACCGCATTGGGAACAGGGAATACTGTATACTAAATTTTTAAAAGTACAAGTTAATCAGGTACACAATCCCAGTGACTGGCTGATCGAATCAAACATGTTCATTCAGTTGCTCATAATAGATAGTTTGCAGACCTTATTCATCCAGTTGGTGCTTGCAAAACTCAAAAACAAAATTCCAGAGATAGATCTTATTCTGAACTTGGGCAGCACTTGCTGAACAATCCGGAGTGTACTAATAGCTACACTAACAAACAATTTAAGAAAGTCAGTTGACCTAATTTACAACTGCTTGAAGCAACAGACATTTGTGTAGGGATCCGTTCTCGGCAAACAAAAGGAAGATGTTCAAGCCTTCCGCCCTTTTTGAATGTCCACGGCAACAACTCAGCCAATCCGAGTCAATTTGTCAACCAATCAGCATCTTTTTCTCCTGTCGAATCAATTGTGATAGATGAAATTTGGCAATCTTGGTTTTTGTCCTGATGAGTACAAGATGAAAAGGTTTGGCATTGTATCTCTCTTTTTTTAGCAAGTTTTATACTAGCACAGTGGTTTCACAGCACCAGGGTACTGGGATCAACTCCCGGCTTGGGTCACTGCCTGTGCGGAGCCTGCACATTCTTCCCGTGTCTGCATGGGTTTCCTCCTACAAGTCCTGAAAGACATGGAGTTGGAGCCAAACTCTACCTGATCCCAGATGGAGTTGGAGCCAAATTTTGCTATGCAGTCGTATGCATATAGGGAGGATAGTAGGGTGCTAGGGACGCAGCCTTGCAGGGCCCCGGTATTGAGGACTATCATGGAGGGGTTGTTGTTGTTTATCGTTACTGACTGTGGTCTATGGGCCAGAAAGTCAAGGATCCAGTTAGAGTGAGGAGCCAAATCCTAAGCCTCTGACTACCCCCTAGGAGGGGTTACTGGGTTATGGGGATAGGGTGGAAGTGAGGGCTTAAGTGGGTCGGTGCAGACTCGATGGGCCGAATGGCCTCCTTCTGCACTCTATGTTCTATCCACCCTGTCTATGTCTCGCATAATTGTGTCCACCTCTATCGGTCTCCCCTCCGCCTCCATCTTAGTTTATTCAACCTCTCCTGATAGCCAACACCCTCGAGACCTGACAATATCCTGGTGAACCTTCTATACGCTCTCTCCAAAGCTACCACGTCCTTCTGATAATGTGGTGACCAGAACTGCAGGCAATGGCCAGATCTGTTTGGTGATAGCATTAGGATAGAGATAACAAATGGCGAAGTATGACCCTCTGAATGAAACTCGTGAGGTGGAAAATGAGGACAAGAGGAACCCTATTGCAGTTCTGGAAGGGAGAGGAAGGAGTGGGAGCAAAAGTCAAGAAAATGGGGCAGATATGGTAAACTATCCTGACAACCACAGTGACAGAAATCCTCCAAATAAGGAGGTTGTGCTGTGCTTGTGTAAGATACTACTTAGACCTCTGCTGGAATACTACATACGGTTCTGTATGCTGCATTTTGGGAACAAGAGGTTCGAGAATGATTCCTTAAGATAACTGGTAAAAGGAGCAAAAGCAATGTGAAACTTTTCCTCACCGCAAGTGTTAGGGTCTGAAATGAACTCACTGCCTGAGTGTGGTGGACCCAAATACAATGGAGGCTGTCAAGAGGAAATTAGGTGATGAATCAGTAGAGTTACAGGGCACAAGGTGAAATGTTCAGAGTAGGTGCATACACGACAGGCCAAATGGCCTCCTCCTGCGCTGCAACAATTGCGATTCAAACGTCAACAGTTTCTCTCTCCAGATGCTGCCAGACCTGCGGGAGAGATTAGGGTCCGAATACCAACCCTTGGGCGAACATCACTATAAACCTTCCCCCAGCCCGAAAAAAAACGCCCATTTCGAGTCAGGTTTACAGCATCCGCAGCTTTTTGCTTTTATTTACGTTAACGCTACTACTGTCTGCCAGCCTTGCGGAGGCACATCCTCTTGCACCTTCGGCCTGTGTAATGACCAATAACTGAAACAGTTCGTCAATTGTGGTGCAGGTGACCAGCCGCTTCCGGTTAACAGCCAACTTTCCGACAGGAGGCGCTTGGTGCTGCATCCAGGTTCGATGTGTGGGATCAAAACAATTAAATACCAGCTAGTCAAGTTTCAGATTTTGAAAAAAAATGAGTAGTCAGGAGGGTGGTTTGTAAAATACCGTCTGTCATTAAAAGTAACTGTCAAATGCGGGAACTTCGTCATGCGTGGCAGTAAGAAAAATAAGGCATGAAAAGCGAATGGATCGCAATCCAACAAAACACGTCCATTATAATAATTACAATCAGTAGTTTACCTGGTGAAGCCGATCACTGAGCACAGGCAGCCGACCTTACCGACTGTTCCGCGTTTCCATGCAGCTGAACGACAAGACGCTATGGAAGCACAAGATGGCCCGCCCGCCAACCTGGGGGTCACGTGACTACCCGCCAGCCCCTCAGCTGGAGCGGCCCGCGCAGACGCAGAGGCTCCAGCCCCCAGCAGCACCTGGGCGAGCTGGGAGAGTGTCTGGTTGCCTTGGTGACGGTTGGGCCGGGGAGAAGCAGCAGCAGGAAGGCCGCCTGTCCGCCCCGCCCGGACATGTTTTCGGTGGACGCAGAGCTCCACCGAATGGTTCCTGTTTTATTAATCTTCATCATATTGATTTTGTTCGTGCTCAGTAACTTTTTCGTGCTGTATATGATTCCGGTGAATATACACAGCCGCTCGCCTCTGACTGTGCGAAGGGGGACGTGAGGAAGCAGTAAAGCGGCTTTCACCTCGTTGTATTTTTTCTTAGGTGAGAATTTGTTTATAAACGTTTTTGCGACACCACAAAAGGGTTAATACACCTGAATGCCCATTTTACGTTTCCTTCTGTATTGTACCACCTATTTAAACACGCATTTCAATTTGGATTCTTCTCCAGACGTTTGGCAAGAGTTTTTTTCAGGAAAAGTTTAGTTTTATTCACTTAAGTGATTCATTCAACTACACTTTTAAGGGTGATGTGGAGATGCCGGCGTTGGACTTGGGTGAGCACAGTAAGAAGTCACACGAGGTTCCTTTAACTTGGTGTTGTAAGACTTATTTTTAAGGGTGGCACGGTAGCACAGTGTTGCTTCACAGCGCCAGGGTCCCAGGTTTGATTCCCAGCTTGGGTCACTGTCTGCGGAGTCTGCACGTTCTCTCTGTGTCTGCGTGTGTTTCCTTCGGGTCCTCCGGTTTCCTCCCACAAGTCCCGAAAGACGTGTTGTTCAGTGAATTGGACATTCTGAATTCTCCCTCTGTGTACCCGAACAGGTGCCGAAATGTGGCGACGAGGGGCTTTTCACAGTAACTTCATTGCAGTGTTAATGTAAGCTTACTTGTGACAATAAAGATTATTATTATTAAAATATGCACTACAAGCAGCAGAATCAATAAGTAACCATCATTTTTCATGTGTTTTGGGATTATTTGTACGATAACAACAGGAATATATCCTTTTTATGGCAGAATTGTGTAAAAGAAACAAATGTTCGGTTATGAAAACAAAGTGTCAGAAACACAAATGGTTGAAGTTAATTTAATGCACCAATCGGCAAGTTTGAAGCAGAGGTGACAGTTTACCATTTATGTTGCTGTTTTTGTGACGTAATTAATCAGATCTCCCAAAATGACTTATTAATGGATGACATATATGGTAATAACATTAGAGACTTAGAATGGGAAGAACTTGTGCTGGGTCAAATATCCATTGCAAACAGAAATACAGCTTTCAGTTTTTGAAAGTGATATAGATACGCATAATATGGAAAGTCTACAGTAACTGGTGCTGTTGGTTATCTACAACAGTGATTGCACATATTAATTACTTGTTGTGTTTGGTCTTTTATACCTTACGAAGAAATCCAGCAAACACCTCGACTTGTCCAAACCAGATTCTTTATTGAGTCTCGTGTGGTAAGATAGCAATCTGTTACCGAGCACGTAATCTGCACCTAGCACCGACCATTCACTTGTATGTCTTATCACCCTCTCAATCTTCTTCTGAAGATGGCAGGATGTGCCCCCCCCCCCCCCCCCCCCCCCGCCCCTATATGGAAGTCGCTGGTCCTTGGTCTTGAAACCGCGTGGTGTGTCTACACCTCCACCTGCTGGTTGGAGGTCGCACACCATCCATCTATAATATAGCCCATAGGCATATCACCACACTTGTGCGAGGATTGGGATGGCAATGAAACCATTCTCCCACAAAGATGCGCAGGTTAAGTGGATTGGCTATGTTAAATTGTCCCTTCATGTCCAAAGCTTGGGGTCATGAGGATGGGCAGGGGGTGGGCCTCGGTAGGGTGCTCTTTCAGAGGATCGGTGCAAACTCCATGGGCCAAAAATCCGCCTCGTTCGCTGACGGAATTATATGAATTCTATTAAGTGCTGTGGCAATATTGCAGATTGATTTGTCTATCATTAATTTCAAGAATATCCGAAGTTCAGAATCCTGTATTTGTTGATCAGCATGCAATTTCATAACATACTAAAGTATTAGGGTTGCTTCATTTTGCTAACCACAAAATCAAAATGTTAAGGATAGATGGTGGGATTGTGGTTGGAATGCTACTTTTATTTTGCTGCTAATCAAGAATTATTATAAACCTTAATGGCCCAGATTTTGGGGCCAGCAGCGAGCACGATTGTTCAACACTCACCTTTAAGGAAAATAGCCGTGTAGGTCTAATAATCCCTGGGCATGGACTCTTCATTTTCGCAACAGCAATTTGCTTCTGGCATCAAATCGAGAGGCATTCCAGGGATCCCCTAACAGTGATGTCATCAAGCTAGTTGAGCAGCCAATCACATTGAAGTATTCTCACAGACAGCAAATCAGTTTGGAATTATAAACCACTGAATGTCTTCATACTTTACTTTTATATTTTTATGGACAGTGACATAAATGAAGTCAAAGTTTAAAATCATTCTCAAAAGATCCAAGGTGGAATGAGGAGAACTCTTTTCACTGCAATGTCAGGATCTGGAATATGCTACCTTAATGATAGTGGAAGCTGATTCTGTGTACCATTTTGAAGTAAGTTGTACATTTACTTGAGAATGAGGAATTTACAGGGTTATGGATAAAATGCAGGGCTTAGTAGAACTTCTGTTTCAAAGTGCCAGCACAGACATATTGGATAGAATGGCTTGCTTCCGTGTTTAAGTTCCTATGATTCTATATAATAATATTCAAATATACAATATTTTTAAAAACACATTTTAGATGTGTTTTATGCAAAGGAATTAAAAATGTTTCAAAGTGAACTCAATCTTACATCATGTAAGATGCACCAAATTCCCAAATAATATTTAACCAAGACATCTGTGAGAGTGAATAAGAGAATAGAGTGCACCTCAGTAGTCCAACTGTCCGATCCCCTGTACAAAAAAAGGTCTTAGTCTGTGTTTAACTTTATAATTCCTTTTAATTAACACAAAAAATACAAACCATTTATAGTGTCTCTCATAAAGTCACTCTTTTTGAAGTAATCTAGGCAGATGTGGCAGTTAGTTTATGCATACAAAAAGGTAAATCGCACAAATGGCAAATTTGGATGCAAAGATTCTGGCAAAGGTGCTGACCCTCAATTTGGAGGGGTTCTCCCACAGGTGGTCAGGGAGGATCAAACGGGTTTCTGAATGCTAGGCGATTATCTTCCAATGTGTGGCACCTACTGAATGTGGTCCCCTCTCAGGCATGGGGAGGGGAAACAAGAGGTGATCGTGGTGTTCATTGCTGAGAAGGCTTTTGACATGTCAGAGTGGGGGTACTGGTTTGCGGTGTTGGAGTGGTTCGGGATAGGGCCTAAGTTTGTGTTAAGGGTCAAACTGTTGTGCAATGAACCAAGGGCCAATATTTGGACGAATAATGTTAGCTCGGGTTATTTTTAATTGGGGAAATGAGACAAGGGTGCCCTCCGTCCCTTCTCCTATTCGCGCTGGTAATTGAGCTGTTGAAGTTCGAATAAGTGGTGGGGGATAATAATGGGGGGGGGGTTGGTGGAGGAGTATAGGGTTTTGTTTTATGCTGATACCCTTTTGTTGTACATTGCGGACCCTGTTCCTGCGATGGGGGATATAATGGGACTGTTAAGGCGGTTTGGGGCTTTCTCCAGGTACAAATTAAATTTGGAAAAAAAGCGAATGCTTTCCGGTCACTCCACCAGGAAAGGGGGTTAACTTGGGGTACTGCCGTTCATCATTAACGGCACCAATCATCCTGCAAGCTTTTTAAAAATCCAACTGGAAATTCATCTGGTCCCGGTGCCTTCCCTGACTGCATACTCTGTATCTCACCTTCCAAGCTTCAAACACTCCCGGGAAGTCGCCTGCCGCCACAACTGGACTTCTCCCCGTACTCATATACTACCCACTTCACCCGTCTCAACTACTGCCTTATCAAACCAGATCAAACTGTCTGCAACAGCTTCCTACTGGCCAAAAGTTCTGGAGTAGGGTCCTCGAAATACTTCCCATCCACCTCCAATATCTCATTCATCCACTGCTCAGTTCCTCTCTTGTTTCCCTAATTACCTGCGCCTTGTATGCAGTGCAAACGCTTCCCCCCTCACCACTGCCTTCAGAGCTTCCTATGGAGGACGAAAAGGCCCCTTTCTTGGTAAACCACACATACTCATCCACCATCTTGGCCATCCATATACAACAACCCAGATCTGCTAACAGCCCCACATCCAAACTCCACGTTGGTTGTTGGGCCGGCCCCCTCTCCACAACCAGATCTAACAGGTGCAGAGCATGGTCGGAGATCACAATCGCTGAATACTCCGCTTTCCTCACCTCCAGCAACAAAGACCTCCGCATTTTTTAAAAAACTAGATCCGAGAATAGATCCTTGAACATCGGGTGGAAAAAAAATAACTCTTTCTCTTCCCCCCCCCCCCATTTCACCCCTTGTGCAAAATCACCATGGGTCCGCTTCCCTCATCGCATAAATGTCGCCAATACTCCCCCCCCCCCCCCCCCCCCCGTAATGGCCATTGACTTCAGGTTCAGGTTCAAGGCTGTATGCAGCACCACCCAAAGATCAACCAATGAGTGTCCATGCTCTGGATAGCCACCACCTTCCTCTTCATAAAATCTACATCATCCCAGTTAGGAACATAAATGCTCGCCAAAACCACTGATTTACGCTTCAACACCTGCTTAACCATAACACACCTCACACTCCCCTCCCCCATTCAAATTCCGCCACCAGTGTGTCTACCATTATAAAGGCGGCCCCAACCGCAAGCTTTCCTCTGCCATCTTCCCTGCCAACGTAGGCGGCGGTCTGGCATTCAAATCCTTCTTCGAAATATTCCATTGCTGGTTCTTGGACATTCTTTGCCAATTAAGTCTCACCCAGGACAAATTTGCTGAAGATCTTTCCCCCACCCCCACCCCCAAAAAAAAAACAGGTGGAAAGGACAAACACCCAGGAGTCTAGCGGGAGCTCCTCAGTATGCGATCTCTTCCTACATGTCGTTACCGGAAGTAACTTTGTAACTTTTGAATTCCTCACTTCCCCTGCTCGACTTAAAGAAATGTCCATTAATGTCCATGGATCAAAATGATGATAGCAAAGTAAAGAAAGGGGGGAAAAGGGAATCTACAGGAAGGTACCTTAAACTTAATAATACAGGATATGATGAGCTTGACACAGTGATCAGTACAGCTTCCTCAACAGTGCCAGCGAACTGAGTTTGATTCCGGCCTTGGATGACTGGAGTTTACATGTCTCACCCTGACTGCAATGATTTCCTCCGAGCACTCCGGTTTCCCTCCACAGTCCCAAGATGTGTGGCTTAGGTGGATTGGCCATGCTAAATTGCCCCATAGTCTTCAAAGATGTGCACGATAGGTGATTTGGGCATGATCAATGAGCAGGGTTACCGGGATAGAGCTGGGGAGTGCTCTTTCGGAGGGTTGGTGCAGACTCGTTGGACCGAATTGCCTCATAGAGAATAGGAACAGGAGTAGGCTATTCTGCCCTTCGAGCCCGCTCCACCATTGAATATAATCATGGCTGATCGTCCAACTCAGTAATCTGTTCCCGCTTTCCCTCTCTATCCTTTGATCCCTTTAGCCCCAAGAGTTATATCTAACTCCCTCTTGAAAACATACAATGTTTTGGCCTCAACTACTTCCTGTGGTAGCAAATTCCACAAACTTACCACTCTCTGAGTGAAGAAATTTCTCCTCCTCCTCAATCCCACAAGGTTTACCCCTTATCCTTAGACAATGACCTGTTTCTGGACACCCCCAGCCATCGGGAACATCCTTCATGCATCTACCCTGTCTAATCTTGTTAGAATTTTACAGGGCTCTATAAGATTCCCCTCATTCTTCTAAACTCCAGTGAATATATTCCTAACCGACTCGATCTCTCCTCGTATGTCAGTCCTGCCGTCCCAGGAATCAGTCTGTTAAACCTCTCCACTCCCGTTGTAGCCTCTGGTAAGAACACTAAAACTGCACACAATATTCCAGATGTGGCCTCGCCAAAGCCCTTCTCCTGCACTGTTGGGATTCCATGAATATCAAATAAATATGGACTTCTTATCCCAAGGCCATTTTTTCTTCCCCTCCATGTTCACCATCCCATTGATCCCTCTCTTTAACTTTCAGTGTTACAAAGCAGCATATGTCACTATTATTCATCTCCAACACAACCTTTTAGGTCTGCCCTGATCCCTCGCTGGATCAATGACTTGGATATGAATGGATCAATGTCACACAGACCAAGATTTGATCCCCAGTCTATGTTCAGTTTATTGATTTCAGTGAGTAGTGATGGACACAATGGGCTGGAATTTCCACTGTCTGGATTCTCCGTTGCGCTGGCTGCCCGGGGCGTGGGGCTGCCCACAATGGGAAACCCCATTGGCCGGCTGGCGAGACGGAGACTCCCGGTGGCATGCCGCACCAGAAATCTGGTGCGTTGGAGAATCCCGCCCAATGTCTTACAATATATATTTTTGAGACGTACAATTTATGAAAGGTTACTTGGGTATTGTTTCGAATGTGAATAATGCCATGAAACTATGTTACAGCATCAGATGACACTTTGATAGAAAGAGCAGATGGAATAAAATCTTTGAATCTGTTGAGTCAATTATGACCTTCAATCTAAGAATAGCATGTGAGAAAACAAATCAAAACTTCTTCCATGCAATCTGAAGATGTGGGATGAAGTTTAATTCCAAGCAAGTATGTGTTGGGGAGCTACATAGGTGAGTAGATTCCTGTCTGCACAGCACAGATCCACAGGGATTTTAACTGCCTGGTCTCATTACCATGTTCCCTGCAACAGGTGGAAAGTAGCCAGCAGCTTGCAAAAAATCTGTGACCTATCGCTTGGCTTTCTCAAAGTACAAAAACTCCATAAGGTCACTCAACAAAAACAAGGCACTGGGCACATCTGGAGTCCTCCACCCAAACAGAACTTTCCTCCGGGCTATCAACGAGGCAAAGGCGAGATCATCCGCCTTCACTCCCATCTGGAGCTCCAGCGAGTCTGAGACCCTAAAGATGCTCACCAGCGGGCCAGGCTCCAGCTCAATCCCAAGAATCCCTGACATGGTTTTGAAGAAGGAGACCCAAAAGCTTACAAGTTTCGGACGTGACCTGAACATGTGTGTATGATTCGCCAACCCCCGAGAATAACACTCTCACTTATCCTCCGCCCACGGGGGGAAAAAACCCGCAATCTCTACCATCTAAGCAGGACAGGGAATCGGGTGGGAACATCACCATCTCCAAGTTCCCCTCCAATACTGAGGAGGGCTGCAACAAATTACAGGAGGACATTAATAATTTTGAGGAAAGGGAAAATAATTGACAAAGAAAATTCAACATAAATTGAGGAGCACATGTAGGTAGGAAGATTAGCTAATTCACTTATTAGTTGAAAAATGTTGGTCTAGGTAGGGTAGAGCAATAAGGAATCTCAATAATATAAGTACACCAGTCATTAGAAGTTTCAACACAAATGAGCACGGTCATAAAAAGCAAATTGGGTTTTATTTCTAGGAAGATAAAATAGAAAAGTAGGTAACGTCTGCTTAACATCTATTGAACTTTTGTTAGACCATACTTGAGAGCACTATGTAAAATTTTGGTCTCCATATAACAATGTTACATACTCACTGGAGAGAGATGCAGGGAAGATTTACAAGGATGATAGCAGAAATGTATTGGTATGCTATCAAGAAATAACTGATGGGCTGGATCTTCTCTCTTGTAAAAAGGTTGAGGGGTGACAGAATGGAAGTCTTTACAATTATTATTAGATGTGATAGAGTGGATAAAGAGAGAATGTTGCCTCTTGTGAGGAAGCCAATAACTAGAGAACATTAATATAAAATGATCAAGAGACCCAGTGGAGTTTTCAGAATAAGCTTATTTATCCATGTGGTAAGAATGTGAAACTCTCAATCACAGAGTGTGGTCAAAATCAATAGTATAGGTGCATTTAAGGAGAAGCTAGACAAGTGAGGGAGAAGGGAACAAATGGTTGTAATGGGATATTTAGATCAAAAAAGATGGAAGGTGGCTTGAGTGGAGCATGGACTTGGGACTTGTTGGGACAAATAGTCTGTTACTTGCCACGTACCCTATGTAATCCAATGCAAAGTTACACACCATCCTAATTTGGAAATATATTACCATTCCTTCATCATTGCTAAGATAACATTTTTGAACTCTCTAACAGCACCGCCTGGAATAACGCAGTTGAAGAATTCATCACCAAGTTCCCAAGGGCAATTAGGGATGTCAATAAATGTTGTCCCTGCCAATGATGCCATATCCCATGAATGATTTTTTAAAAATAAGTGTTGGAAAGCTGTCACCTTGACTTCTGTGGTGAAGGTACTCCACAATAAGGTCATTCTTTGTCCGTGTGTGTCTCAGCCCCAAATTAAAATTGCAGTTTGAACCCAGTGACAACATCTGTTTAATAAAGAAGAATCACGTTGGGTTAAGACAAGTGTCTTTGTTGCCCGCTAAAAATATCAAGTTAAAATCAGAACCAGCCCTTCCAACAATTTCTGCCACCCAGATGTACTGAACTAAATTTAAATTTTTCAGCATGTGTATCTGAGAGTATCATAAATCTGTAATCTAGCAATCACTGTGTTCTGGGCAAATGTGTAAATTTTGCATATTTAAAAACTATACAAGATCTATCATTGAGTATGCTCATATATTCAGATTGGTATAAAAACAGGAACTCTTGAGTATAAACTATTCTTGATGCTCTCCCAGGTCAGTAGACATCCTATATTAACAGCAATGCCATTGTTCTGGACAAATAAAACAATGATTCTGTTGCACATCTATGTCTCCAATATTTCTTTTTGCATTTGTTTCTGGCAATACTCCTGTCATCACAATTTACTGCATTTTGGATTTTCAGTAAAATATTAATGCAGTAGTGATCCTGAATTAATGTTATATTCAAAAAGCTGCATCAGATTGCAACAGCCCTTATTAATGCTAATTTTGTGATTAGAAGCAAATTGATGTATTTAGGATGCAAGAACTGAAGGCTTATAATTTACATGATGGATTAGTGAGATTGCAAATGTGCTGTTGTTGAAATAACAATTATTAAAGTGAAGGAAACGCTAAGATAGATTTATAGAATCACTACAGTGCAGAAGGAGGCCATTCGGCCATCAGGTTTACATCGGCCCTCTGAAAGAGCACCCTAGACCATGCCCCCTCTATCCCCATAAACCAATAACCTCACCTAACCTTTTTGGACACTAAGGGACAATTTAGCTTGGCCAATCCACCTAACCTGCCTATCCTTGCACGAGAGGTATTAAAATTAAGGCAGGTTTTAAACTGCTTGCTCATATACAAAAATTAAGCAGTGAAAATGGTTCTTGGGCAATTTTCAAATTTATGTGCTAGGCTTTTTCAACCCATTGCTTCTTGGATTGAGTAGATAAATTTACTTATTCTTTTCCATGTTTGAGTTACAATTCTCCAACCTCTTCCCTGATCAATATGTGTCCCTAATTTGTTCGAATATCTTGGGGAGAATTGCCCATATTCTCTCTCAAAGGAAAAAATGGCCATGACTATTCACCACTGGGAACAGGCTCCTCAACCTTCGCTGCACAGAAAGAATGAAAAGACGGTCAGCAATGGCATGGGGTTACTGGGTTTGGCCGGGGGGGGGGGGGTGCGATATATGCGTTGCTACAGTCTTGGGGGTGTTATACTTACTATGTTGTTTTATTGTTGCTTGTTACTGTTTGTTATATGTTTTGTAAAAAATTTCAATAAAAATTATTTTTTTAAAAAAGCAATGGCATGGGGTCTTGGGTGCTATTTTGCCACTTTTCTGAACAATTATGGCTTAAATAGCGATTTCAAATTTACAACAAAGGTTTTCAATGTTGATTTGGAACTAGTTCAGTGAAGACTCAAATGTGAAAACTCACGACCTACCAGTATGTTTGAGCTGCTCATTCTGTAAAACAGAAGAAAGTCACTTAAATATTTTATTAGGCCGATCCTGTTAGGGTGAAGATCAACCTCTCCACCCTGTGCCCTGGCATGGCGAGGAGACCTGCTGGAATTCTTGACGCTTGAAAAGGTCAAATTCATTACGGTTATTCATTATGCACTTTTGAGAATTGGATCACATTGAACATCAGGGGGGTTGGGGGCTGGGAGGGTTGAGGGGAGGGGGACTGTATGTGTTAATGGTGACTATGGGTGATTCCTGATTCCTTTTTGTCATTTGTTTATGTTAACATGCGGGCTAATGTTTGGTGGGAGGATGGGATCGTTGTTATTGATATGGGGATGGACATTACATTCGTTACTGACTATTGTTTGTTGGGTGTAAATTTGGGAGAAAATGTGAAAAAAGAAGAATAAGAAAATATTTTTTTAAATGTATATATTTTATTAGGGGGCAGTGCGGTGGTTAGCATTGCTGTCTCACGGCACCGAGGTCCCAGGTTCGATCCCAGCTCTGGGTCACAGTCCGTGTGGAGTTTGCACATCCTCCCCATGTTTGCGTGGGTTTCGCCCCCACAACCCAAAGATGTGCAGGGTAGGTGGATTGGCCATGCTGAATTAATTGGAATAAAATAATTGGGTACTCCAAATATAATTTTTTTGTATAAATTTAATTAGGCTGGTCCAATAAAACTGGTGACTGGGACCATAATAGAGAAATGTTTGCCATAAATGAAACATTAATAAGATCATAAATCAGAAAATGGTTAAAGAGAGGTCATTCAGCCTGTTGTGTCTATGCCAGCCCTCTGTAGGATTGGTCAAGTAGTGCCACATCTCTGCCTGTTCCCTGTAGCCCTGCAATTTTTTCCCTTTTAGATGATATCCGATTCTATTTTTAAATCCTCAATTAACCCTGCCTCTGCCACACTTGAAGGCAGTACATTTCAGATCCAAACAATTTGCTGTTTGAAATCCGCCCCCCCTCGCCTCCCCCATGTCACCATTGCTGCTTTTGTGCCAATTTTCTTAAATCTGTGCCCTTTGGTTCTCTATTCTTCCATCAACGGCAGTAGTTTCTCCCCATCTACTCTTTGCAGACCCCTCATGATTTTGAATACCTCTATCCATCGTCTCTCAACCTACTCTTCTCCAAAGGGGCAGCATGGTGGTGCAGTGATTAACCCCTAGGACCCAGGTTCGATCCCGGCCCCAGGTCACTGACCGTGTGGAGTTTGCACATTCTCCCCGGGTCTGCATGGGTCTCACCCCCACAACCTAAAAAGATGTGTAGGATAGGTGAATTGGCCGTGCTAAATTACCCTTTAATTGGAAAAAAGAATTGGATACTCAAAATTTATTTTTTTTAAACTCTTCTCCATGGAAAACAGTCCCAACTTGACCAATCTTTCTAGGTAACTGAAGTCCCTAATCCCTAGAACCATTCTCATGAATCTTTTCTGCACCTTCTCAAATGCCTGCACCTTCTCAAATGCCTTCACATCTCTTCTAAAATGCTCCCTGTATTTTGTATTGTCTTTCTGCATTCTTCCTACTATAATGAAGAACTTCATACTTCTTGCATTAAATTTAATCTGCCACTTTCCATGCATTCCACCATCCTGCCTCTGTGCTTTTGAAGTTCAACATTATCCTCCTCATGATTCACTATACTTCCATGTTTTGTATCATCCACAAAGTTTGAAAGTGTGCCCTGTTCACACAGATCTAGGTCATTAATATATATCAGGCAAGGAGTGGTCCTAACAGCCAATCATAGGGAGCTCCACTATAAACCTGCCTCCAGTCTGAAAAACCACCACTACTCATGGTTTCCTGTCACTAAGCCAATTTAATATCCATATCACTACTGTCATGGGTTCTAACTTCACTCAAGTCAGTTTTGGGAGCATTTTATCAAATGCCTTGACGAAGTCCATGTACATCATATCAACAGCATTACTGTCAACTGTTACCTCATCAACAAACTCAGGCCAGACAATAAAATACAATTTGCCATTCAACAAATACACGCTGATTTTCCTCAACCCATATTTGCACAAATGGCTATTAACTTTGTTCCTAATTATAATTTCTAAAAGCTTACCAACCACCAAAGTCAAACTGACTGGCCTGTAGTTGCTGCTTCTCTATCACCCTTTTTTGAGCAAGGCTGCAACAATTATAATTCTCCAGTCTTCTGGCATCACCCCTGAGCTGATGCAAGATTGGAAAATAATGGCCAAATTATGCCTCCACGATTTCCATTGTCGTTTTCTTCTGTACACTTGGATGTATCTGATCTGGTTCTGATATCTTATCAACTTTAATTACAAACATCCTATCCAATACTACTCCTCATCAATCTGAAAGCCTTCAAATGTCTGAACTACCTGCTCTTTCACTGTTACTTGGGCACCATCTTTTTCCTTGGCAATGACAAATGCCAAGTATTCATTTAAAGCTGCAAACTTCATGCGCGGATCCCCTTTTTGATCCCCAATTGATCCCCCTCTTCTTCTTCCCACCCTTTTATTATTGAACTTCTATAAGAGAAAACCTTTTGGATTCCCTTTCATGTTCGCTGTCAGTCTCTTCTCTTTGTTTCTCTTTATTTGGTTATTAATTTCTCCTCTGAATCTTCTCTATTTGACCTAATTCTTAACTGTCTTATCCACCTGACATCTGTCATCGGCACACTTTTTTTCTGCTTCACCTTAATCTCGATCTGTTTCGTCATCCGAGGCCTCTGGTCCGAATTGTACGCTCATCTCCTGGCAGATTCTGAGGCGGGATGGAGTGTAAAAATGCATGGAAGGGATTCGCCCTGACCAGGATGCAATTTTACGGTGGAACGGGCAGGGCCTCCGATGGGAAAGGTTACCTTTGTCCCTATTAAGGCCCATAAATGGTTATTTAAGGGCCTTTTCCCACCCAGCCTCAATTTTCAGGCTAGTGGGTTCAGGTGAATCAGGGTGCCAAATAGAAAAGGTCTTATCCCTCTATCTTGGGAGGGAGGGGCAAGTGGGGCCCAATCTGAAGACCCCTTCAGATTTGAGGCGCCCTCCTCTCAGGGAGTTCAGGCCCTCTGTACCCCCAGGCCTACCCACCTGCACCGAGAACGTCTGGTTGCCACTCCCAAGATCCCTGGTATTTGCCTCAAGTGCAGTCCCACAACTTAGGCTCAGGAACGACGCTTCATAACCACAACACCGCTGTGCCTGGAGCGGCTGGAGAACTGTCAGAAATCTGATAAACCTACAGCTCTCCAAGACCTCCAACCAAGAGTGTATAATAAATAGCAGAATGCCTGTCACAGTTGAGGAGGATGCATTCCCTGCTGATTATCTGGCTGGCAGGCACTGAGTACTCGCCATTCCCCACCCCCCCCCCCCCCCCCCCCCCCCCCCCCCATTCTTACCTTAGTTCCCGGGGTTTGCTGCTCTGCATCTGGCTTTGCTCCTGGTTCTGCTGCTGAATTGGCACTGAATTTCTGGACTCCAATTGGGACTTCAGCTGCTGCACGTAATGGCCAATGTCTGCCACTAGATGGAGTGTGGTCAAGATATCGGGAGGTATACTGTAATTCCTTTGAACGTTTTACATTGTACAATATTGTACATTGTCTTTTTATATTTACTGATTGGTGTTGCAAGTTATTTCAGTTAGGAATGCACATTTATGGTACAATATTTGAAATTATATATTGTTTTTCTCCAGGTAAGAAATGTCCAAGGAAGCTACAGCTGGCTATGCCATTAATACCCATGGGACCCTATGATTCGTTCAATTTAAGTCGCAATTTTCAAGAAGGCAGCCACGACTTTTTAGTGAGGAATTTACTGTAATCATTTTTTTCAAGACCTCCCATTGTTCAGTTACCATTTTGCCTGCTAATGTTTGACTTAAATTTATCTGTGCCAGATCCAATCTTACCCCATTGAAGTTAGTTTTCCTGAGTTAATTATTCTTATTCTGAATTGCTCTTTGGCCTTTTCCATAGCCAACCGTAACCTTGTACAATGATCACTGTTCCCTGAATGTTCTCCGACTAACGCTTGATCCACCTCATTCCCAAATCCAGGCCTGACAATACCTCCTTTCTCATTAGACTGGAAACAAACTGGTGGAATACAATTCTCCTGAACACACTTTACAAAATCTTGCCGCTCTCTGTCCTTTGCGCTACTACCTTCCCAGAATATATTCAGGTAATTCAAGTCCCCCATTATAATCGCGTACCAGCCTTCCCGAACAGGCACTGGAATGTGGCGACTAGGGGCTTTTCACAGTAACTTCATTGAAGCCTACTCGTGACAATAAGCGATTTTCATTTCATTTTCATAACTACTCTGTAATTCATCCATTTCTGTTATTTTCTTGTAAATTTGTTTTTCTACATCTTTCCCACTACTTGGTTACCTAAAAACTACACTGAGCAATGTAACTGCACATCCTTCAGGGAAAGAAATCTACAATCATTACATAGTCTGGCCTGAATGTGACTCCAGATCCACAGCAATGTGGTTGACTCTAAAAAGAAAATGCCCTCAGAGATGGACAATAAATGCTGGCCCAGCCAGCGACACTCTCATCCCATGAACAAAAAATAAATATAAGAAAAACATTTCTCCTTATTTCTAGCCAAAAATATTTTATTCTGTCCATGGTCCCTTTGGAACTTCCTCTGTCTCCAGCACTGTAATATTCTCCATAATCAGAACTGCCACCCCTCTCCTTCCTTTTCTCTCTTTCCTGAATACCTTGTATCCAGGAATATCTAATACCCACTCCACCTCTTCTTTGAGCCAATTTCTGTTTTAGCCACAACACCCTATTTCCACATGGCTATCTCAACTCACCAATCATGCTCACCTCACCCCACACATTCACAAAAACCTACACAGTAACCCTAATTTAGACGCGTCTTAAAGACACTCAGTGATTTGGCCTCCACAGCCTTCTGAGGC
The DNA here is from genome assembly GCF_902713615.1 of Scyliorhinus canicula. Lineage (NCBI taxonomy): Eukaryota > Metazoa > Chordata > Chondrichthyes > Carcharhiniformes > Scyliorhinidae > Scyliorhinus > Scyliorhinus canicula. The sequence goes on along the minus strand of NC_052162.1, from coordinate 60,853,511 downwards.
AAAGAGTTCCACAGATTCACCACCCTCTGAAGAAATTCCTTCTCATCTCTGTTTTAAAGGGTTGTCCCTTTAGTCTGTGATTGTGTCCTTTGGTTCTAGTTTTTCCAAGTGAAAATATCCTCTCCACGACCACTCTATCCAGGCCTTGCAGTATCCTGTGAGTTTCAATAAGATCCCCCCTCATCCTTCTAAACTCCAATGAGTACAGACCCAGAGTCCTCAACCATTCCTCATATGACAAGTTCTTCATTCCAGGGATCATTCTTGTGAACCCCCTCTGGACCCTTTCCAAGGCCACCACATCCTTCCTTAAATACGGGGCCAAAATTGCTCACAATATATCCTACTCTGACTTTCACAATATTATTTGCACCTTGCTATCATTGTTGAGAATTACATCCTGGTTCCCACAGCCTTGCCAAGTTAGTTTAAACCCCCTCAATAATACCAGCAAATTGCCCCTCAAGGAAATTGGTCGCAGTTTTTTGTTTGAAGCCCATCTGTCCTTTTCAGGTCCCATCTCCAGGGAACTGATCCCTGTATCTGAAGTATCTCAAGCCCTCCCACCTGCACTATCTCCCCAGCCATGCAGTTGTTCATCTGCTCTGTCCTTCTATTTCTATACTTGCACATTCATTCCAGGGGCTGGAGCTGTCCTGCCAGTCTTCCATCTATCAGAGAACAAAATATATTATTTAAGAAAAGACTCACCAGCTTTTCTTAATAAAAGCAAATTACTGCGGATGCTGGAATCTGAAATGAAACAGAAAATGCTGGAAAATCTCAACAGGTTTGACAGCATCTGTACGGAGAGAAAAGAGTTAACTCTTCTGTTGTCACTTAAACATGGGGAAGTTAATTGAAATGCTTTACTTCATCATTATTTTCAAAATGAAATATTTAATTTTCCAGCTTTTTAAACTATCTAGTTAAGGGAACAGCAGTAGCCACCAACTCGGGCTTCCTATCACAGCACATGTTTTTTTTCACCTTGCTCCCGAAGTGATTTTTACCTGTTGTGCGCTTCTCCCAATCGTGGTGATCCCCACTTTCTCCTGGTCCGATTTACAATGATCCCGACCTACCGATGGTATTATTTTAACCAGAAAGATAAATGAATTTCTAATTCCTGGATACTTCTACATATCCAGACAGCCCTAGAAAATGTCAATTCAGCAGCTTATGTTCTCAAAGTATTTTTGTGAATCTCTATTTGCGCATTCGACAAATGGATGTTTCAATTTGTGAATGATTGTCGCTTTAAAAAAAACTGTATTTGGACAAAATTGATTTTGAACTCCTATTTGTTCCCGGTTCACCCCTTGACTTTGGGAGCGATCTCTGTGTTGGTGTTGAGCAGCGAGCGATATGACACTGGGCGCTTGTTTGACGCAACAATCTCTCATCTCTGTTGGGTAGAGAGAGCAATCCTTTGTGTAGTCCCCGCCGCCCCCAGGGCTGCTCCCTAGCCCTTCTCTCTTTCACACAACGGACTCTCCCTGCACACAAGCCACCTTTCTACCAGGATGAAGCTCAAACTCCAGGCTCATACCAGTTGGCGAGCCCAAGCAATTCAGTTAAATTCAGTGGCAAGGAATCTTGAAATTGCTTATGACCCTCTATCTGTGTTGTAGGAAGCGAAGCTCACACTCGCCGGATAGATACACTGGAAATAAGTCATCCCTTTTGCAAAAGAGGCGGGTAAGATCAAAGCGATTCCAATAGATATACATACGCTTTCAAAATTAATGTACAGCATCTGGAAATATTCGGGTGATATACTCCAGTGTCTATTTCCAAGGAGAGGTCGTCAACGCGTGCTGTATATTTCGTACTCTTAATACGCTGGTCGACCTATAACATCCTGCATTTGTAACTGAAACACAGTATTGTACTGGCGGCACCAAGATTCAGATGTAAACTACATTTCTGCATGTGAAATTGGGGGTGGGGGGGTGGGGGGATTGTTGGACGTGAAAGTTGATCACGACCCATCGAGGAATCTGTTTTTAAAATTAAATGGCAGTAAGGCAAAGACGTTAACGTATCCACCCGGCTATTCGAGAGCAACTTTCTCATCAATGATTAAATCAAGACTTAATGAAAGTCGCGGTTGGGGCTGCACGGGTCGTAAATTCCTCTTAGTCCTGATCAGCAAACACATTTAACATGCGATTTGAACAGCAATCTGTGAATGCATTAGAAAGTAAATAATGGCCCAGGCATTGCTGAATATATAACGGCAGATTAACAGAAAATGTCATTATTAGTTCACAAAACTTAAGTGCCATCAATTCCTATTCTCCACAAATTGCTGGATGATTGCGCCACTCCCCTGCCAGCTCGGAAAATGGGAAGCTCTCCATTGAGATTAATTGCATGTCGCTGCATTCTTCAAAACAAATTAATCTCGCTAATACCATTTTGGCTGCTAATTCATGTCAGAACGACCAATAAACGTGTTCCATGGTATTGACATGAAACTCAACATTGGTGGGTCAGAAAAGAAACAAAAGAAGCTGTGAAGTTTCACTGCAGTAAATTATACCTCCAGGTTTTATTTTTTTCTTTCGTCTATCAGAGAGTATTTTCTTGTGTCAGCTGGGACTCACTTAGCAGCACATTGGCCCCCGAATCACAAAATTATGGGTTCAAGTGTCACTCCAGGGCTGACAGTCCAGTGCGATACTGAGGGAATTTTATCATCATTCAGATGAGATATTAAAGCAAGGCCCGTCAGCTCGGGTTGTTATAAAAGGTCCCATGGCACTGTCTTGAAGAACAGGGGCATTCTCCCTGCTGTCCTGGACAAAAATTACCACTCAATCAACAGCCCAAAAATAAATGGATTATCTGGTAATAAAAGCAAAATTACTGTGGATGCTGGAAATCTGAAACAAAAACAGAAATGCTGGATAGCATCAGGTCTGACAGCATCTGTGGAGAGAGAAATGGTTAACATTTCGAGTCAATCTGGTCAGATTGCTGTTTGCTCGAGTGAAGAGAAAATTAGCTCCTGCATTACAACAGTAACTAAATTTTTTAAAGTACTTAATTGGCTGTAAAGTGCTTTGAGACGGTGAAAAAGCACTACAAAAATGCAAGTCTTTCTTTTCTATCGCTTTCCTATTAATATCATGAGGCAATCAATTTCAGTTTGCAAAGCAGTTTTGACCACAAATGAATTAGATTAATTTAAAAATAGGAAGAAGTCTTACGACACCAGGTTAAAGTCCAGCAGGTTTGTTTTGAATCACTAGCTTTCAGAGCACTGCTCCTTCCTCAGGTGAAAGAGATCCTTCAACTGAGGAAGGAGCAGTGCTCCAAAAGCTCGTGATTTGAAACAAACCTGTTGGACTTTAACCTGGTGTTGTAAGACTTCTTACTGTGCTCAACTTAGTCCAATGCAGGCATCTCCACATCACTTAAAAATGGTTTTGGGATGGAAGTCCGAATGTTTGTCCATTTTGTACACTGACCCTACTGTTCTATTACTCCTCAAAAATTAATACAATTCCATACACAACTGGATTACAAAGTACTCCTCTTCTGATTTGTTCATTTTACTTTTCCTTTCTGGTCTTTTCCATTTATGCATGAATGTCTCTGTCTTCAGTGATGGGGGAGCAAAGTACATTATGTGGGCTGAAACATTTTCGGTCAGAAATGTGGAGTGGATAATCCACCTTGGTCATCACCTGAGGTCCCCAGCATCACAGGTGCCAGTCTTCAGCCAATTCGATTCGCCCCATGTGATGTCAAGAAACAGTAGAAGGCACTGGATACTGCAAACACTGAGGGATTGAAAATATTCTGGCAATAATACTTGTGCCCAGAACCTGCTGCGCCCCTCACCAAGCTATTCCAGTACAACTACATCTATCCGGCAATGTGAAAAATCGCCCAGGTATATCCTGTCCATATAAAGCAGGACAAATCCAACCCAGCTAATTACCGCCCCATCAGTCTACTCTAAATCATCAAGAAAGTGAGTGATAGAAAGTATCATCAACAGTGCTATTGAGCTGCACTTCCTCGCCAAGAACCTGCTCTCTCCCCAGTTTGGGTTCTGCCACAGCCACAACGCTTTTGACCCTATCCTTGGTTCAAACCTGGACAAAATAGTTGAACTCAAAGGTGAGATGAGAGTGACTGCCTGTGATATCATGGCAGCAGCTTCAAAGAGTCCTGATGTCAATGGAAATTGGGGGAAAACTGTTCACTAGTTTGAGTCATAGCACAAAGGATGTTGGTTGTGGTTGCTGGAAGTCAGTCAGCTCAGTACCAGGACGTAGCTGTAGAAGTTCCTCAAAGTAGTGTCCTGGATCCAACCACCTTCAGCTGCTTCCTCAATAACCTTGCCGTAATCAGTAGTGGGGTTGTTTGCCGATGATTGTACAATGTTCACAACATTTGCAATTCCTCATATGCCAAAGCAGTTCATGTCCACGTGCATCAAGACCTGAACAACATTCGGGCTTGGGATAATAAGTTGCAAGTGTCCCAGTTTAGATGGGACAGAAAGAAATACATATCAATGTCACTCTGTAAAAATTTTTAAAATAGACAAGGCTTTCCTTGCGTGGCCATGACTCATACCAGAGGAACTTCTAACCATCAAAAAATGAGCAGGGAGCTCATTATTTTTAAAAGAGATACTTTTGCCTCTGTGACTGCCGACAGTGGAATTCCAGAGAAATACACTAACCCTTTTTCCATTTCTACAGCAGAGCTCCAGCCTCGGAGATGTTATGTCTGTATCAGCCAGCTCTGGACAAAGGCAGCTATTTGTGACTCCTATTTCCCACGGTGATGTTAATGGCCAGTTGTTACCTGCTCTCAAGCACAATGGATTTCAACCAGAGGGCCTTGTTAGTTACCCAAAGCCAAGCTGTCACATGACTACGACTTGAGCTGTGAGAATTCCTTTAATTAATAAGCCGTTGGAAGTTATCATCAGTTACTGTTTGACCTACGAAGAGAACAGGACTCGAGGCAAAAGCCTGTGCAATCTGCCATTTTACCATCAAACCGGGAGCAACAGAAAGAACTTGGTCCAGGTACAATTACCTGGTTCTCATGTACACTGCAGACTACAGGAACATTGGAACTGGTGCCTTCAAGCCTAATTCAACACTATATGCCTTCTCCTGTCGTGGAAGTCTTGCTTCTGGAAAGACAGATCATTCTGCAACAGTCACCCAACCTGCCCTTGGAAGAAACCCTTCATTAGACTTTTGATTCTGGACTCATGTAAAACCTTAACTTCTATTTTATTGTGATCTGGTCCTGTACCCCATTCTTTCCGTTATCCCTCTTTTATTGTATGATTGCAAAAAGGGGCCAACATTGTGAACCCCCTTTCCACGTGCTGTGTGTGTGAAATAAACCAACCTCTTATTTTGTCTTATCTCGAGTTTGCTTTGCAAGTTATTCATAGAGGATTGGAACACTCCAAATTTAAGGGTTGGGGAAAATATGCCATCTCTTATAAAAGGGGAAATCGAAAATCAAATAAAGCCTTTCTGTTTATGGGCAGTGAGAGGAGAAATCAGAGCTATTTGCATTCATCCCTGTCCTATCTGTAAAGCCAGTAACATTTGCACCACACAAGTGACAGACAATGACCATCTCCAACAAGAGATAATCCAACCATCTCCCCTTGACACTCAACGGCAGGCATTTTCATCACTGAATCCCCGAATATCAACATTGTGAGGTTGCCATTAACCAAAAGCTGAACTGGAGCACTATAAGTACTTTGGCTACAAGAGCAGGTAAGTGTCTCGGTATGCAACGGAGAGTAACTTGCCCCTGACTCAAAGCCTGTCAACCATTTAGAAGACACAAGTGAGGAGTGTGATTAAATACGCTCCACTTTCCTGGGTGAGTGTGGCCCCAATAACAATCAACACACAGCATCATCATGACCAGACCCATTGCTCTGAACTTTCATTTTTGTGCACACAGAGAAAAAAGAAAAATTAACTTCTGCCTACCATATCTTTCGCAAAGGAATGGCTCACTGAACTGAAAAAATCAAACACTACCAACTCAAATGAACAACAACACCACCACCCCAACTCCATTCCATACCCATCCCTTTGGTGCGGGAGTCATGGCAACTGCATTGTCTGGTTAGCTAGGCTGACCAAATAAAATTATTAAATATTATAGATGCGCACCATTTTGGGAATGTGCGAACAACCACCCTCACCCCAACCATTGCATCAAGTTAATCTGAACTGAGGAACAGAATTCTAATACAGCTGGTATTCCAGTGAATTGCCAAAAATAACATACCAAATAACTTGTTTCCTAATGTTAACACCCATTTAAACAAAATTAATTTCACACCAGCCCAATATAAATGAACCCCAACTTTCCTCCAGACTAGACAGGTTATTAAAAAGGTACAAAATGATAATGTTGCCTGTGCAGAATAACATAACATCACTCGCAAAGGATATTTCAGGAATTTTATAAGCAATTAAAAACAGAATTACCCCAAGAGGAACAACAAATTCTACAAACTTCAGTTTCCATTTTTTACCTGTTCTGGCAAACTGTGAGCCACACCATCCCTCTTTTCTGCATTTCCAAATCTAAACCACAGCAGGTTATATTTACATTATGGTTTGTGATCTGCAGTTTGGGTTCAAAATAATCGGGTATGGAGATTTTTACTTTTGATAAAGTTTAAAGCACTTTAATAATGCTACAGCATTCACTTTGCTGCAAAGCTTTGTGAGAGTGCAAATGCATCTTTGAACTTTCTGAATCTATATGTACTTGACACTATTAATTGTATCTATTCAATTCCATGTTTAAATTGAAACCGTTCATCAAAATACTTTACAGTCTAGAAGATGATTATTCAATCCAACAAACTGCTGGCTCGCTGAAACAGCTATCCATTTAATCCCATCTCTCTGCCATTTTCCCAAATCCTTTCCCCATTTTCTCATCAAACATCACTTTTACGGTAATAACACTCTGGTATACTCTCAGATTCCTCTTCCGTATATGCTTTCTGATATATCCGTTTTATTTCTACATCTTTCTGTTGTAATTCCGCCAATTTTCCTGAACTAAAAATATCCGCCTCATCCTCCACCTGTTCTTGTTCTTTTTCAACCATCTGATCAAAAATCGTTTCTGATAATTGCACTTAAACTTCACTTTAACTTAAACTCTTTGATTTCTACTCTTGTCTTAACCTGTGATTTTGCGACCGGGTAACTACACAATCCGAAAAAATCCCAGGATATTCGTCCTTGAACACTTCAGTTGTCTGATTTTCCACTGGCTTATCAACCACAGTAGGCATCACTCCCACCTGCGATCCAGCGCTATCTTTACCCAAAATAAACTGTATTCCTGGACAAGATACTTTCTCTATTACTCCTACTACCACTTCACCACTGACTCTTCACTGGACTTTCCAACCTTACCTTATATGATGGAACGCTACTCTTCTCACCCTGAATTCCACATATCACCACCTTTTCTGACAACATTCTTCCAAAATTACATAATTCCTCATCTCTTACCATTAAAGATTGACTCCTGAGGGTTGTTAAGAAGGCGTACGGTGGGCAGCATGGTGGCCTAGTGGTTAGCACAACCGCCTCACGGCGCTGAGGTCCCAGGTTCGATCCCGGCTCTGGGTCACTGTCCGTGTGGAGTTTGCACATTCTCCCCGTGTCTGTGTGGGTTTCGCCCCCACAACCCAAAAATGTGCAGAGTAGGTGGATTGGCCATGCTAAATTGCCTCTTAATTGGAAAAAATAATTGGGTAATCCAAATTTTTTTTTAAAAGAAGGCGTACGGTGTGTTAGCTTTTGTTGGTAGAGGGATTTCGGAGCCATGAGGTCATGTTGCAGCTGTACAAAACTCTGGTGCGGCCGCATTTGGAGTATTGCATGTAATTCTGGTCGCCGCATTATAGGAAGGATGTGGAAGCATTGGAAAAGGTGCAGAGGAGATTTGCCAGAATGTTGCCTAGTATGGAGGGAAGATCTTATGAGGGAAGGCTGAGGGACTTGAGGCTGTTTTCATTAGAGAGAAGAAGTTTAAGAGGTGACTTAATTGAGGCATACAAGATGATCAGAGGATTAGATAGGGTGGACAGTGAGAGCTTTTTCCTCGGATGGTGATGTCTAGCACGAGGGGACATAGCTTTAAATTGAGGGGAGATAGATACAAGACAGATGTCAGTGGTAGGCTCTTTACTCAGAGAGTAGTAAGAACGTAGAATGCCCTGCCTGCAACAGTAGTGGACTCGCCAACACTAAGGGCATTCAAATGGTCATTGGATAGACATATGGATGATAAGGGAATAGTGTAGATGGGCTTTAGAGTGGTTTCATAGGTCGGCGCAACATCGAGGGCCGAAGGGCCTGTACTGCGCTGTAATGTTCTATGGTCATTTTTGATCTTTTGCAAAACACTGTCTTATGAAAAGCTGTTTTAGATTTTGTCTCCAGCACTGTCCCTTAGGGAGCATTCCATTCCCAAACAACCCTTCTTGTAAAATGTTCTCTGCCTCTTAGTGATGATCCTAAATCTCCAGTTACCAAATCACCAATATTTTTGATGAAATATCGCAGATCTGAAACATGAACTCTGTTTCTCAAGCGACAGATGCTGCCCTGCCTCTTTAGTAAGGCCAGCATTTTCTGTTTTTCGCATCTGTAGTGGAAATTATTTTCCCTATTTACCTCAAAATTTCACCTTTTTCAATATCGCTATTGGTGAGTGGGAGACTTCAGGGGGAGCGGGTGGTCTTGGTTAATGTTTATGCCCCCAACTGGGATGATGCGGGCTTCATGCGGCGTATGCTGGGCCTGATCCCGGACCTGGAGACAGGGGGATTCATCCTGGGTGGGGACTTTAACACGGTGCTGGATCCAGCTCTGGACCGCTCGAAGTCTAGGACGGGCAGGAGGCCGGCAGCGGCCTTGGTGCTGAGGGGGTTCATGGATCAGATGGGAGGGGTGGACCATTGGAGGTTTTTGAAGCCGGGTGGGTAGGGAGTTCTCCTTTTTCTCCCAAGTTCATAAGTCGTACTCCCGGATTGACTTTTTCGTGCTTAGCAGGGCGCTGATCCCGAGAGTGGTGGGGGCAGAGTATTCGGCGATAGCCATTTCTGATCATGCTCCACATTTGGTGGAGCTGGGGGAGGGGAAGGACCAACGCCCGCTGTGGAGGTTGGATGTGGGGCTTTTGGCAGAGGAGGAAGTGTGCGGTCGGATCCTTAGGGGTATAGAGGGGTATCTGGAAACCAATGACAACGGGGAGGTGCAGGTTGGGATGGTTTGGGAAGCGCTAAAGGCAGTAGTTAGATGGGAAATGGTATCTATTCGGGCGCACAGGGACAAAGTCAGGGCAATTATCTCTTTGCTCCTGAAGCGGGACAAGGACCCCCTTCAGTGTGGGTCTTATAGGCCGATCTCGCTCCTTAACGTAGATGTCAAGTTGTTGGCAAAGGTGCTGTCTAGGATGGTGGAGGATGTGGTCCCGACGGTGATTCATGAGGACCAAACGAGGTTTGTAAAGGGGAGACAATTGAATGCCAACGTGCGGAGGCTCCTGAATGTTATGATGATGGCGCCGGTGGCTGGGGAGTCAGAAATAGTGGCGTCCATGAAAGCTTTTGATAGGGTGGAGTGGAGTTACCTGTGGGAGGTGTTGCGGAGGTTTGGGTTTGGTGAGGGGTTCATTAGCTGGGTGAGGTTGCTGTACAGCTCCCCGGTGGCGAGGTGACGAATGGGAGGAGGTCAGAGGACTTTCGGCTTTCGAGAGGGACGAGGCAGGGGTGCCCCTTGTCTCCCCTGCTCTTCGCGTTAGCAATTGATCCCCTGGCCATGGCGCTGAGGGACTCGAAGGGTTGGAGGGGGATTGTGCGGGGGGGGGGGGGGGGGGGGGGGGGAGCACCGGTTGTCGCTGTATGCAGATGATCTGCTGCTGAGGGGATGCCAGAAGTGCTGAGGATACTTGAGGAGTTTGGGGACTTTTCAGGATATAAGCTAAATGTGGGGAAAATCAAGCTGTTTGTCCTGCACCCAGGGGGTCAGGAGAGGGAGATAGGGGAACTTCTGTTGAGCAGGGCTGAGGGGAGCTTTAGGTATCTTGGGGTCCACGTGGCTAGGACCTGGGGGGATATGTATAGGCTTAACTTTTCAAGGCTGGTGGGGCAGATGGAGGAGGAGTTCAGGAGATGGGATACGCTACTGCTCTCGTTGGTGGGCAGGGTCCAGTCGGTTAAAATGACGGTGCTCCCGAGGTTTTTGTTTCTTTTCCAGTGCCTCCCCATGCTGATCCCGAAGGCTTTTTTTAGAAGGGTGAATAAGTCGATTCTGGGGTTTGTGTGGGCGCGGAAGGCCCCGAGAGTAAGGAGGGTATTTTTGGAGCGAAGAAGGGAGGTAGGGGGCCTGGCGTTACCCAACCTGTGTGGATATTATTGGGCGGCGAACGTGGCGATGATTCGTAGGTGGGTGACGGAAGAGGAGGGTGACACATGGAAGAGACTGGAGGTGGCGTCCTGTGCGGGTACGAATCTGGAGGCCTTTGTGACGGCCCCACTTCCACTCCCCCCAGCAAAGTACTCCACGAGTCAGGTGGTGGTTGCGTCTCTCAAAATCTGGGGACAGTGGAGGCAGCATAGGGGGGAAGTGAAGGCCTCAGTTTGGGCCCCGATACGGGGTAATCACTGTTATGCGCCAGGGAGAACGGTTGGGGGATTTGGGAGTTGGCACAGAGCAGGCATCAGACAGTTTGGGGACCTCTTCGTGGATGGGAAGTTCGCGACTCTGGAGGAGCTGGTGGGGAAGTGGAACCTCCCCCCTGGGAACGCTTTTAGGTTTATGCAGGTCAGGGACTTTGTTAAGAGGCAGGTGGCGGAGTTTTCACGGCTGCCGCCAAGGGGGGTGCAGGACAGGGTGCTTTCGGGGACGTAGGTCGGGGAAGGGAAGATCTCGGCTATTTACCAACTGATGCAGGAGGAGGAGGAGGCCTCAGTAGATGAGCTCAAAGCAAAATGGGAGGAAGAGCTAAGGGAAAAGATTTAGGATGGAACCTGGTCGGATGCCCTGGAGAGGGTGAATTCTTCCTCCTCTTGCGCACGGCTCAGCCTAATTCAGCTGAAGGTGCTGCACAGGGCTCACATGACGGGGGCAAGGATGAGCCGGTTTTTCGGAGGGGAAGACAGGTGTGGGAGGTGTTCGGGTGGCCCGGCAAACCACACCCATATGTTTTGGGCATGTCCGGCTCTGGAGGGGTTTTGAAAGAGGGTGGCAGGGATTTTGTCGGAAGTGGTTGGGTCCAGGGTCAGGCTGGGCTGGGGGCTCGCGATCTTTGGGGTAGCTTCGGAGCCGGGAGTGCAGGAGGCGAGAGAGGTCGGCATTCTGGCCTTTGCGTCTCTAGTAGCCCGGCGCAGGATTCTGTTACAGTGGAGGGATACGCGGCCCCCGAGTTCGGAGACCTGGGTCAACGACATGTCAGGGTTCATCAAGTTGGAGAGGATGAAATTTGCCCTGAGGGGGTCGGTACAGGGGTTATTTCGGCGGTGGCAGCCCTTTCTCGATTTCCTGGCGAAGGGGTAGAGAGTGGTCGGTCTCTGCAGCAACCGTGGGGGGGGGGGGGGGGGGGGGGGGGGGGGGGGGGGGGGGGGTTGGTGATGGTTGGGGGGGGGGTTTTGCGGTGGTGGGTTTGTTATGTTATTTTCTTTCTTGTATTGCTATTTTTTATTATTTATTTTGGGGGAGGGAGAGTTCATTTTTTTTTGTTTTGTTTTGGCGTGGAAACACGCCTTGTTTGTTTTAAATTGCGGGGAGAAAATTTGTTATTGTTATTAAAAAGCTTGAATAAAAATTATTTTTTAAAAAAATATCCCTTTAATTTTTGTTTTAGTTAAAACAGACCGAATTTTTCAAAGTTTCTTATAATTAAAACCAGATTTTGTAGGTACCTTCTCAGTAAAAATAAAACTTGGGACCTCGGAATGTCATTAAGTACTTCAAAGCCAATTAATTAATTTTTGAACTGCTTGAATTGTGTTATTTGTTCAAGAGAGCATCTTAGGAAAGGCTGGAATTTGTTGCCCAATTAGAGTTGTCCTTGAGAAGGAGGGGTTTTACCATCAGGATTGGGCAACAACTACTGGCCTTACCAGTGATGCTCATATCCCATGAAAGAATGGAAAACAAGTCACTATTACAATTTGTGCACATCACAATCTCACAAATAGCAATGATTTAAAAGATTTCTCAAAATGTTTTGGTGGTATTTCTTGAGGAATAAATTTTGGTCAGTACAGAGAGAATTTTGTTGCTCTCATTTGAATGGTGCCATTAAATACTTTATGAGCAGAATCTTCACAGTCCGATGACGGCTGGGTGAAGTGGTGTAGACCCACTGATGGCAATGGTGGCTTTTAACGTCATTTGTGTGGCATTAAATTAGAAAAATGCCGAGGCACAGATTTCACATTGGATCACTGGGAGGTGGCCTCTGATTGCCCCACCCACCCCAAACAAACACTTCAATAATCCGGGCCCCATGTTTATCATATATAATCTGGATGGCATGGTAGCACACTGGTTAGCACTGTTGCTTCACAGTGCCAAGGTCCCAGATTCAATTCCCGGCTTGGGTCACTGTCTGTATGGAGTCTGCACATTCTCCCCCTGTCTGCGTGTGTTTCCTCCGGATGCTCCGGTTTTCTTCCACAAGTCCCAAAAGAGATGCTGTTAGGTGAATTGGACATTCTGAATACTCCCTCAATGTACCTGAACATGCGCCGGAATGTGGCGACTAGGGGACTTTCACAGTAACTTCATTGCAATGTTAATGTAAGCCTACTTGTGACAATGATAAAAATTATTATTGTTAAAAGGCTGCTCTTGCACCCAACTAGCACACTTCAAGTAAGAGTAAGCTACTGGGAAGTCATGCCTACCAAAAATAAGTAGCATACTGCCCAAAATTCGCCAGTGCCTCCCTCAAGTACCTGCTGGATGCAGTGGAGGCCCACCACAATGTATTCTACCCATCATCTGGGTGAAGAGCCTCATTCAAGGTGACCAGTCCAACATGATAGGTGGTGGCAGCAGTGGTCAGTGCCAATGCCTTTGAGAAGAGGACAGACATCCAGTGCCGTTCATACTTGTGACAGTAAAAATTATTATTATTAGTTTCATAAAGAATTGTGCACCAGCCATCTCAGATGTGATTTCCTCTCACTTTAGTATTTGGTAATGTTCTCTTTTCATATTCTTATTAAGAGCTTTAGGACCCATGCATATGCAAATTTTGCCATTCTTTTTCTTCACACAACCCATGGAGTTTACCCAGTCGGTAGGTTCTGTTGTGTTCTGTGCTATGACCATTGCAATGGTGTACATAGAACATCTAGTTGTTTAACTAGAAAGATGATTTATTAACAAAATGTGGAAAGATAACACAGGAACTATAATGCAGACAAAGGTTACTAAATTAATTCCATGAATTTTCCTGGATCTACTCTAACTGCGACTATCCTTTCGTATTTCCCACTACCAACAGCCCGGTATCTCCAGTCATGTGATGTATCTCTGACGCCACCAGCTGGTTGGAGGTCGAATTGCTAACTATCTATAGAACTGTGCAGAGGCATATCACCCTAGGTTCTACTATTTTTCTGATTGCTTTCAATTTTGTCATTCTGTCCAGCTCAATTTTGAGGCAATGCTGAAAAGGTGCAGGTACTCTTCTGGGTGTCTATATCACAGGTTTTGCATCTTCGTTGAGTTGTATCTTGTAGGTGAATGGTAGTGTACCAAAACCTGTGAACACATCGCTGAATTTGCTGATAATGTTCTCAGAATCATTGGAGTGTTTATCCAATCAGTTGTGGATGCTATACACCAACTACACCAGACCTAATTCTTCACAGGACTGTTGAACTAATAATGAATCCAAGCCCTCGGATACGATACAGAATGGCATGGAATAAACTTTGTTGTTCACCACCCACACTTGGGTCACAAGCACCATAACATTTATTGCTTGAACCATTATAATCTCTCAGAGATATTTTGTGATTTCTTCTAATCAGCTGAATTTTTAGATTTTTTAAATATCAGTCATGCTGATTAAATTGGCTTTAGCACCAGTGTCTAACTTGAATTGAACCACTGTACCACTCACTTCAAGTGGCAGCAGCCATTTGTCCTCATCAACTGCATTTATTTTAAATGGAGCATCAGTTTGCCATTTTTTAGTGCTGGAGAATCTTTTGATGTCTCCAAAAACATTTTCCTCTTCGATATTACTCCAACAAACAATGATGTTCTTCACTGAAGACTGTGGTCTGGGGCTGAGCTCAGAGTAACAATTCTGAGCAAAGTGATTTTTTTTTCTTTGTATCTGGAACAAAACTTGGCAAACGCTGGACACTGCCTTAATTTGTGCCTGTGACCACATCTTTTACACAGAAATAGTTTGCCCTGATCACTAACCTGTTTGTTGGTGTGCAAGGAGCTGCAGGAACATTCCCACCTTTTTTGGAAGTCTCCTGTCTTTTTGGAAAAAGAGCGGCAACCGGAACTTTCTCCTCTAAGAAGACGCTGCCATTACTGAAAAACATTTCAGAATGCTGTGCTGCTAGCTTGTGAGCCTGTCCTGCCTCCCCTTCGGTGGGAAACGTGGGAAGGACGGCACCAGTCTGCATACAAAATTCCGCAGCTGTAAGTGTCTAAAGTTGTTCCCACTCGCCAGCCCAAACTTCTCCTCCAGCGCCCTCGTACTCGAAAAGTCCCCTTCCAGGAACAGACCCCCCATCCTCACAATCCCTGCTCTCCTCCACAGTCGATACCCCCCGTCCATCTTCCCCGGGGCAAATTGGTGGTTGCCGCAGATTGGGGTCCACACCAAAGCTCTTACCTCCCCTACATGCCTCCTCCACTGGCTCCAGATCCGAAGAGCCGCCACCACTATCGGGCTGGTGGAGTACCGTGCCGGCGGAAGCGGCAGAGGCACCGTGACCAGGGCTGGTAAGCTAGTCCCCCTGCACGAAGAAGCCTCCATCCGCTCCCAAACCGACCCCGCATCCACCATCCATTTCCTTATCATCGCTATGTTGGCCGCCCAGTAATAGTTGCTGACATTCGGCAACGCCAGCCCCCCTTCTTCTCTGTTCCTTTCAAGCATCACCCTCTTCACCCACGGGGACTTCCCTGCCCAGACAAATCCCAGAATAATTTTATTCAGCCTCTTAAAGAAGGACCACGGGATAAAGATGGGGAGACACTGAAAAACAAACAAGAACTGTGGGAGAATCATCATCTTAACAGTCTGAACCTCCCCGCCAATGACAGTGGGAGCGCATCCCACCTCCGGACCTCCTGCCTCACTCGTTCCACCAGTCAGGACAGGCTGAGCTTATGCAACTTGCCCCAGTCCCATGCCACCTGAATCCCCAAATATCGGAAACTCTCCCCCACTAGTCTGAACGGCAACCCTTTCAGCCTACTCTCCTGTCCCCCCCCCCCCCCCCCCCCCCCCAAAAAAAAAAACCCCCGCCTGAATTACGAACATCTCGCTCTTAGCCATGCTCAATTTATATCCTGAGAACCGGCCAAATTCCCTCAGGATTTCCATAATACCGTCCATCCCCACCATTGGGTCCGGTATATATAACAGCAGATCGTCTGCGTATAACGAGACTCTATGTTCCATTCCCCCCCGGACCAGCCCTTTCCAGCCCCTAGAAGCTCTCAGTGCAATTGCCAGCGGCTCTATGGCCAGCACAAACAGCAGAGGGGAGAAGGGCAGCCCTGTCTTGTCCCTCGGTGCAGTCTAAAGTAGTCCGACATCGTCCTGTTCGTCCTTACACTCGCCTCCAGAGCCTGATATAATAGCCTAACTCAGTTGATGAACCCCGCCCCGACCCCGAACCGTCCTAGTACCTCCCACAGATAATCCCACTCAACCCGGTCAAAAGCCTTTTCAGCATCCATGGCTATCTCTACCTCCCTACTCTCTGGGGGCATCATAATCACGTTGAGCAGCCTTCTTAGGTTGGCTACCAGCTGCCTCCCCTTTACAAACCCAGTTTGGTCCTCCACAATTACATCCGGTACACAGTCCTCAATTCTAGTCGCCAAAATCTTGGCCAGTAACTTGACTTCTACGTGTTGATCGAAGAGATCGGCCTGTATGACCCACAAGCCTCCGGGTCCTTATCCCATTTCAGAATAAGCAAGATGGTGGCCTGCGCCATCATCGGGGGTAAACTCCCTCTGTCTCTTGCCTCGTTAAAGACCCTGACCAGCACCGGCCCCACTATCCCGGCAAATTTTTTGTAAAACTCCACTGGATACCCGTCCGGCCCCGGGGCTTTGCCCAAATGCATGACCTTCGATCCTGACCAGGGCCCCCAGTCCTTCCACCAATCGCCTCCCCACTTTAGGGAAGGTCAGCCCGTCCAGGAATCGCCTCATCCAACCCGGTCCCCCGGGGGGTTCCGAAGTGTACAGCTTCCTATAAAAGTCCCTAAAGACCTTGTTCAGCCCTGCCGGGTCACCGATCCCCATCCACTACCCTCTTGATTTCCCTAGCCGCTTCCCTCTTCCTTAGTTGTTGTGCAAGCATTCTGCTGGCATTTTCCCCATGCTCATAAATCACACCTTTTACCTTTATAAGCTGCTCTGCAGCCTTGCCTGTAGTCAGCACCCCAAATTCAGCCTGCAGCCTCTGTTGTTTCCTGAGTAACTCTGGCCTCGTGGATTCCGCGTAACTCCTGTCTGTCCGTAGAATTTCCTTAATCAGTGGGTCCGTCTCTGCCCTGTCTGTCCTGTCCCTGTACGCCCGGATTGAAATCAGCTACCCTCTCACCACTGCCTTCAGTGCCTCCCAGAGCATCGCTGCTGAGACTTCTCCAGTATCGTTCACCTGCAGGTAATTCTGCATGCATTTCCTCAGCCTCTCACACACCGCCTCATCCGCGAGTAATCCAACTTCCAGCCTCCATGGTGGGCGCTGAAAGCTGTCCTTACAAAACTGCAGGTCTACCCAGTACGGAGCATGGTCCGATATGGCAATAGCCGAGCATTCTGCCCCCACCATTCCGGCCAGCAGGTCCCTACTCACAACAAAGTAGTCAATTCGGGAATACACTTTGTGGATGCGGGAGTAGTATGAGAACTCCCTTGCCGTCGGCCGGCTAAATCTCCACGGATCTGCTCCCCCCATTTGCTCCATGAACCTTATCAGTTCCTTTGCCATTGCTGGCAACCTGCCCGTTCTTGAACATGACCGGTCCAGGCTCGAGTCCAGGACTGTATTAAAGTCCCCGCCCATGATCAACTTACGCGAGTCCAAGTCGGGGATCTTCCCTAGCATCCTCCTAATAAAATACACATCGTCCCAATTAGGGGCATACGCACTGACCAGTAGTACTCTCACCCCTTCGAGCTTACCCCTCACCATAACAAACCTGCCACCCCATCCACGACTGTGCCCCCTGCCTCAAATTGTACCCTTTTATTAATCAGGATCGCAACCCCCCTCGTCTTAGAATCAAGCCCCAAATGAAAGACCTGACTGACCCAGCCCTTCCTTAACCTAACCTGGTCTGCCACTTTCAGGTGCGTCTCCTGCAGCATGACTATGTCCGCCTTCAGAACCCGCAGATGAGCAAACACACGCGCCCTCTTCACTGGCCCGTTCAGCCCTCTAACATTCCGGGTGATCAGCTTGGTTGGGGAGCACTTCACGCCGCCCCCCCCCTTTGCTGATCAGCCATCCTCTTTCCTTGGCCAGCTCCCCAGCCATGTGTCGCGCTTCATCTGGCCCGCCTCCTGACCAGCTCCACCCATAACCTCCTCACTGTTGCCATGCCCAGTTTCCATCCCCGTCAGCAGAACGACTCCCCCCCCCCCTCCCCCAGCAACACCACCCTATTACCTAACCCCTGTTCTAATCTAACTATATGCACACACCCCCACCTCGGCTTTCGTTGACTAGCCCCACTCAGCTAGTCTAGGGCTCCAGCCTCTGCGCCAGCGCGTCTCCCACCGATTGTTCCCAGTCACCCCAACCCCTCCACACCACTTCCCCAGATCAGCCCTACTTAAGCAAACACTCTATACAAGTCATAAACAGCCCCCACAATAGCACAATTCAAGTTAAACAAGAAAAAATAAAAGAAAGAGATAAGAAGTAACAGGCACTCTCAGTCCTTCCCATACAGACACAGAAAAGGTTGCACAAAGTTTCCCTGAAGCATCCCTCTTAACCCAACCCTTTTAACTGTTTTCTTTATTATTTTCCCCCCAGCCAAGCTCCAACTCATCAAAGAGCCCAAAAAGGAAACATTCAGGTGAAACACGCACAAAGCACGCAAAGAAACGACAATAATGGACCCAAACATACAGGCAATTTCCAAAACGGGAGAGACACCACATATACTTACAAGTTCTAAAATGAGTCCAAACGCCCTCAGCTCAGGGCCAGCCCTTGCTTCTTAACGAAATCCATCGCCTCTTCGGGTTCCTTGAAATAGTGGTGCTGACCCTCATACGTAACCCACAGTCGCGCCGGAAAAAGCAGCCCGAATTTCACCTTATTTTTATACAGTATCTCCTTCACCTGCCTGTAGCCTTCCCTCCTCCTGGCCACCTCAGCGCTCAAATCTTGGTAAACACGCAGAGTGGTATTGTCCCAAGTGCAGCTTTGTGTGCTCTTTGGCCATTGCAGCACCTGTTCCTTGGCCAGGTACCTGTGAAAGCGTACCACCATCACGTGGGGGAACCCCTCGTCACAGCTGCCTCACCTGCACTCTGTGTGCTCTGTCCACCACCGGCGGGCACGGGAACACCTCAGCAACTTCTGAAACATACCCTCCACAAACGGGGCAGCGTTCGCCCCTCGGCCCTCTCCGGGTGGCCCACGATTCTCATGTTCTGCCGACGAGATCTGTTGTCCAGGTCATCCAGCCTTTCCAGAAGCACTTTTTGCTGGTCCCTCAACCTCCGAATCTCCACATCCGCCACCGTTTGAAAGTCAGCTTGCTCCTCCACTGACTTCCCCAACTTCTCAGCCTGATCATCTAGCCTTTTTTCCATCCGGTCAATCGACTCTGTAGCAGCTCCAAGTTGTCACATTTCAGAGCCAAAAAGCCCTCCTGCATAGTCTGCAGCAGCTGCTCCATTGTGGGCTGGGCTGTCGGCGCCTTGCTCTGAACACCAGCCATGCTGGTCCCTCTCACAGCCTCCACTGTGCCCTTATTCGACCACTTCTTCTGTTGTTTATGGTCCCTCCGGCTTCTTAGGTCCATACAATTCTCTATGGATCCTGTGCCTGAGTACTATTGCTTTCCAGTTCCGTGCTCAAAAGCACAAAAAAGTCGGGTGGAAAGGTCCAAAAGTCCGACTGAAACGGGAGCCACCAAATGTGCGACCTACTCCCTCACAGCCGCCACCGGAAGTCCTCCTTCACAACTTCTGAAGTCTTCTCAACATTTCCCAGACAGAACCCAGCACCACCTCAATCGATTTACGTACAGCATCAAACATTGCTCTCCATTTCCTGTCACAATGCTTTTCAAATTGCTTTTCAAATTCAGTAGCCAGTACCCCAGTTAGCATATCTGCCGTGATTGGGGCGGCCACAACCACGAGGGCCATGACCATCCCCAACTGACAGACATCACTTGAGCATTTCAGTTTAAAAATAATTTATTCCAGCTATAGCAGGAGAGTTAAACATCCACTAAGTGGCTTGCCAGCTCCGTGATCATAGAAAATACAGTGCAATTATACATATGGACATGGACAACTTCAATGTGAGAAGTTCTAAATGATACGAATGAAGGTTGGGCCTAGGGCACTACCCTGAGGAACTCCTGCATCAATGCTCTGGGACTGAGCTAATTGACCTCCAATAGCTACAATCCTATTGCTTTGTGCTAGGTATGACTAACCAGTGAGATGCTTTTCTCCTTGCTTCCCATTGACTCCAGTTTTGCGAGGACTCTTTAATACCACACTCCGTCAAATGCTGCCTTAATGTGGAGGTATTTCAGAGGGCATCAGGTGATTACTTGAATAGAAATAATGTGCAGGGATTCAGAGAACAGACAGGGGAATGGTGCTACTCCATGCTGTTTGTTTAGAAAGCCAGCGCAGACACAATGGGCCAAATGGCCTCTTTCTGCGACATAACAATTTTGTGATTTTAATTCTGTGAAATAGATCACCAAAAACTGCACATAATATTCCCACTGGAGCCTAACTGATGATTTACATAGAGGACAAAACTACTGTTAATCCAATGTCCCTATTTATAAAATATAGGATCAACACGTTTCCATTTCTTCATAACCATATTCCGCCAATTTAAAATCTTTGGAATCATAGAATTACAGAAAGGTCACAGTACAGAAGTAGACTATTCCATCCATCATGTCTATGCCAGCCCTCTGTATGAGCTACTCAGCTAGTCCACGCCCCTTCCTTCTGCAAGTAGTCCTGCAGTCTTTTTTCTCTTCAGGTGCCTGTCCATGATTTGATTCTGCCTCCAACAGGCACTCATGTAATGCATACCAGATGCATAATATTTGCTGCTCCACAGTTCCAGGGACACGGGTGTATTCCCGGGTGGGTCACTGTCTGTGCACAGTCTGCATGTTCTCCCCTTGTCTCCGTGGGTTTCCTTCGGGTGCTCTGGTTTCCTCCCAGAAGTCCCAAAAGACGTGCTTGTTAGGTGAATTGGACATTCTGAATTCTCCCCCAGTGTACCTGAACAGATGCCGGAGTTTGGCGAACAGGAGATTTTCACAGTAACTTAATTGCAGTGGTAATGTAAGCCTACTTGCAGGAATAATAAAGATTATTATTATCTTATTTTTTTATCCATCACCTTAAATCAGTGTGTTCTGGTTCCCTCTGCACCAAAGCATTTTGAAGTTTCTCTCCATTTGGTAGCATGGTAGCACAGTGGGTAGCACTGTTGCTTCACAGTTCCAGGGTCCCAGATGCAGTTGCTGCTGAGTGGGCTCTCGCCTGGGCAGTGTGGTGCGCATCTAGATGATGGCCGTCATCGGAAGATGTTGTCTTGGCTCACAATTTTGGTTCTGCGGTGCAGGCCATTAGAGCTCACTTCGAAAGGTTGTGTGGTACCTTTAGAAGAGCGGTAGAGGCACATGAGACGGTTCTTGCACTTGAAAGAGTGCACTGTCCCGGGTAAGCGGCAGCCTTGGTGACATCAAAATCCTGCTAGGTTCGGATTCCACACTGTCTGTGTGGAATCTGCACGTTCTCCCTGTGTCTGCGTGGGTTTTCTCTGGGTGCTCTGGTTTCCTCCCACAAGTCCCGAAAGACATGCTGTTGGGTAATTTGGACATTCTGAATTCTCCCTCTGTGTACCCAAACAGGCGCTGGAATGTGGCGACTAGGAGCTTTTCACAGTAACTTCATTGCAGTGTTAATGTAAGCCTACTTGTGACAATAAAGATTATTATTATTTAAATAATAAGTTGCCTTTTTATTCCTCTAGCCAAAATGGATAACCTCACACTTATTTCCCTCTGATCTTTCTAGATTCAGCCTGGTTCTCACTTGTATTATTAGCCTGACATCCTGACTCTGTTCACATGCAATCTATCCAGTCTTTACAGACCTCATCTTCCCCAAAATCAGTCCCAGTGATCCAGGAATCTAAAGCCCTTCCTCCTGCACCATTTTTCCAACCATGCATTCATCTGCTCTATCCTCCTATTTCTGGACTCATTAGCCAGCACCTGGCATTGAGAGTTTTGCAACAAACACTACCTCTGAGACTCTGCTTGCTAGTTTTTCTCCCCTAAATCCCTATTTTTTTATTTGAGCTCTGAAGTCTCTCAGCTCCTCTACTTAGTTGGAGGTTTTGCTATTTAGTCTATTTATATACATCCTGTTCTCGCTCTTTTTTCCAAAATGTACAGATCATAGAATTTACAGTGCAGAAGGAGGCCATTCGGCCCATTGAATCTGCACCCGCCCATTAAAAGATCACCCCATCTAAGCCCACATCTCCACCCTATCCACATAGCCTTGTAACCCCAGCTAACCTTTTTGGACACTAAGGGCAATTTAGCATAGCCAATCCACCTAACCTGCACATCTTTGGACTGTGGGAGGAAACCCACGTAGACACGGGGAGAACATGCAGACATCGACCAGACAGTGACCCAAGCCAGGAATCCAACCTGGGACCCTGGAGCTGTGAAGCAACTGTGCTATTTCTCTAGTTCCATTTTCATTTAACACCTAATGTAGTCATGTAAAAACCCATTACATCAATATCTCTAACTGGAACACTACCAAATGTAATGTTGTCACCTTGTGTTTGATGAGCGGTGATTAGTGTGTTTATTAAATTTACCTTTCACTATCAATCACGTTTTAGTCATTCTTTATATGTATGTATATATATCATTTGAAATTTGTTGGTAGCATTGGGATGGGCAATCCTTGTGCAGTGCTATAATCGTTTGTGACTTGTATTATGTGCTGATTGGCATTCACGTATCTTCCCTCTGACTGAGGGAATATTTGAATGAGATTTCATGAAATTAGTTGTTTCATTGCACTATACTGACCTGTTTTAATTCCTCCTATAGTTCAATTATTCCATTATTAACTGTGATTTCTGTATGATCTACCATTGTTGATTGTGGCGAATGCAAATGTTGGACCAGAGGTTGTCCCTCTGGGGGCTGCGGGGTTTTGAGGGGTCCACCAAATCTGCGTCTTTTGGCCAAAAGTCAATTTAGCAATAAAAATTTTGTGGCGCTATTTCTGACACACGCTTCAATTAAATCGCAGACGCTTAGCACAGGGAGGGGCAGAAGGTGACCGCGGGAAGCCAAAACTGAGGCTGCTGGTCGATGTTTCCCCGCTGTTGCCCTTCTCGCCCAGGACCGTTAGTGACAGTTCAGAGTGGGTTCTTTTCACTGCAGGCCGTGCTCTCCTGCCCACCCTCTTTAAACCGGGTAAGCGAGGCAGCTGGGCTGCCCGGCTTTGATGGCGTGTTTTGTGGGGCAATGGGCTAAAAACTACCACAGGAAAAGAAAAGGTCAGCGGGTGACCGGCTGACTTCACCTTGAGCTGTGCGGCTGACTGCTGGTGGCAGCTCTTTACAGAGCCAAGTTCAGCATGGACAACTGATCAAACCGCCTACCATTCCCTTCGAGGCCCCCCCCCCCCCCCCCCCGTCCATAGGGTAGTAATTCCGTGACTTGACGTGTGGACCACCATGAAGATTGACTTTTAAAAAAAATATACACAGAACACACCGTTTTGCGTTGGGCCATAAACCTGGACTTTATGTGCGCACTGTATGTGGTAAACCATCTGGTTTTCCGGCCTGGGCGAATTTGCTGCCGTTCTTCAAACACGTGGCACGACTCACTCGGCCCCAAGTTTCACGCCGGGCGAAAGAGAAATAAGAATATACATGTTTTATTGCCTAACTTTTGTGCTGGAATAGCTGTGCTGTGTGTGAGGGAGGAATGCAGGAATTATTACCTCTGAACTCCGGACTGCTCGTCCCCCAGTCCCCCCCAATTTAAACACATCAGAAACCGAAATGGTGACTATCTTACCCTATTCCGGAATGCTCTG
Source organism: Scyliorhinus canicula (assembly GCF_902713615.1). Lineage (NCBI taxonomy): Eukaryota > Metazoa > Chordata > Chondrichthyes > Carcharhiniformes > Scyliorhinidae > Scyliorhinus > Scyliorhinus canicula. Next base: position 60,829,863 of record NC_052162.1, on the reverse strand, counting down.
AATTGTAATTTCCTTATATAGTGATGATGCCCTATGACTGAATGACATATTGTAATTCTATCTACCTGCCTTTCAAATACCTCATGGCGGTATCACTGACAAATCTTCCTCCCCCATCCCCCACCATTCTCCTCTGCCACATATATCTGATTGCTTTCTCCGGTTGCCTGTTGCATCGCGGTTTTATTCTTGTTTATGTTCATGTGACCTTGTTACTAGGGCTGTGGATGTCGCTATGTGATGGGCATCGGTGCCATTGACGACACGGCAGACGTTGGTATCTGCACTTCCAGTTGATTCTGATCACATTGTGGGAACCCAAGGCAACAGATGCGGAGACTGATCAACTTCTCCCAAAAAACACTCGGACTCACATGGAAAAGGCCGAGGCTTGTTTCAGCGATGATCTCCAAGCTGTAAGTCGCCACCAGAAGTTTATTAATAGCACTGTGATGATGACCCTGCCACTTTAAATAGTTTCGGAATGCACATCCAACAGTTTCTGCCCCGTTACATCCTGCGTTAGGCCTCAACTAGATAAAAAGTATCGAGCGCATGACCCCCCCCCCCCCCCCCCCCCGCCATTTATTATTGGCGGGCTCTGTCTTTTATTGGCAACATAACTGCAGCACTTCAGTAACCGAATTCCAAATAAAATCGGAGGAAAGACTTTGGCACCTTTTATAATATATGCACACATTGCCCTGAATTGATTTGAGGTGTGTTTCCCCTCGCTGGCGATCTTTAAGCAAGTTTTTTTTTGATAGAACATACAGTGCAGAAGGAGGCCATTCGGTCCTTCGAGTCTGCACCGACCCACTTAAGCCCTCACTTCCACCCTATCCCCGTAACCTAATAACCCCTCCGAACCTTTTTTGGTCACTAAGGGCAATTTATCATGGCCAATCCACCTAACCTGCACGTCTTTGGACTGTGGGAGGCACCCGGAGGAAACCCACGCAGACACAGAGAGAACGTGCAGACTCCGCGCAGACAGTGACCCAGCAGGGAATCAAACCTGGGATCCTGGTGCTGTGAAGCCACAGTGCTAATCACTTGTGCTACCCTGCTGCCGTGCTAATAAAACAAATTTTATTATTAACGCAGGATTAACCCTATGAACATCAAAGGAAAAAAAACAGCTTTTCAATTAACAGTTAAACAGTTCTTACAAAAGAATAAAGAAAGGTCTTTGAGCTTACTTTCCCATCTATTGTTAAACTTTAAATTAAGCAAAATCCACACACATCAAATGCTGCACATTAATACAGTTAATGCTCAGTGGCTTACAGATTTATGCACAAAGTCCTTGGGAGAGAAACTTTCAGAAGTTGGTCTGAGAAACACACCTCCTTTCATTAGAAACCAGAAATCTTTAAAAATGTTTTTATTGAAGTTTTACATTTTACACACTGTACATTGAACAAGGGTGTGTGCATTGGTTACAATATGCAAGCTATTTCCCTTGTTATCGACCCCTCCTTGCCCCTCACCCCTCTTTTTGCTGTTTCAGGATTTTTTCTTTGGTCGCTTTTTTAAAAATTCATTTCCGGGATGTGGGTGTCGCTGGTTAAGCCAGCATTTATTGCCCATCCCTAGTATCCCTTCAGAAGGTGGTGGTGAGTTGCCTTCTTGAACCGTTGCAGTCCTTGAGGCATAGGTACACCCACTGTGCTGTTAGAGATGAAGTTCCAGGATGTCGTTCCCAACGACAGTGAAGGAACAGCGATATATTTCCAAGTCAGGGTGGTGAATGACTTGGAGGGGGGGGGAGGGGGGAGACCTCCAGATGATGGTGATCCCAGGTATCTGCTGCTCTTGTCCTTCTAGATTGTAGTGGTTATGGGGCTGAATGATGCTGCCTGAGGAACCTTGGTGAGTTACTGCAATGCATCTTGGAGATGATACACATGGCTGCCACAGTTCGTCGGTGGTGGAGGGGGAGCAATCAACCGGGCTGCTCTCTCCTGGATGGTGTCGAGCTTCTTGAGTGTTGTTGGAGATGCACTCAACTAGGCAAGTGGGGAGTATTCCATTACACTCCTGACTTGTGCCTTGTAGATGGTGGACCGGCTTTGGGGGGGGATCAGGAGGTGAGAACTCACTGTAGGATTCCTAGCCTTTGACCTGCCCTGATAACCACAGTATTAATATGGCTAGTTCAATTCAGTTTCTGATCAATGGTAACCCCCATGATGTTGATTGTGGGGGATTCAGTGATTGTAATGCGATTGAATGTCATTGGGTGCTGGCGAGATCCTCTCTTGTGGAAGATGATCATTGCCTGGCACTTGTGTGGTGCAAATGTAATTTTCCACTTGTCAGCCCATGGCTGGATATTGCCCAGGTCTTGCTGCATTTGGACAGGGACTGATTCATTATCTGAAGAGTTGCAAATGGTGCTGAACATAGTAGAGTCATCTGCAAACATCCCCACTTTTGACCTTATGAAGGCAGGTCATTGCTGAAGCAGCTGAAGATAGTTGGGTCTGCAACACTACCCTGAGGAACTCCTGCTGCGATATCCTGGAACTGAGATGATTGACTTCCAACCACCACAACCATCTTCCTTTGTGCCAGGTATGACTCAACCAGCTGAGAGTTTGCCCCCTGATTCCCATTGACTCCAGTTTAGCTAGGGCTCCTTGATGCCATACTTGGTCAAATGCTGCCTTGCTGTCAAGTGCAGTCACTCTCACCTCGCCTCTGGCATTCAACTTTTTTGTCTATGTTTGAACCAAAGCTGGAATGAGTTCAGGAACTGAGTGACTCTGGTGGAACCCAAACTGAGTGTCCGTCAGCAGGTTATTGCTGCGTAATGGCCGCTTGATAGCACTGGTCTTATTTTGCTGATGATGGAGAATAGACTGATAGGGTGGTAACTGGCTGGGCTGGATTTGTCCTGTTTCTTGTGGTGTCGTGAGAATGTCACTTGAAATATTTGTGTGCTCAATTTACTGCAGTGATGTCAGAGTGGGTGGAGCTGAGCTCTGGCTCTGCTTTTTATTTCACTTTGAGAAAAAGCTCGTCTGTGTCTGTGCTTTGGATTTCGTTTCAGAGTTGGAGCTGCAGCCAGCCACAGAAGGTGTAATGATGTTCTCTCTGCCATGTAAAGACTATCTCTTGATCATTTGGTGAATTCAGAGTGATAACTGTTCTCATTGGTGAATTTAAACCTGATATGCTTCTGTTGAAAGGTTTTTTTTTAAATGTCTTATGGATGTTTTAAAGGAAAGCTTAAGGATTACTTAGTGTTGTATTCTTTGGAGGTTGTATTTGAATTGATGGTTGCTAAGATGTTCACTATGTTTTAAAAAGGTAAACTTGAATTCAAAGAATAAACATTGTTTTGCTTTAAAAAAATCAATTTCTGCTCTACCACACCTGTAGAGTGGACTGTGTGCTCCCCATACCACAATCTATTAAAAGTCGTGGGTCAGTTGAAGGCCATGATACACTTTGGTGTTCTCTAAACCCTGGCCCATAACAAATTGTGGGCTCGAGGGTGATAAAAGTCTTATCTATTGGATTTGCTTAAAGACAGTTAGGGGTGAGCATATTTTGGTTGCTTTTCTGGTTTGGCATTTCAGTTTAAGTAGGGAGTCTGTTGTCGACAATGGCTCTTTCAGAGGCTCTGAAGTTTTTGGGGGTGGAGACGATCACACGTAGTACCTAACGGACTGATACTAAAAGCAGACTGTTAAATTTGGCAAAAACATTGCAGTTAACATTACTTGACAAAATGTGAAAAGCTGAGGTAATTATGGAGGTAGCTAAGCATTGAAAATTGCCTGAGATACAGTTTGACTCATTACAGATGGTAAAAATTCAGTTACAAATTCAACAAATGGAACATGAGAAAGAATGCAGCTTGAATACAAAAGAGATAGAGAGGAAAAGGAAAGAGAGAGAGATGAAAAAGAAAGAGAGAGAGAGTTTGAACTTTGGAAAATGGCCATGAAACATGACAGTCAGTTAAAATTTGCAGATTGAAAGGGAAATGTACAGTTAGAGGATCGTGATGAGGATAAAGAGAAAGAGTGTCAAAGTCGAAGGTTTGGTGGGAATCTATTTAGATATTTCATAGAATTTACAGTGCAGAAGGAGGCCATTCAGCCCATCGAATCTGTACCGGCTCTTGGAAACAGCACCCTACCCAAGGTCAACACCTCCACCCTATCCCCATAACCCAGTGACCCCACCCAACACTAAGGGCAATTTTGGACACTCAGGGCAATTTGTCACGGCCAATCCACCTAACCTGCACATCTTTGGATGTCCAAGCATTGCCAAGGTTTGATGAGAAGGAGGTAGAAGCCTTTTTCATTTCATTTGAGAAGGCGACTAAACAAATGAAAAGGCCACATGACATGTGGGTATTACTGATTCAAACAAAGCTGGTAGGTAGGGCTAGTGAAGTGTTTTCATCACTGCTGGAGGAGGTGTCTGAGGCATATGAGGAGGTGAAAAAATCCATCTTGGGTGCATATGAATTAGTGCCTGAAGCCTACAGACAAAGGTTTAGAAATTTAAGGAAATAATTTGGTCAAAGCAGAGGGTTAAAACTGCGAGATTAGCAGCAGAAATGGCAGATGATTATGAATTAGTTCATAAATCAAAGCTTGGTTTCTGACATCAGTTTAAGCCTGTGAGGGTAGAAACTGGGGTCATGAGAATACTCAAGTGGTAGAGGAAAAGGTGATCTGATGGGAGATAATAAGGAGATTGCACCTCAGATTAAAAAATAAATCCAGGAGTATGGAAAAGAAATGAAATGTTTTCACTGTAATAAACTAGGCCATGTAAAGTCACAGTGTTGGTGGTTGAAGAAAAGCACTGGGAAGGCTGATATGGTTAAACAGGATAAGACAGTGGGGTTTGTTAAAGTGGTAAAGGAAAGCCCAAGTGAAGCGAAGGAGGTGCAAAAGATTGTACAGCCTGATCAAGAGGTGATTGATCAGAAGGTGCCAGATCTCTTCAAAGAATTTACTTGTGTGGGTAAAGTTTACTCGTGTGTATCAGGAGGAGCAGGTAAAGAAGTCACAATTTTAAGAGATATGGGAGCTAGTCAATATTTAATGGTAAGAGATGAGGAGTTATGTAGTTTGGGAAGAATATTGCCAGAAATGGTGGTAATGTGTGGAATTCAGGGTGAGAGGAGTAGTGTTCCACTACATAAGGTAAAGTTGGAAAGTCCAGTGAAGATTGGTGAAGTGGTAGTAGGAGTAATAGAGAAACTATCTTGTCCAGGAATACAGTTTATCTTGGGTAATGATGTAGCTGGATCACAGGTGGGAGTGATGCCTACTGTGGTTGATATGCCAGTGAAAAATCAGACAACTGAAGTTTTGAAGGCGAGTATCCTGGGATTTTTCCGGATTGTGTAACAACAAGGTCGCAAAGGCACAGGTTAAGACAAGAGGAGAAATCAATGAGTGAAGATGAAGTTGAAGTGCAATTTATCAGAAACAATTTTTGATCAGATGGTTGACCAAGAACAGGAGGAGGATAAGGTGGATATTTTTAGTTCAGGGAAATTGGCGGAGTTACAACAGAATGATATGGAAATAAACGGATGTATCAGAAAGCATATACGGAAGAGTGTATATCAGAGTGTTATTACCGTAAAAGTGATGTCTTGATGAGAAAATGGAGACCTTTACATATGCAGGCGGATTAAAAGTGAACAGAAGTTCATCAAGTAGCATTGCCGGTAGGGTATAGAAAGGAGGTGTTGCGAGTTGCACATGAGGTACCAGTGGGAGGTCATTTGGGAGTAAGGAAAACTCAAGCTAAAATCCAAAAACATTTTTATTGGCCTGGACTACATACAGATGTAGTTAAATTTTGTTGATCATTTCACACATGTCAAGTGACAGGTAAACCTCAAGCAGTGATAAAACCAGCGCCCTTAAAACCCATTCCAACATTTGAGGAACCTTTTACAAGGGTCCTAATTGATTGTGTAGGACCGCTTCCTAAAATGAAAAGTGGGAATCAATATCTTTTGACTGTAATGGATGTGTCTACTATGTTTCCAGAGACCATTCCAGTACTTTTATTGCAGCTAAAAAGATTGCGGAGGAGTTACTTAAATTTTTTACGAGATATGGACTACCCACAGAAATATAATCGGATCAAGGATCAAATTTTACCTCAAGGTTATTCAAAGAAGTTATGGAAAGCTTAGGAATAAAACAATTTAAATCAACTGCGTACCATCCAGAATCACAGGGAGCGTTAGAAAGGTGGCATCAGACATTAAAGACAATGTTGAGGGCTTATTGCCAAGATTATCCAGAGGATTGGGATAAAGGAATTCCATTCGTACTGTTTGCAATTAGGGATGTACCTAATGAATCAACCAAATTTAGTCCTTTTGAACTAATTTTTGGTCATGAGGTAAGAGGACCACTTAAATTAATTAAGGAAATATTGGCGAGTGAGAAATCAGAACTTACATTATTGGATTACGTGTCAAATTTTAGGGAACGATTAAATAGAGCGAGTGAATTGGCTGGACAACATTTAAAAGTTGCACAAAATGTGATGAAATGGATAGCGGACAAGAAATCCAAAGTTCGTAGTTTTGCCTGTGGAGATAAAGTTTTAGAGTTGTTACCAGTGGTAGCAAGGTTTTGTGGACCATATCAGATTGATATCAGATTGAAAGGAAATTTAGTGAGGTGAATTATGTGGTAAGAACGCCACTTAGAAGGAAAACTCACCGAGTGTGTCATGTGAAGATGCTTAAAAGGTACTTTGAAAGGGAAGGAGAGGAAAAAGGAGGAGGTTTTAATGATTCTAACTCAGTGATGAACTAAATCCAGATGACTGAATTTGACATACCTCAAATTAAATTGGAAAACGAGGATGTTCTTAAAAATTGGGATAAATTGTTGAGTTACCTTCCAGAGGAAAAACGGACTGACCTGAAAGAGTTATGTAGAGATAAATTGGGAAGTACTAAAATGGCTATACATGATGTTGATGTGGGAAATGCTGTTCCAATCAAACAACATCCATATGGACTTGACACTTTAAAATTGGCACAGGTTAACAAAGAGTTTGAGAGTATGCTTAAAAATGGCATAATTGAAGTGGGTTGCAGCCAATGGAGCTCACCCATAGTGATGGTGCCTAAACCATACTACCCAACGGTTGTGTGTGGACTATAGAAAGATTAATGCAGTTACAAGAACGGACTCTTATCCTATCCCATGTTTGGAGGATTGCATTGAGAAAGTGGGACAATCAGCTTTTATTTCCAAACTAGATTTACTTAAAGGTTATTGGCAGGTACCTTTATCCGAAAGGGCGAAGGAGATTTCAGCTTTTGTGACTCCAGATGGTATATACCAATTCAAAGTTATGCCATTTGGCATGAAAAACACCCCAGCCACATTTCAATGGTTAACTAACAAAGTCGTTTCAGGATTACCCAATTGTGCGGTATACATCGACGATCTGTTAATTTTCAGCCAGACATGGAAAGAACATTTCAAACATCTGATGGAGTTATTCGATCGACTTCAGGAGGCGGTTTTGGTGATAAACCTCGCCAAAAGTGAATTTGGAAAAGCCCAAGTCACTTTCCTTGGCCATACAATTGGACAGGGTTGAATGGTCCCACGGGATGTGAAATCAAAAGTTATTGGGGAGTTTCCGATACCCTCGCGACGACGGGACATGATGCGATTTCTTGGTATGAGTGGATTTTACCGGAAATGTGTACCGAAGTTTAGCAGTGTGGTCCACTGACAGACTTGCTCAAGAAGCATAACAAATTCCAGTGGACAGCGGAGTGTCAACAAGCATTTGACGGCCTGAAGACTGTGTTAACCACTGCTCCTGTGTAGCCATCCCAAATTATACGAAACCATTTAAAGTTTAGTACAGTGGGCTAAATAGCTGGCTTGCAATGCAGAACAATGCCAGCAGTGCGGGTTCAATTCCCGTACCGGCCTCACCGAACAGGCACTGGAATGTGGCGACTAGGGGCTTTTCACAGTAACTTCATTTGAAGCCTACTTGTGACAATAAGCGATTATTATAAGGGGCTGGTTTAGCACAGGGCTAAATCGTTGGCTTTTAAAGCAGACCAAGGCAGGCCAGCAGCACGGTTCAATTCCCGTACCAGCCTCCCCGAACAGGCGCCGGAATGTGACGACTGGGGGCTTTTCACAGTAACTTCATTTGAAGCCTACTTGTGACAATAAGCGATTTTCATTTCATTTAATTTCAAGTGGCAGGTGATGCGAGTAATGTGGGTGTAGGTGCGGTGCTTCTACAAGACGATGACGAAGGGCTAGAACGGCCTATTGGTTATCTTTCAAAGAAATTGAATTCTCTCCAGAAAAAGTATTCAACGATTGGTACTAGCTTTGCAACATTTTCACATTCATGTGGCCTCACGGCGCCGAGGTCCAAGGCTCGATCCCAGCTCTGGGTCACTGTCCGTGTGGAGTTTGCACATTCTCCCTGTGTTTGCGTGGGTTTCGCCCCCACAACCCAATGATGTGCCGGCTAGGTGGATTGGCCACGCTAAATTGCCCCTTAATTGGAAAAAATGAATTGGGTACTCTAAATTTAAAAAAAAACATTTTCACATTCATGTGACCAGTAATCCGTCTGACACCATGATAGAACATAGAACTGTACAGCACAGAACAGGCCCTTCGGCCCTCGATGTTGTGCCGAGCAATGATCACCCTACTTAAACCCACGTAACCCGTATACCCGTAACCCAACAATCCCCCCATTAACCTTACACTACGGGCAATTTAGCATGGCCAATCCACCTAACCCGCACATCTTTGGACTGTGGGAGGAAACCGGAGCACCCGGAGGAAACCCACGCACACACAGGGAGGACGTGCAGACTCCACACAGACAGTGATCCAGCCGGGAATTGAACCTGGGACCCTGGAGCTGTGAAGCATTGATGCTAACCACCATGCTACAGTGAGGCCCCTACAGAAGATATTTACTGATCATAATCCGTTGACGTTTTTGGAGTGATTCCGAAGTAACAATGCAGGCTGTTTCGCTGGAGTTTACTGTTACAGCCATTTCATTTAAAAATAGTACATGTGGCAGAACGAGAAAACGTGATCGCCGATGCTTTGTCACAAATGCGATGAACGGAAGCAGGATCAGTTGGTGGAAGAAGAACAAACAAAAAAAATGGATTATATTATTATACCTGTTTGGGGGTGTTTTTTGAAACCAAAAAGTATATTTACTGTGTGCATTTCTTAAAGAATAGTGAAAAGGTGAAAAATGAAACCATCTTGAAGTTGATGGGTTTTTTTTTTCTTGTGGGTGTCATGAGAATGTCACTTTACGAAATGTTTGTGTGCTCAAGTTACTGTAGCGAGTGTGGGTGGAGCTGAGCTCTGGCTCTTCTTTTTAGTTTCACTTTGAGAAAAAGCTTGGGTGTGTCTGTGTTTTTGGTTTCGTTTCAGAGTTGGAGCTGCAGCCAGCCACAGAAGGTGTAATGTTGTTCTCTCTGTCATGCAAAGACTATCTCTTGATCATTTGGTGAATTCAGAGTGATAACTGTTCTCAGCAGTGAATTTAAACCTGATGTGCTTCTGTTAAAAGTTTTTTTTTAATGTCTTATGGATGTTAAAAGGAAAGCTTAAGGATTACTTAGTGTTGTATTCTTTGGGGGTTGCATTTGAATTGATAAATGCTAAGATGTTCACTATATGTTTTAAAAAGGTTCACTTTTTAAAATGTAAAACCAAATTGATGTCATATTAGTCCCCAAACTGTGTTTGTATGGCTCTCCACAGTTAATGCATTCATTGTAAGTTTACAATAAATATTATCTGGATCCTTCATAGTATGTACGGTTTCGGTGTTGGGTTCTCCTGTTTCACTTGCAATTTGAGACAGTAAAACTTTAATGTAATTTTGGAGTAATTTGTTCCAAGTGGATGCCAAGAACTACAACTTGTGTATTGGTGGGACAGTAAGTTTCATTGCGGAATAAGAACTTTACAAATGGATATAGATAGGTGAGGATAGTGGTACAAAATGTGGCAGAGTTTAATGAGGATTTTATTTTATAAATTTAGAGTACCCAATTACTTTTTTTTCCCAATTAAGAGGCAATTTAGTGTGGTCAATCCACCTAACCTGCACATATTTTGGGTTGTGGGGGTGAGACCCACGCAGACACTGGGAGAGTATCCAAACTCCACACAGACAGTGACCCAGGGCCAGAATTTATACTCCTCAGCGTGGTAGGCAGCAGTGCTAACCACCATGCCGCCCGAGTTTAACGTGGATAAGTGTCAGATTATGCATTTTGGTCAGAAAAATGGGATAGCAACTTATTATCGAAATGGAGAGAGAATTCAGGGTGCTCTGTTGCAGAGGGATCTGGGGATCCTCATCGCTGAGTCACAGAAAACTAGCATGCAGGTAAAGCAGATAATAAAGGAAGATAATACAATGTTAGTATTTATAGCTAAAGGAATATAAAGGTAAGGAAGCGTTGTTGCAACTATACAAGGCATTGGTGAGACCGCACCTGGAGGAGTATTGTGCACAGTTTTGGTCCCCTTATTTGAGGAAAGATGTAGTGACATTGGAGGCAATTCAGAGGAGGTTCACCTGATTGATTCCAGAGATGAGGGGTTTGTCGTATGAAGAGAGGTTGGACAGTTTAGGCCAGTACTCTCTAGAGTTTAGAAGAATGAAGTGAGATCAAGTTGAGGTATACAAGATGATAAAAGTTGTGGATAAAGTAGACGTGGAGAGGATGCTTCCTTTTATGGGGCATTCTGGAAGAGATCGTAGTCTTAGGATAAGAGGTAGCAAATTTAAAATGGAGTTGATGAGAAACTACTTCTCCCAAAGGGTTGTAAATCTGTGGAATGATGCATCTGTGAAGCAAGTTGGGGTATCTTTCAACCATGAAACATGGAAATTGCCATGACCCACTGGGCTAGTATGCGGCCAGTTCGAGCCCCACTTAACCCAGAGTTGCAATGCAAGTGAAATTAGATGTTATTTTAAAATACCGGAGGGCCTTGGCTGAGCCCAATAAACTGCAGGCACCATTTTGTAAATTTAACACAAATAACCTTTTATCTTTTAACAGTAAACTGACAAAAATCTAACTGACTGCCCAATACCCCTTACCCAACTCTCCTCCGCTTCCAACTCGCCCTACTCTATTTATATATACATATATATAATATATATATTATATATATATATCCACACACATACACGACACGCAGGCAACATATAGGGAAAGGGTGGTGGAGAGGGAAGGAAAAATTATGATAATTTAAAAAGGATAAAAGACCTCTTGCATATGATGGTTTCCAGTTAAATATTTCAGGAGGTCAAGCTTTCACTTCGAGGCTTCGTCCTTCGTAGCTTGAGAGGCTTTTCTCTGGCAATGCTTTCTTTGTAGATTTAAGATTATTTCAACAATGTAGTAAAGATGTGCCAAGCAATCACTGGGTTTAGAATAATAATGCAGTTCTTTACACATGCAGTGAGAGAGAGAATTCTTTCTTCATTCAAGGTCTAATCACTTTTGACTAGATCTCTCAGAAGCATCCTGTAGGAATTAATATTTGAATGTTGTTAGCCTGCCCCTGGCCAACCCAGAGGTTGCTGTGGTGTTCTTTGTGTTTCCTATTCTCGGGATGGGTGTCGTAGTGTCACAAAGACCACACAAGCTAGTTTCAATAACAAAGCTAACATTTATTACACTACTTAATATATGGCTTGATCACTTACTCCTAAAGCAAGCAATAATCTATTAAACTCCAATCTACACCATACTAATACTTGTCTCATGCACTCTGCCTTAAACTATACTCTGCTCTTCCCTACACTCTCTTCCACATTCCCAGAAGCCTGAGAGTACGTCCTTTTTATAGGTCTGATCCCAGCTCTATCTTGTGGTCAATTATGATATTACAAATGTGAGTGGTGCCAGAGGGCCTGGCCAACCACACCCACATGGTTTGGGCATGCCCCAAGCTTGCTGGGTTCTGGTCAGCCTTCTCCAAGGCAATGCCCAAGGTTGTGGGGGTGAGGGTGAAGCCATGCCCAATAGTGGCACCTTCGGAGTATTGAAGCAGCCAGGGTTACACATGGGGAAGGGGGCCACCGTTCTTGCTTTTGCTTCCCTAATCGCAAGCCGGAGAATCCTGCTCGGCTGGCGATCGGCAGCACCACCTACAGCTGCAGACTGGCTCACTTACCTCTTGGAATTTCTCCACCTGGAGAAGATTAAGTACACCATCCGCAGGTCAGAGGAAGGCTTCCTGGATACTTGGGGGCAGTTCGTCGGCCTGTTCCAAAACCTGTTCGAGGCCAGCAATGAGGAGTAAGCTAAGAAAAAAAAAGATAGATGGGGAACCAAAGGACTGCGCAACCCGGGAAGAGGGGGGGGGGGGAAGGTTGGGAAGCCACAAGAGAAGAGGAAGGATGCTGAAGCCAATGGAGGGGGGGGGGGGGGGGAATCACAGATAAACTGCCTTCCTGTGATTGCTACTGGATAACCTCACATTTACCCCCATTATACAGCATCTGCCTGTCTTTTGCCACTGCATCAACTTGGGCAAGTCACACTGTGAAGCATTTCTACATTCTCCTCACAGCTCCCCCACCCTCCCAGCTTTGTGTCATCTGCAAAGTTGGAGATTTTACATTCCCTCATCTAAATCATTAAAATACATTGTGAATAGCTGGGGCCCGAGCATTGATCCCTGCGGTACCCCAATAGTCACTGTCTGCCATTTGGAAAATGGCCCATTTATTCCTACTCTTTGTTTTCTATTTGCCAACCAGTTTTCTATCCACCTCAACCGATAACCATCATCCATGCATTTTAACTTGACATGCTAATCTCTTAATTGGGATCTTATCAAAAGACTTCTGAAAGTCCAAATAAACCACATCCACTGCCCAACCCATCAACTCAACTAGTTATATCCTCAAAGTAGGTTTGTCAAGCACGATTTCCCTTTTCATAAATCCATGCTGACTCTGTCCCTGCCACTGTTTTCCAAGTGCTCTGCTATTAAATCTTTTAGGATTGGACTCTAGCATTTTCTCCACTACTGAAATCAGATGACTGGTCTATAATTCCATTTTCTCTCCACCTCTTTTTTTTTTTAAACAGTGGGTTACATTAGCTACCCTCCAATCCAAAAGCACTGTTCCAGAATCTATAGAATCTTGGAAGATGACCACAATTCATTGACTATTTCTAAGGTCACTTCCTTAAATGCAAGTGATGTAGATCATCAGGTGCCGGGGATTTAGCAGCCTTCAATCCCATTAATTCCCCTAACACTCTACTAATACTGATTTCTTTCAGTTCCTGCCTTTCGTGAAACCTTGTGTTCCTCAACATTTCTGGAACGTTATTTGATTCCTCCTTTGTGAAGACAGAACCAAAATATGTATTTAATTGGTTAGCCATTTCTTTGTTCCCCATTATAATATCCCTTGTTTCTAACTGTAAAGGACCTACATTTGTCTTCACCAATATTTTTCTCTTCACATACCTGTAGAAACTTTCAGTCTGTTTTGATGTTTCCTGCAAGCTTACTCTCAAACTCTATATGTTTCCCTTAATCAATAACTTTGTCTTCCTTTGCTGAATTATAAACTGCTTCTAATCCTCAAGTTGCTGTTTTTTTCTGGCCAATTTGTAGGCTTCTTCCTTGGATCTAATACTATCTCTAGTTTCCCTGGTAAGCCATGATGTGGCCACATTTCCCATTTTATTTTTGCGGCAGACAAGAATGAACAATTATTGCAGGTCACCCATGCGCTCTTTGAATGTTTGCCATTGCCTATCCACCATCATTCCTTAAGTAACATTCTTCAATCCATTATAGCCAACTCACCTCTCATACAATTGTAGTTTCCCTTATTTAGATTCAGGACCTGAGACTTCGAATCAACTACCCCACTGTCCATCTTGATGAAGAATTTTGTCATATTATAGTCGCTCATCGCCACGGGGGCTCGCACAACTAGATTGCCAATTATTTCCTTCTCGTTACACAATACCCAATCTGGGATGACCTGTTCTCGAGTTGGTTCCTCAATGTATTGATCCAGAAAACCATCCCATACATACTTCAGGAATTCCAACCACTCTGGCAAATGCTCCCCTGAGGATATCAACCCCTCACCTGCCCAGGTGCAACCCATCCCGTTTGTACTAGTCCCACCACCCCAGAAACAGTCCCAATGTCCCAGGACTCTGAAACCCTCCCCATCACATCATTTATTCATCCAAGTATTCATTTGATATATCCTGCTATTTCTGCTCTGAGTAGCACATGGCACTGGTAGTAATCCTGAGATCACTTCTTTGAGGGCTCACTTTTCAACTTACTTCCTAACACCCTACATTCTACTGTTAGGACCTCATCCTTTTTTTTTAACCTATGCAATTTTTACCCAATGTGTGCCACGGCTATTGATCATTCACCCTCCTCCTCCAGAATGTCCTGTAACCGCTCTGAGACATCCTTGACCCTGGCACTAGAGAGGCATCGTACCATCTTTGAGTCTTGTTTGTGGCCACAGAAATATCAATCTATTCCCCTTGCAATTGAATCTCCTACTGTTGCATTTTCACACCTTTTAGTCCTCTCCCTTGCAGCAGAGCCAACCCAGTACAACAAATTTGGTTGCTGCTGCTTTTCCCTGAGACCATTCTCCCCAACAGTATCCAAAGCGGCATATTTGTTTTTCAGGGTAACGTCCACAGGAGATTCCTGCACTGGCTGCTTTGTCTTCTTGCTCTGCCTGGTGAGCACTCATTCCCTTCCTGCCTGTGGACACTTAGCCTGCAAAGTGACCATATGTGCTATCCACGATGCTCTCTGCCTCGCGGATGCTCCATAGTGTTCCCGACTGCCGCTCCAGCTCTGAAATCCAGGCTTACAGGAGCTACCTCCTGCAGATGTGCTGGCCCCTGGCATTGGAAATGTTCCCAGATTTCCACATAGAGTAGAAGGAGCACACCACAGCTTTGAGCTCTCATGCCAAGACTTACCCCTTTAAATTAAACCTTTTTGAAGATACCTCAGATCAATATCAATTACTCCATGGCGCTTTTTCCTGGTCCTTGTTGCTAAAGTATCTAGCCCTTCAAATCTATAAACCACATCAGAAAGGGTAGAAAAAATTTTGAAGGAAAAATTCTGTGTGGGAATGTGATGTTTAAATTCTGCGAGTGTAGTATTAATTTAGAAAGGGATTTTTTTCATCGCTTCAGGTTCACACCAAATTCACACATAGAACATAGAACGATACAGCGCAGTACAGGCCCTTCGGCCCACGATGTTGCACCAACATGGGAAGTCAAAAACTAAAGGCCATCTAACCTACACTATGCCATTATCATCCATATGCTTATCCAATAAACTTTTAAATGCCCTCAATGTTGGCGAGTTCACTACTGTTGCAGGTAGGGCATTCCACGGCCTCACCACTCTTTGCGTAAAAAAACCTACCTCTGACGTCTGTCCTATATCTATTACCCCTCAATTTAAGGCTATGTCCCCTCGTGCTAGCCACCTCCATCCGCGGGAGAAGGCTCTCACTGTCCACCCTATCTAACCCTCTGATCATTTTGTATGCCTCTATTAAGTCACCTCTTAACCTTCTTCTCTCTAACGAAAACAACCTCAAGTCCATCAGCCTTTCCTCATAAGATTTTCCCTCCATACCAGGCAACATCCTGGTAAATCTCCTCTGCACCCGTTCCAAAGCTTCCACGTCCTTCCTATAATGAGGCGACCAGAACTGTACGCAATACTCCAAATGCGGCCGTACCAGAGTTTTGTACAGCTGCAACATGACCTCATGGCTCCGGAACTCAATCCCTCTACCAATAAAGGCCAACACACCATAGGCCTTCTTCACAACCCTATTAACCTGGATGGCAACTTTCAGGGATCTATGTACATGGACACCGAGATCCCTCGGCTCATCCACACTACCAAGAATTTTACCATTAGCCAAATATTCCGCATTCCTGTTATTCTTTCCAAAGTTAATCACCTCACACTTCTCTACATTAAACTCCATTTGCCACCTCTCAGCCCAGCTCTGCAGCTTATCTATGTCCCTCTGTAACCTCCAACATCCTTCCGCACTGTCTACAACTCCACCGACTTTAGTGTCGTCTGCAAATTTACTTGCCCAACCTTCTGCGCCCTCCTCTAGGTCATTTATAAAAATGACAAACAGCAACGGCCCCAGAACAGATCCTTGTGGTACGCCACTCGTAACTGAACTCCATTCTGAACATTTCCCATCAACCACCACCCTCTGTCTTCTTTCAACTAGCCAATTTCTGATCCACATCTCTAAATCACCCTCAATCCCCAGCCTCCGTATTTTCTGCAATAGCCGACCGTGGGGAACCTTATCTGAAGGTTCACTTTACTGAAATCCATATACACCACATCAACTGCTCTACCCTCGTCTACCTGTTCAGTCACCTTCTCAAAGAACTCGATAAGGTTTGTGAGGCATGACCTACCTTTCATAAAACCATGCTGACTATCCCTAATCATATTATTCCTATCTAGATGATTATAAATCGTATCTCTTATAATCCTCTCCAAGACTTTACCCACAACAGACGTGAGGCTCACCGGCCTATAGTTACCGGAGTTATCTCTACTCCCCTTCTTGAACAAAGGGACCACATACGCTATCCTCCAGTCCTCCGGCACTATTCCTGTAGCCAATGATGACATAAAAATCAAAGCCAAAGGCTCAGCAATCTCTTCCCTGGCTTCCCAGAGAATCCTAGGTTAAATCCCATCAGGCCCCAGGGACTTATCTATTTTCACCGTGTCCAGAATTGCCAACACTTCTTCCCTACGCACCTCAATGCCATCTATTCTAATAGCCTGGGTCTCAGCATTCTCCTCCACAACATTATCTTTTTCCTGAGTGAATACTGACGAAAAGTATTCATTTAGTATCTCGCTTATCTCCTCAGCCTCCACACACAACTTCCCACCACTGTCCTTGACTGGCCCTACTCCTACCCTAGTCATTCTTTTATTCCTGACATACCTATAGAAAGCTTTTGGGTTTTCCTTGATCCTACCTACCAAAGACTTCTCATGTCCCCTCCTTGCTCGTCTTAGCTCTCTCTTTAGATCCTTCCTCGCTTCCTTGTAACTATCAAGCGCCCCAACTGAAACTTCACGCCTCATCTTCACATAGGCCTCCTTCTTCCTCTTAACAAGAGATTCCACTTCTTTGGTAAACCACGGTTCCCTCGCTCGACCCCTTCCTCCCTGCCTGACTGGTACGTACTTATCAAGAACACGCAATAGCTGTTCCTTGAACAAGCTCCACATATCCAGTGTGCCCAACCCTTGCAGCCTACTTCTCCAACATACACATCCCAAGTCATGTCTAATGGCATCATAATTGCCCTTCCCCCAGCTATAACTCTTGCCCTGCGGGGTATACTTATCCCTTTCCATCACTAACGTAAAGGTCACCGAATTGTGGTCACTGTCTCCAAAGTCTACCTCCAGATCTAACACCTGGCCTGGTTCATTACCCAAAACCAAATCCAATGTGGCCTCGCCTCTTGTTGGCCTGTCAACATATTGTGTCAGGAAACCCTCCTGCACACATTGTACAAAGAACGACCCATCTAATGTACTCAAACTATATCTTTTCCAGTCAATATTTGGAAAGTTAAAGTCTCCCATAACAACTACCCTGTTACTTTCGCTCTTTTCCAGAATCATCTTCGCCATCCTTTCCTCTACATCCCTAGAACTATTAGGTGGCCTATAGAAAACTCCCAACAGGGTGACCTCTCCTTTCCTGTTTCTAACCTCAGCCCATACTACATCGGAAGAAGAGTCCCCAACTAGCATCCTTTCCGCCACTGTAATACTGTCCTTGACTAGCAGCGCCACACCTCTCCCTCTTTTGCCCCCTTCTCTGAGCTTACTAAAACACCTAAACCCCGGAACCTGCAACAACCATTCCTGTCCCTGCTCTATCCATGTCTTTGAAATGGCCATAACATCGAAGTCCCAGGTACCAACCCATGCTGCCAGTTCCCCTACCTTATTTTGTATACTCCTGGCATTGAAGTAGACACACTTCAAAACACCTACCTGAACACTGGCACCCTCCTGCAAAGTCAAATCTGTGCTCCTGACCTCTATACTCTCAATCTCCCGTACCCCAAAACTACAATCCAGGTTCCCATGCCCCTGCTGAATTACTCATAATATCATGTATTTTTCATGTAGGTCAAAATAAATAGTTGAAGTTTTGATATTTCACTGTGAGAATTGCCTTACCTTTGAGTGATGGTTAGAAGTTCTTATTTTACTTGTTGTGTTGTGAAGTTTAAGGTGCTATGATTTGCTACTGTTGCTATATTTATTTGGTTATAAATATGGTGGTCAGTATGGTCACCTTCCTTAATCCTAATTATGTTTATTTTCAGAATCACCAGGTATCTCTCGATACCGCCACAAGGTTCAAACCCGAATACTGATCAAAGAGCCAATACACCAGTTAGTTAGTTCAAAGTCAATACTATTTATTTACACACACAGTAAGATCTACTCATGCACAAAGTACTAAAAACTAAACTACTTCTAAATCTAACGCCTATACTTAACTTCGGGTGCCCACTCAGTCAGAGGAACAAATGCCGTTGTTCGGATCTGAGGTTGTTGGGTTCGAAGAGGTACAGGTGAACAGCTAAGGTCGTCCGTCTGGTAGCGTGTGTTGACCTTGAACTTACTTGCTTCTGGTGCAACTGGTGGACGGGTCTCTCCGCTTTGAGAGCCAATTCCAAGAGAGCGAATCTCTTGTGGGGGTTCTTTCTTATACTTGGAGGGGCTTTCTGCGCTTTTAGGTGGGCCTTAAACTTGGTCCCAATTAATTGGGCCGCTTCTCGATCATTGTTATCGATTTTAACCAGTAAAGGGGTGGGTGGCCTGATGGCTGGGCGTGTCTTAGGTGGCCGTTGGCCTTGCTTTGTTTGTGTCTTTCTGGCGCTGGGATGTCTGTAACAGTATCAACTACCAGAGAGTTAGTCCTTTGTTTCTTGGAGATGGGCCATCAATATGTTAATCGACCCAAAGTTTTTATTCCGTCTGGTAACTGCCTCCCAAATATACATTCAGGCTTTGTGCCTGCTTGCTGTCTAGCATTGTCCACATTTCCCTACATTCTCTGTGAGCGTCCATTTTGTGTTCTGGAAGTGGCCATCTCAGATCGCTACACTACAACATTTCATTCTTAGACCACGGCATACAATATGTGGGCATTTCTGTGGTAAATTGTTTCCAAATTGTTTTTTTCGTTCATCAAGGTGAGGAATGGAACTTTTCCCATTTCAAGTTTTCAGTTTCAGCATCAATCACTCCCAGATCAGTCAGATCAACATAAAGATCTTGCTATTGTCATGGGAGTGTCCCTTTAAGAAAAACATTTCTCTTATCACATGGCTTCAGTGATGTCATTGTGTGGGTGGAGTTGGGCTGTGGCGCTGGGAGTTGGTTTTACTTTTGCTTTGAGTTTGAACTGGTTTTGTTCTGCACAGGTTGAAAGAAGATTTTTCTCTATCTGCATTTTTCAAAGCTGTTTCCAGATTACTTGATAACTTAAAAGAGAGAACTGTTTTCTGAAAGGAATTCAAACCTGCTGTTTTGGAAAGGAAACAGGAGTATCAGGTCTTGAGTGCTGTGTACTGGGCCACACCTTTGAAAAAGGGGATTTATGGTTTATGGGATCTTGTTACTAAATTGGAACAGCTAAAGGGGGGAATTTATTAAGGGTGATACATAGATTACTGTAGCTGTGTACAATCTATGTTGCTAGTTGATAAAAATGCTTACTGTGTGTTTATAGAAATGTTTTTTTTTTAAAAAATAAATTTAGAGTACCCAATTCATTTTCTTCAATTAAGGGGCAATTTAGCATGGCCAATCCACCTACCCTGCACATTTTTGGGTTGTGGGGACGAAACCCACGCAAACACGGGGAGAATGTGCAAACTCCACACGGACAGTGACCCAGAGCCGGGATCGAACCTGGGACCTCGGCGCCGTGAGGCTGCAGGGCTAACCCACTGCGCCACCATGCTGCCCGTTTATAGAAATGTTAACTAAATTCGTAGAATAAAGCTGGTTTTTGATTAAAAGTGCTGGAGGCCTCTGTTGAATATCACCTGGAAGGCAGGCCCTTGTGCTCATCGTAACCAAAATCGATAAATAGTTGTAGGTGAGATGAACTCCATGATATACTTTGGAGGTTTCTAAACCCTGGCCCATAACACTATTCTGTATGATGATATGCCTCAGCCAGACTTCAGAAGAATATTCCACTGTGATGTCTGTATCTCATGCATCTCCCACTTCCTTTGTCCTACCATTAATGGCCTTACCTTTGGCTATCTCAGGCCCTCACAAGCTGGAATTCACACCGTAAACAGTCACGTCACACTACCGCTCCTGAGAGATGTTAGCTGCAGCTAGTTAACAGCACTATCACCTCTGAGTCAGAAAGGTGTGTGCCCCACTCCAGAGACTTGAGCATAAAGTCTAACACAACAGTGCAGTACAGAGAAGGTGCTGCATGGTTGGAGATCCCGGGCGGGATTCTCCGACCCCCGCCAGGTCGGAGAATCGCCAGGGGGCGGCGTGAATCCCGCCCCTGCCGGCAATTCTCCGGCCCGCGATGGGCCGAGTGGCCGCCCGTTTTTTTTTCCTCGATGGGGTTCTCGGGGTGGGGTGGGGGGGGGGGGGGGGGGGGGGGGGGGGAGGAGGAGATCTGGCCCTGGGAGTTGCCCCCATGGTGGCCTGGCCCGCGGTTGGGGCCCACCGATCCACGGGCGGGCTTGTGCCGTGGGGGCACTCTATTCCTCTGCGATAGCCGACGCGGAGATGAACCCCCCCCCCCCGCGCATGCGGTGGGATGATGCCTGCACACGCTGGCGCTCCCGCGCATGCGCCAAATCGCGCCGGCCAGCGGAGGCCCTTCAGCGCTGGTTGGTGTGGCGCCAAGCCCCTTCCCCCACCGGCGGGCGCTGCGCAAACTACTCCGGGGACAGCCTAGCCTCTGAAGGTGCGGAGGATTCCGCACCTTGGGGGCGGCCCGACGCCGGAGTGGCTCACGGCACTCCTCGGCACCGGTACCCCCTGCCCCGCCGGGTAGGGGAGAATCCCGCCCCCCTTCTTTCCCTGTTTGCCCTCTCCGTGAATAGAATAGATCACATGATATTTCTTGAAGAAAAGTGAGGGAAATCATCTTCACTGTCCTTGTCAATATTTATCTCTCAATCAGTACCTTTTAAAACCCGGATTTTCTGGTCATTACCACTTTGCTGTTTGTAGACTTTAGCTATGTGCAAATCGGTTGGCATGTTTTTTACGTTACAAAAGTGACTACCCTTCAAAAAAGTACTTTTGTATATTTCCTGGTCATGAAAGATGTTGGGTGGGATTCTCCGATTGAGAGACTAAGTGCTGACGCTAGGACCGAATGGCGGGTGTTCCAAGGTCCTGATGGAAGTGCTGGGACAATTCAAGACATGCTAATGGACCAGCACTCACGCCACGTGGAGCCGGTGCAATTCCAATTGACGCCAACGTCAGATTCGCTGCAGTTGGAATTGGCACTGAGGAGCCTGATAAATTAACTTCAATCAGGCCTGTGCACAGGTGGCAGAGGCCATAAGCATGGTGGGCCCCACCGTGAGGACTGGACAGCTGTGCCGGGAAAAGCTGCATAACTTCTTTGCAGCGACCTGGATGAGTCACCACCTCCGTTCACCTGTCCCCACCCCCTGTCCCACACACACGCTCACTACACCCCTCCCCCCTTTCGCCCCCCCCTCCGCCTAGAGGGCAAATGCACCCCACCTGCCAATAGCCTGCTCACAACCATCCTGCACCACATGCCAACACCCCTACCGCCCACCATGGCTGGGTGCCCCTCACAGGCCAGCATCTGCGGACCCTTGCGTTGCCAACATCCGGTGTCACACCGTGCATTACCTGTCCTCCAGGGGAAGGTGGCCCACAACCGCAGGGAGGGTGAAAAGACTGGAGAGGAGCTGCCGGTCTTGTGGCCCCCACCGCCATATTGAAGCGGCCGTTGGACCTGGCCGGGGGTGAGAGAGCGGGCAATCGCAGAGGCGGAGGTTGGCATGGGACAACCAAATGAGCCGCCAATGCGTTGCAATGTCTGTGAGTCACCATGGCCATGCCCCCAACCACAACCCTGCGCATGTTCAGGGATGACACTGCCTTCTCATCACGTGGGTCACCCGCACCCTCCATCATTCCAGAGGCACTCATCTCGCTTGGTCACTTAGTGAATAGGCTGCTGGGGCAATTATCTGGTGTGCACTGCACTAATGCAGTGATAGATCAGATGAAGGTAGGAACCCCCGAGGTGGAAAGTTGGACTGCAACCCGACCCCAAGGACTAGCTGCTCACCAGACTGGTCTAGCGCTTCTGGAAAGGGCAGTTCCATCAATGTTGGATGTTGGTGCAGAACCGTGCCTGTAGGAGCATTTGGAGCAGTCCAACCACCAAGGCGGTGCTGACCATGTTTGTCACCCAGGCCAAAATCGCACCGGCAGCGTCTGCGTTGGAGCCCTTGTATGCAAAAATAGCAGCCAAGGGTCAGATGGCCAAGGCCTCAGGCATTCGGTGCAGGCAGTGGCTGAGCAACAGGACAGGGCGGTCATGTACCAGGGCCACATGGACATTGCTGCGACGCTCCAGAGCGTGGCCCATTCACAGGCCCATCCCCGCGCTGGCTGAACTAAGCCAGACACAGAGGGACCTAACAGGGTCTCTAAGTGACGTGGCACAGCCTCAGAGGGACATGGCACAACCAAAGAGGGACTGCACACAGTCCCAGCTCTCCGTGGTCACTATCAAGGATACTCTGATCGACACGAACGAGGTTCCAGGACTGGCAGCATCAGGTGACAGTGGAACCGCCGGAGCTCGCTCCGACCACACCCCCATTCCAAGTAGTAGCCCGGAGGCCATCGGGCACCCCAAGGGAGGAACAGGTGATGGGGTCTGTACAGGTGACACCCTTGGGGCCGGGTGCCGGAACACCGCAGCACCTCTGAATTCCTCCCACTTGTTCCTGGTGCATCCAGTGGGAAGTGGGCAGAACAGGGTGGCACCACGTCACCTGTGACAGCCGGAAGACTACCGGCTCCATCCTGGCCCGGTCGCTCCATATGACGGCCGCCAAAGCGATGTCACATGTCACAGGCCGCCACCACTTCTGATATACAGCCTGGGGGACCACCTGGAAAGAGCATTAGGACACATAAGGTTAGAAAGTTAGACACCAGTTAAGTTGGCACAGGTGCAGCACATAGGTTAGCATTAGGGGCTAGGGCACAGTTCTACATGGCACTGTCACCAATAAATACATGTTAACCTATGTTCCGAACTGTCTCAGTCCTCTGTCCATTGGGTGTGAGGGATGGGCTGGGCTGGATGCAGAGGGTATACTGGTTGAGTGTGGGTGTGGGGTGTGTGTTTGGGAGGCAGGTGATGTGGGGTGCGGGTGTTGGAGGACGGTACATGCCAGGGCACCAGGCAGTCGGGGCTACCCCCATTAGATGCCCTCTGAGGCGGTAGGGGACTGGGCCAGAGGTGTGGGGTGTTGTATGGTCGGGCCTGCCTGGTGCGTGACCCATCACCACTTGCCACCCCCCCCGCCCCAGACTCCAGCCCCACCCTCGCACCCAGAAGGACTGTGGGCCTGTGTGATGGAATGACCAGCACAGTTCCCTGTCCAAGTGACGTTATGTGTGGGTGTCTGTGTTACAGGATCTGGGGTCCATTGCCTGCTGCGGCCATGAGTGAGTGGACAGGATGTGCCGGGCGTGGAGGAGGGGGGAAGAGGGAGGGATTAGTGCTGAATGGAGGCTGCCGAACCGCTGTTCGTGAGTCTAGCACCCTCTCCTAATTCCTTACAGTTACGGTATGGATGGTATTTTGGACCCCGCAGAACAGAGCCTAGGGGTAGGCCAGGCGTCCAGAGTCCCGAAACGGTGGCAGCATCTGCATCTGCAGATGCTCGAGCGGGAGGCCCGTAATGGCCCAGGGTGTACAGACATTGCTGGTCGTTTGAACACATGACGGACAGCGCATACTCCGCCCCAACAAGGAGACAGTGCGGAACCTGTGCCATGTCCTTGCGGACTCTGTGCCATGTGGCAGAGGAGGAGGACAACCACTCCTGGTGACCGTCAAGGTCACCAGTGCTCTGAACTTTTACTTCTCGAGATCCTTCCAGGTTTGAGCGGGGATACCTGTGTGGCATCACGCAGGCTACGGCCCACAGGTGCATCCAACAGGTCATGGATGCCTGTTTGCCCGGGCAGAAGCTGTATAAACTTTGACATGGACCAAATCCAACAGGATGCTTGGGCAGCAGGATTCTCCACCATCACTGGGATGCCCCAGGTTCAGGGGCTGATGGACTGCACGCATGTCGCCTTGCGCTTATCGGGCCATCTGGGAATGCCTTGTCTTAACTGGAAGGGGTTCCATTCCCTGAACATTCAGCTCTTGCAGTGACAGATCCCCAGCCTCTTTGAGGATCACCCCAGGATGGGTGGCTGGCCCCTGGGAGATGAGGGGTAGCCTCTGAAGACCTGGCTAAAGTGCGGAGGCCGGAGACCTGGTACAGTGAGGCCCAGGTGGCCACCTGGATTGTCATTGAGTGGTGCATTGGGACTCCTCAAGATATGGTTCCGATGCCCTGCAGTACACCACCCGGAGGGTCGCTGCTTTGTGATGGTCTGCTGTGTCCTCCACAACCTGGCACAGCAGCAGGGCAACATGCTGGAGGTTGGGGATGAGGGACATGTGCCAACATCCGAAGAGGACGAGGACAAGCATGATGAGGTGACCCCGGACCAGCAGGGGCTGGAGGATGAGCCCGGGGATGAACCGGAGAACCAGTCAGATGCTGCAGGACAGGCGAGAGTCTGGCAAGCCTGGAGGGCCAGGGAGCGCCTTATACCTGCCCGCTTCACATAGGGCACAGTCTGGTCTGCCCAGCCTTTACAACCTTACCTGCCCCACACACCCATTCCCTACCCTCCCAGGGTATGTGTCACATCACTCCAGGATGCTGGGAGTGTGCCGGCACTGTCAGTAGGTCACAGTCAAGGGCAGGGGGTGGTGATGTTAACCAAGAGAGCTGAGTGCCAGTGCTCCTCAATCTATGCCAGTGTGAACCATGCCTGTCTGCTAGTGTTTGCAAACACCCATCAGCTGCACAGCGTGTGCCGGGGGGGGGGGGGGGGGGGGGGGGGGGGGGCTGCCTGGAGACATGGGCCAAGGGTTCAGAGGTCGACCCGCAGTGCGGAAGAAAGTGACAGAGGCGAGATATTGCTTATGGTCAAGGGTTTTTCATGTGTCACAGGTGTCAATCAACCCCACCCTCCTGATGGTGCCGCATTACAGACCCCCCAACCCGCTACCCCCTCCCTCGTGCCCTCTCAGGGCACCGGGCCAGAAGGAGGCAGTGGCTCATACGCCTGGTCACCAAAGACTTCCAGAAAAACAGATGCGAAGTGCCCAGTGTCGAGGGGGACCCTCCTCGCCACCACCCAGTGACCCAGGGGTCAGGCAGCTGGACCCAGGGGTCAGGCAGCTGCCACAGCCTCCTGTCATTTTAAAAATGAACGCCACCAGGGTGCAAAGTTGCACCAGGCGAATGAGGCCTCAGGTCCTGCCCACATCCGGCGACGAAGCATCTGGCTCGGGTGGCTGCGACATCTATGGGGTGTTTTCAATATTCCTCTTTTTGTCTTTTTTCTCGTTTTTTCTTCTGGGGGAGGGCAGGGAAGTTGAGGGGTAGGAGCTTCACTCTGCCTTCCCTGGGGGTGTGGGGTTTCTGCATTCCCTGGGGGAGTGGTGCCTTTCAGGGGTTCCATAGCGAGGTAGACCTCCATTACTGAGGCCTCCCCCTCACTAACCCGTCCTCGACACTCCACCTCTGGGATTGTGGTTTTTGCAGGATGTCCACCGACGTGGGGCAACGCGCTGCACTGCCGTGGGGAACTGGTCGGGTCTGTCGACTTGGTGGATGTCTGCCGAACTTTCCATCCTGACTCCAGCGTGTTCACCTTTCTGAACCCTTAAGTCGGAGCTTCCAAGATCACCTGCCTTTACATTTCAAGGGCGTACCCGCCCCACGTACCGTTGGCTTCTGTGCAGCAGGTTCTGTGCTTGGACCATCGCCTGGTGTGGGCAGGGCTCGCCCCGTCTCATGCTCAGACACAGTCCACATACTGGCACTTTAACAATCTGCTGCTGGAGGACGTGCAGTTTTTGGGCACGTTTTGTCTCTTCTGGGCCAGCTGGAGAAGGAAGGGGGAAGGCACCCCCTGCTTGAGGCTATGGTGGGATGTGGGCAAGACTCAGCTCATACCTTCTGTTAGGAGAATGCAAGGGGGTCGACGAAGAGGCAGAAATCCTGGCTCGTTGAATTGGAATAGGAGGTACTCAACCTGGGGTCACGCCTTGGACAGCCCGATGAGGACCTGGCCCTGCAGGTGGTGTACAGAGAGAAGAAGGTCGCGCTGCAGGACCTGCAACTTATTGGGTCCTGCAGCGCGTATGTGAGGTCACAGATCCACTCCTCATGGACATGGACCGCGACTCCCCTTCTACTTGCTGGAAAAAATTTTGCGGGGTCCATTTGCTGCTCCTTACACTGCTGGCTGATGATGGATCCCTCGTCTCATGTCCGGAGGGCATCAGGGCCCATACCTGAAACTTCTATGCTTCCCTTTTCTCTCTGGGTCTGTTTAGCGGGGATGCTTGCAAAGTTTTGAGGGAGGACCTGCCAACTTGTTGGCAACACATGCCCCGCCATATCATGCTGTTCCAGTTGCTTATACCAAGACACGCTGTTGTCAGAGGGTAGGTCTCGCGGTACTTGCGGCAGCCGTTGTCACTCCGTAGGGTGGCTCCGGTTTGACACCCAGCGGCCCTTCCCAGTCAGTGCCATAGGTCCCTGGGGTTCACCTTAGGACGGTGGGGCAGATGGATTGAGCCCTGGCTGCCCCTGCGCCATCTGGCTCTGCCAGCCCTGGCTCCTCCTCAATGTCTGCATTATAGTGTTGATGCCCTCGGCGATCCTCCTCAGTGACTGCGACATGCTCTGGAGTGCCTCGGCTATGCCCTCCTGAGACTGGGACAACTCCCCCAGTGACTGGGACATGCTCTGCAGTCCCTCGGCAATTCTCGCCTGAGACTGGGGCATGCATCGTCGCACTTAATCAAGGTCCACCTGGGACTGGGATATGTCCCCCAGCAACTGGGACATGATGCCGAGTTGGTTAGCCAAGGCCGTCGCTGAGTGACTGAGTGACGCCTTGGAAAACTCCACTCATGCTACCGACGTCGTATTCCATACTCTCCATTGTGCACACCACCCTAGCAGTGTTGGCTCCTATGAAACACATTGCCAGTACTATCTCCTGCGCTCCTAGCCTCTGGAACTTCTGCAATCGGCTAATGATCTGCTGGAGTGTCATTGACATCCTCCTCTGAATGTCACGGCCACACCCTATCGACTGAGTCAGCTCCGGGCATACCTGATCCAGAGGCTCAGCATCTGACTGTGAGAGTTTGGCTCAAGTTAGAATCAGAGCCTGAGGGGAAATGGAATGTCAAGGTTTGTGTAAAATGTGTATGTGCCGTGTGAGATAATTGCTTCTGTGCTTGGCTGGTACGGCCTTATCGCGATCCTGGCTCTGATTGTCTGCACTACAAGTTGCAGCTGGAGAATGAGTTACTCCTTCCGTTGATAAAGAATTGCTATGCTATGCAACTAATGAGTTGACTGTGTGACTAATGAAAGAAAGAAATAATTGTATGAAGGAGGGGTTTGAGGGGTTTTGTACAAGTATATAATTAACTGTAACTGAAAGAAAATTGCCTTCACTTGCTGTAACTCACAGTTACACTTGGATAGCCCCGCGGTGAATAAAAGAATCATTGAAGTTATCTGGTGTTCGACTGATACTTCCATCCGGACTGAAAGTTAGAATTCTCAACTGGGTCTGGGATCCAGCAGACCTCCGACTGCTGTCTCACCTGGTCATTCTTGCCTCCACCGGATTGCATCAGCAACAATGTGGTGCTCACCAGAATGTGCCCCTGAAGCCTGTCCACTCCTGTAGCCAACCAAAGTGTGTCTCTGCACTGGTGGAGTATGGGGATAGTAGCTATGTCATGAATAAGGTGGTCATGTGGTCAGTGAGAGAGATGGGTCAGTCTGTCTGGCATTAACAACTCACTGCTGAATCTCCAAGACCCTTGGGGGAACAAGGCATCCCGTCAACAAAATGACTATCTACCAGTAGGTGCAAAGTAAAAAGCAGTGCTTTAACTATCACATTTTGTTTTAGTGATTATTTTGGGCTTATCATCTTGAATGATATTAGTAATGTTGAAACATTATCCATTTCAGGAACTCCAAGATCAGTTATAACCTGATGATGCAGAGAAGGCTTTCAAAATGTTGCTCCAATGATCAACTTGCCCCTACTATTTTCCCTGATTGCCTCTCTTTATTTAACATTTAACACAGGTCTTCCCATTGAAATAGTTACTTTGATATGAAATTATAAACAGATGTGAGTCGTCTCCCACTAAGACCTGGTTTACTTACCCAAATCCATTCTGATGGACTGCTAACAAAAGGTTTTCATTCCATCAATCTGGGTTCAATTCAAATCCCAATAGCTAACCCAGTCAGTTTCCTCAAAACTGCCAACACATAATAAAAATGATGGATCCAATAATGGTATAAAATGCCCAGAAAGACGTGCTTGTGAGATGAACTGGACATTCTGAATTCTCCCTCTGTGTACCTGAACAGGCGTTGGAGTGTGGCGACTCAGGGATTTTCACAGTAACTTCATTGCAGTTTTAATGTAAGCCTACTTGTGGCACTAATAAAGATTGTTATTATTATTATTAAACAAAAATTATTCTTCCATTTAAATATATATTTGTGATAGTCCTCCAACTGTGATTTTTTCTTTGTTAGAATCAGGTGTTTTACACAAATGCACCTGAGGATGAATGTCAGGAAGAAGGATATCCCTCCAGAAATTCTGACAGCTCAAACCTACAGATGCTGGAGGAAGAGAGAAGAATGTACAAGGGGAGGTACCACCAAAGTCTCCAGCTATTCAAACCTTTTCGAACAACACATAAGTAAGTAAATATGTCAAATGTGGGTAGCACCATACAGATTGAGGCAATCTCGGCAAACTCCTTTCCCAAAGGAAATTGAGTGGCATGAGAAACCAAGGCTTCTTTGGATAATACACTGTGCTACAAGTTAGGATAGGTTAAATCCAACAGATCCCTGGAACTTGATGACCCACACCCTAGGGTTCTGAAAGCGATATCGACACGCTAGCTATGATTTCCAATCGACCCACTGGATTGGAAGTTATGAAGGGGGTTGAATAGGAGGAGGGAAAGGAAAAGCAGGGAATTATGTTACTTGTTGGGGAAATGCTGGAATCAATTATTAAGGAAGTCTTATCAATGCACTTTAAAAAAAAAAACAGAGTATTAGCAGAACATGTCAATGTGCTTTTACAAAATGGAAAGAGTTTTTTGAGGATGTAACTACATTAGTAGGGCAGTAGATAAAGGGGAACCAGTAGATACAGGGCGCAATTCTCCGTCCCTGTTGTGCTTTCGCTCGAGTGGAATGAGGCCGGTGAATAGTTGGGGAGGCGGAAAATGAGAACCGTGCCGGGCACCAGGCCCGCTCCCGTAAATGAAATCGGGATCTCGCCGTAGTGTGCCAAATATGCACAGCTGTGGTTAGGACAAATACAGCAGTATGAAAATTGAAGGCAAGTAAAATATTAACAGGCAGTGATGGATGTCCCCTTTCCTGTTTTCATGAATGCATACAGTTTTATAGAATCATAGAATTTACAGTACAGAAGGAAGCTATTCGGCCCATCAAGCCTGCACCGGCCCTTGGAAAGAGCACACCATTCAAGCACATAACTCCACCATATCCCAGTAACCCAGAAACCCCCCCTAACCTTTTTTCTTTGAACACTAAGGGCAATTTAGCATGGCCAATCAACCTAACCTGCACATCTTTGGACTGTGGGAGGAAACCGGAGCACCCGGAGGAAACCCACGCAGACGTGGGGAGGACGTGCAGACTCCGCAGAGCCAGTGACCAAGCCGGGTATCGAACCTGGGAAGCGATTGTGCTAACCACTATGCTACCGTGCCGCCAATGATTCCTGATTTCTTCATGTACAATTGATTGACCTTTTACAGAAGAGTTGTAGTGCTAGAGCCTGACTGACTAATTTGGAAACTTGAGCTATCTGCATGAGCAAACTTGAGCTATCTACTAAACCTTCACCTTCTCTTCCAATCATGCAAATACAAAGAGATATCCAAGAAGGCAATTTGTTATGAAATGTGCCTGGGTGAAGCAGCAGATCGATTATATCTTTCAGATATAAGATGCGTTTGAAATAATAATTGGCAAAAGATATGGATGTTAATAAGAATAATGGAGACAATGGGCTGCATTTTATGCCCACCATGCCAAGTGTGATTTCAGCAGCAGACACATGAAAAAATGTTGGGTGGCTAGCCCACTGCCTTCCTGTCAACCTCTAACTTGGTCCCCATAAAACGGTAGGCAGCCAGGCACCGAAATCGGCAGCTTGCTAACTGTTTTTAAAAGGTAATTAATGGGCAACTGATCTTGGTAACAAGCCGGTTCACTCAACTAGTGCATTGCACAGAGACCAATTGTTTTAACCCAACTGGTTAAAAGGCAGCAAGGAAGAGTGGGTAATCCTTCAGGGTGTGCCCTGTGTGTGCCCCCCCCCCCCCCCCCCCAAACCAAGATGATACCTCCTCTCTCATTGAGCCTCCTTGCCTTGGACGTTGCCTTGGCATACCCCTGCCAGAACCCTCCAAGCTCTGGGCATGCCCAAAACTTATGGACATGGTTTGCTGGGCTTCCCGCACACCTTGCACATCTGTCTTCCCGAAAAACTTGCTCAGCCTCACCGCCGTTATGTGTGCCCGGTGGGCCACCTTAAACTGGATTAGACTGAGCCTAGCACATGATGAGGAGGAATTGACCCTACTTGGTGCTTCCGCCCACAGACCCGGCTCTAACTCTCCTTCTAACTCCTCCTCCCATTTGCCCTTGTGCTCCTCCACCGGGGTTCCCTTCGCTTCCAGCAGATCCTGGTAGATATCTGACACCTTCCCCTCCCACCCAGGTACCTAAGTCGGTTCGTACGCACGCTTGCCACAGGCGCCTGGTACAGCAGTCGCACCCACCAAATAAAGTCCTGACCAAACCCAAACCTACCCACCGCCTCCCACAGGTACTCTCACTCAACCCGATCGAAAGCTTTCTCTGCATCCATTGCTGCCACTACCTCTGCTTCCCCTTCTTCCGAGGGCATCATAACAATATTTAAAAGCCTCCGCACATTGGCATTAAGTTTCCTGTCCTTAACAAATCCAGTCTGGTCTTCTTTCAGTCAATTTTCATATCCTCAGGTCAGCAACCTTAATCTCTATTCTTACTTAGCACTTCTTAACAAGCTAGAACATTACATGTTAATGGCTGCTATGGTGAGGAAAAGAGCTGTGCCAGAAGCCAGCCGAAGCTTTACTTAATGATCTGATTGAGAAGGTGAATTTAATAAGAAGGGTGATGCCAAAGGGTAATTTGGTCAGGAGTGTGAGAAGACGAGAGGAGTGAGTGCATCGAAGGAGCCTGAAGAGATTATCTTTATATTTGAAACGTCTGTTCACACATGACAGCACGGTAGCATGGTGGTTAGCATAAATGCTTCACAGCTCCAGGGTCCCAGGTTCGATTCCCGGCTGGGTCACTGTCTGTGCGGAGTCTGCATGTCCTCCCCGTGTGTGCGTGGGTTTCCTCCGGGTGCTCCGGTTTCCTCCCACAGTCCAAAGATGTGCGGGTTAGGTGGATTGGCCATGCTAA
Organism: Scyliorhinus canicula; assembly: GCF_902713615.1. Classification (NCBI taxonomy): domain Eukaryota; kingdom Metazoa; phylum Chordata; class Chondrichthyes; order Carcharhiniformes; family Scyliorhinidae; genus Scyliorhinus; species Scyliorhinus canicula. Next base: position 60,797,762 of record NC_052162.1, on the reverse strand, counting down.
ATTGCCCGTAGTGTAAGGTTAATGGGGGGATTGTTGGGTTACGGGTATAGGGTGGATACGTGGGTTTGAGTAGGGTGATCATTGTTCGGCACAACATCGAGGGCCGAAGGGCCTGTTCTGTGCTGTACTGTTCTATGTTCTATGACGCTGGAAGTAAAGGGATGAGAGGAGGGTCAGTGACACAAAGGGTGTGGCTTAGTTAATGTGTTTACAAACAGTAAGTTCAATTTGTTGTAAAGTTGGTGTTCATTGTGAATACTGTTGTGGAACTCACTGCCTTCAATTCAGCATGAGACACAAAGCTTCTGGAGGAGACAGTCTGCTGAAATATTAAATTTTAAATGCAATCCTTCCGACTGAATAGAATTTATGACACAATGGATAAGTCTTGTACATACTAATACAAGAATTACCAGCAAACATAGATTATTGTTAAGATATTAATCATCCAGAGCAATAAGATTTACCTCTTTAGTATGCCTAATTGACATATATGCTGGTGTCAAATGTTTTGGAAACCTCAGCTGATGTCAGTTTAATAGCTCTCTTTTCTTTCAGGCACAAACATCCAATTGACAACTCAGGCCTATTCTCTTTTATGACCTTGAACTGGCTTTCTCCTCTAGCATGGAAGGCCTACAAGTACTCTCGGCTGGAAATGACAGATCTCTGGAACTTGTCTAGAAATGAATCCTCTGAATTAAATTCTCGACGGTAAGAGTGTCTAGAATTATCAGGCAACTCGCCTCAGTGCTGCATTTTCTATCCTGATTTAGTAACTTCATATCAAGGTGGTTGAGAAACAGCTTGACTCTGTGCGAGAGTCGAGGACTTCAGACAGATCCGATTTACTCAACAAAATTGTTATCCAGAAATGTTAAACAGAAAAAGACTGGTATAACTCCTGGGTAACTCCACAGCGCACCCCAAATTACACTCACATTGACCCACCCTCTTACTCTTCTCTATCCCCCCCCACCCCAGAGGCCCCTGATTAACCCCTCGCGGCACATGACATCGCCCCCTCAAGAGGCACATGATTTCATTCTTCTCCCCCTCCCAGAGGCTCCTGATGTCCCCCACCCCCCACAGACACTTGACACTCTGCCCCCCCCACTCCCAGAGGCACCTGACATTCCCCCCCCCCACGCCGAAGAACCTGAAGTCCCCCCCACCCCCCCAGGCACCTAATGATCCTCCCCACCCAGGCACCTGACATCCTCCCGACACACCTGGCTACACCCTTGTCAGAAGCACCAGATGACTAAGCCCGCCAGACACACCTGATGACTGACCGCCACGTGCACCCGCCAACCCGCCCACTAATTTAATCTTCCACTCATCCAGTCACTAACATTCAAGATGGACCGTTACATTTTCCATAAGACAGCTAATGACTTAAAAAGGAGGTATGTCCTGTCTTTCGCTGAATCTACTCCACCACACCAGAGTTTTCCAAGGGACGCTGTGTTCTGCATTTCTGGTAAAGCTGGACTGGCAAGACCTGGCAAGAAATGCAAAATAGTGTTGAGGGAGAGACTTTGAATGGCGCAGCAATCCAAGAATGATTGCTACTCCTCGGAAGATCCAGGCCAAGTTTTCTAATAATATGACTATTTTAAACACTTTTTAAAATTCTTCCATTGGATATGGCATTGTTGGCAATATTTCTTTTGCCCATCCATAATTGCCCTTTGAGGTCAGTTAAGTGTCAATTACAGTGCTGTGTGCCTATGGCCACATATAGGACAAACTAGGTAAGGACAGTAGCTTTTGTTTCTTAAAGGACTTTAGTGAACCAGATGTGTTCCTCCGACAATAAATGGTGGGTTTCATGATCATTATTACTGAGACTAGCTTTTGTTACAATTTTTTTGGATTAATTAATTGAATTTGAATTCCATCAGCTGCTGTGGTGTAAATTGAACCAATGTCCACAGAGCATTAGCCTAAACCTTTGGATTACTAATCCACTGTTAAATCCACTGACCATTGCCACTTTGCACCTTCTCCCCCACATTATTCTAAAAGTAAGAAAGTAACCAAATACTTTTAATTTTTTCGAGAACCTTAAACTAACTATTTGGAAATAATATTGAAACATATTTTTGAGCACAAAAATCAAGCTTGGCACTCGGATACAAATCTGAGGAAAAGCTGAAATGTTGGAGATTGTATCCATCAATGAAACTTTAAAAACAAGGCAACGCTTGCTCTGTCGGGTGAATATAAACAATCTCATTGGACTATTTTGAAGTAAGGCAGAGGTGTTATCCCTGGTATTTGGCCTATCCCTAAATGAACACGACACTGTCACATTTCCTGTTTGTGGGCGCTTTCTCTGTGTAAACTGGTTGCCATGCTTCCTAAAATACAACAGTGACTACACTTCAAAAGTATTTTGAGGCTGTGAATTGATTTGAGACATCAGTGATCATGAAAGGTGCGATATAAATGCAAGTCTTCGTTTCTTTTAATATCTCTTGAGTGCTGAAAGTTGCAGTTAAGACAAGAGAACAAAGACTTTTTTAGGCCTCCTGGGTGAATGCTTAAAACAGAATGCTTAAATATGCCAATAGTGGGCCCTGATGTCTGTTATAGGGTGATGAATACAGTTCAGTTAGTCTGAAGAAGTCTTCGTAGTCATACATAGATTGAGGGCGTGATTCGATGGTGATGCGCGATCAATAACCACAGAAACGAAGGAGTAGTCTGAATTGAAGGCTTTAATCTACAAGATGTTTCCCCAGCAGCTTGAGTACAGAAAGAACGATGGCTGTTGGGAAGCACGGGTTCTTATACTCTGCCTCGCGGGCGGAGCTACCTTCGTCTTGACCAATGAGAAAGCAACACTTGGGCCAATGAGCAGCTCACACTCCCAGGTACCGTAGTACCTCTAGTCATACTACCACATATGGAAAGGTTTCTAAGTGTCATTTCAGGGGGGTTTGGCTGGGAGTTTCTCCCCGGCTCTGTTGGTGACTTCCCCACTGCTATCTAACCAGACTTAGTCATTTTTTGGGGGACCCTGGGGAATTTCACTCCGGCTGAATTTTTTCATCACTGAGAAGCTGAAATCGCTGCCCAGACCAGCTTCTCAGAGATCAGGCCACCCTTTTGAAAGGGTGCCCCGATCTATTTCTTTTTGTATAAATTTAGAGTACCCAATTATTTTTTTTCCAATTAAGGAACAATTTAGCGTGACAAATCACCTACCCTGTACATCTTTGGATTGTGGGGGTGAGACTCGCACAGACACGGGGATAATGTGCAAATTCCACAAGGACAGTGACCGGGGCTGGGATCGAACCCGGGTCCTCAGCACCATGAAGCAGCAGTGCTAACCACTGCGTCACTGTGCCACCCAAGGATATCCGATCTCTAAGTGACCTTGAGGGCCCTCCGCGCATGGACTTCCACCCCACGCACACATGGGCATTACCTCACACCCCCTTTTCAAGTGAGGGCAGCCCACTATGGGGTTGCTATGGGCCCCCCTTTTTCAGGCCATCCCTCGCCCCCTTTTGGCCCCCCCCCCCCCCCCCTTGAGGACCTCCACCTTACACCCACCCCCACCTTCCAGTGGCCCCGTCATACCTGCCCTTCATCTGCCACTCTTCATACCCATCCTCATCCCTCCTTTCATGGGCATGGTCCACCTCAGGCACCCTGGCACTGCCACCCTCGCAGTGCTCCATCAGGCCCTGCACCGCCACCTGGGCACCTTGGCAGTGCCATGATGGCAGTACTAAGGTGTCAGCCTGGCAGTGCCAAGTGCCTGCATTCCAGTAGAAGGGCCGAGTGGTCACCCTGTCCCTGACCACCCAGGGGCATCCAATGGCCCGGGAGACCTCCCCAGGTGCCATTCCACCTGCTCCACGTTTGTGTGGTTCAGTACTGAACGGCGCCCAGCTGGGGACTCCCTGGGGCGGCCGTTAGATGGTGGGAGCCAGGTGAGCACAACAAAGTGTTTTTTAAACTGGCATTGGAGCACAAGGCTTGGTCATACCCATTATGGGAAGGACTCTGATCGTGACGCCTTGTGAGATCTGGGTAGACCTGGTAGGCATCCTGCCTGCCAGGAAGCCCGCTGGGGGCTTCTCCCAGCATCTACTGGCCCCATTGTGCTCCCATTTGGGCGTGATCGTGCCCTGACAGTTTGGAAGGGCATTGGAAAAGACGAGCAGAAACGAAAAGGTCAGCTAGCCAAGAAAACAGCCCAGAGAAAACAGAGGCCAGTGAATATACACCTTCTCAGCTCACTGTTTTCCTCCAGCAAATTCCGTAGAGGCTGCTGTGCTGGAGTAGGGCACTTGAGCAGTACCGGACGATGCTTAACAAGGAGTTGACTACCATAGCACAGTCCACCATCTTAAGAGACGAAGCCTGCCACAATCTAAATCGCAATTCTGTTTGCCAGCATCAGTCCCGTAATGTTGAGTAAAAGATGGTCTGTTCTGATGTTGACCTCTTCCTCAACAGTAGTGCAGCAATATGTCAAATTCTCAGCTCTATCTCTGTTGACATGTTACTATCAGGAGAGGCGAGAGTTGAAATGTATTTCATGTTAATGTCCTCAGCTGGTTAAAAACAGCTAGAAACAACAAGCAATGATGCCATATTGCCTTCAGTTGTATGTTCACCTCCAGTTGCTAACATGCTTAATTAGCCGAGATGTAAAATTTATTCCAGTGGTTTGAAGCATCATTAATGATAAAGGCTTCGCATGAGTTCTCCATTGGAAAGATTTTTGTAGAAAGTTCTCAAACCATGTGGATAATTACAGCAATTCATTCCAATGGGAGGCTGGAGGGGTTGGATGAATGGATCAATAAAAAGTGCAATAGAGTGTAAAAGAGATTGCTAATTGCATCCCATCAGTTTCTTATTTGGCAAAGTTACATTAAAATTAGCTATTTTGTACCCCAGGATTTTATGCCCTGCTTGTGAAGAAGCTGGGATATAATTTCATGGGTGTCAGATACCCTTCTGTAACTTGCAACCATAGCTATTCTGCATTTGTTTATGGGTGATTCTAGAGACTGAGAATGGGCAGGCTCCTTCACCAAATATTGCATCATAGCTGAGCCAGAACCCTTTCTTCACCCAACATTCATAAACACACGTTTTCCACTGTAGATTATTAGATTGGGATCCAATAGATGTCTGATAATTTTGGATCTACTTGCAATCCTGGAACTCTAAGATCCTGTGGCATACACTTACCATCTGCACCAGCTGGTACGATAAAATTTGGGTGGTCTTGATTTTAATAGCTCAGTAACTCACTGGAGGTTGCATGTCACCACCAAACCATTGGTTGGAAACCCCAGAGCCACCACTTTTGACAGCAGAGAGCTTCCTGGATTGTTAGAAATATTTCTAGACCAAAACTGTACATAGTTCTCTAGGTGCAATCTCACCAATTCCCTGTACTTAAAAAAAAAATGTTAAAAAAATGTTTTTATTGCGTTTTTAGTATACAAAACAAGTTTAAATATGGACAAACAGTGGGAAACAAAAAAAAGTGAAATTAAAACTATTTACACATTGGTTGATTTCAACTATTTACATACATACAACATCGTTTTTTTTCTCTTGCATGATTTACAGTGGTGGTTGTGGTTTCCTGTGTTTCATTCCCCACCGGTGTTCTCTTTTGTTTTTTCCCCTTGGTTCAGGTTGGTGCCCCGGCCCTCCTCCCCTTGTTTTGCGTGCTTCTTTTGTTGAGCGTGTTGGGTTCCATGTTTTCCTCTCCTCACCCGTCCCACTCCCTCTCCCCTCCTTCCTTTTGCTGTGTCATGGCTACCCCCTCCTGTTCTTTGGCTTCTTAGTTGTTGGCTACAAACAGGTCTTGGAACAGCTGAGTGAATGTTTCCCATGTTTTGAGGAAGCCCTCCTCCGACCCTTGGATGGCGAATTCAATTTTCTTCATTTGGAGAAATTCCGATAAGTCGAACAGCCAGTCTACAGCTTTGCTGCTGACCGCCAGCCAAGCAGGCGATTAGGGAGGCAAAGGTAACGACGTCGGCTCTCCTCCCAATGAAGATATCAGACTGTTCTGAACCCTGAAGACTGCCACTCGTGGGCGAGGCTTCACCCTCATCCCCACCACCTTAGACACCGCCTCGAAGAAGACTGTCCAAAACCCAGCAAGTCTGGGACAAGACCAGAACATATGGGCGTGGTTGGCCGGGCTACCTTGGCACCGTTCACATTTATCCTCCACCTCCGGGAAGAACCTGATCATTCGGGCTCTAGTTAAGTGGACTCTGTACCATTTTTAACTGCATTAGGCTTAATCTTGCGTATATGGAGGGAGAGTTGACCCTGTGCAGTCCTTCGCCGGGCTACTAGGGATGCAAAGGCCAGGACACCAGCCTCTTTCGCCTCCTGCACTCCCGGCTCCACCGCAACTCCGAAAATCGTGAGTCCCCACCCTGGTTTGACCCTGGATCCAACCACCCTCGACACCGTCCCCGCCACCCCCTTCCAGAATTCTTCCAGTGCTGGGCATGCCCAGAACATATGGGCATGATTCGCTGGACTCCCCAAACATCTGGTGCACCTGTCCTCACCCCCAAAGAACCTACTCATCCTAGTCCCGGACATGTGGGCCCGGTGCAGCACCTTAAATTGGATGAGACTAAGCCTCGCACATGAAGAGGAAGAGTTGACTCTCTCCAAGGCATCCGCCCAAGTCCCGTCCTCTATCTGCTCCCCAAGTTCCCCCTACTATTTAGCCTTCGGCTCCTCCACTGACGACTCCTCCACCTCCTACATTACCTTATAGATGTCAGACACCTTCCCCTCTCCGACCCACACCCCCGAAAGCACTCTGTCCATCGTCCCCCGCGAGGGCAGCAAAGGGAATCCCTCTACCTGTCGCCTAGCAAACGCCTTTACCTGCAAGTATCTGAACATGTTCCCTTGGGGAAGCCCAAATTTATCTTCCAGTTCCCCCAGGCCCGCAAACCTCCCGTTAATAAACAGGTCCCTCAATTTACTGATGCCCACCCTTTGCCACCCCCTAAATCCCCCATCCTTGTTCGCTGGGATGAACCGATGATTGCCACCCAATGGAACCTCCATCGAGCCCTCTGTTTCCCCCCCTATGCCGTCTCCACTGTCCCCAGATTCTTAGGGTCGCCGCCACCACCAGGCTCGTGGTAAACCTCTTAGGGGAGAGCGGCAACAGCGCCGTTACCATGGCACCCAGGCTCGTACCTCTACATGACGCCATCTCCATTCTTTCCCACGCCGCCCCTCCCCCCTCCATCACTCATTTACGCACCATTGACACATTGGCCGCCCAATAGTACCCAAAAGGTTGGGCAGCGCCAGCCCACCTCTATCCCTCCCTCGCTCCAGGAAAACCCTCCTCACTCTCGGAGTCCCATGTGCCCACACAAAGCTCTAAATACTGCTAGTCACCCTCCTAAAGAAGGCCCTGGGGATGAAGATGGGCAGGCACTGAAAGAGGAACAAGAACCTCGGAAGCACCGTCATTTTGACAGACTGCACCCTCCCCGCCAACGACAATGGCAGCATGTCCCACCTCTTGAACTCCTCCTCCATCTGATCTACAAGTCTGGTGAAATTATGTTTGTGAAGAGTCCCCCAGTCCCTGGCCACCTGCACCCCCAGGTACCTAAAACTCTCCCCTGCCCGCCTAAGCGGGAGCCTACCGATTCCTTCCTCCTGGTCTCCAGACACCTCACTTTTGCCTAAATTTAGTTTATAACCTGAAAAGGTCCCAAACTCAGCTAGCAGCTCCATCACCCCCGGCATCCCTCCCACCGGGTCCGCCACATACAGTAACAAGTCATCGGCACAATGACACCCTATGTTCCTCCCCGCCTCGCACCAAACCTCTCCACCTCTCTGAATCCCTCAACGCCATCGCCAGCGGCTCGATTGCCAATGCAAACAACAAGGGGGACAGGGGGCAACCCTGCCTGGTCCCTCGGTAAAGCCGGAAGTACTCTGACCTCCTCCCGCTCGTGGCCACGCACGTCATCGGGCCCTCATATAGCAGCCTCACCCATCTAATAAACCCTTTTGTTGGACATTTTGGTGAACCCAAAATGCTTTTGCAGTTGGCTCCACGACCGGAGCGTTGCGACCACCACTGGGCTCATTGAATATTTATTAGGTGGGTTTGGGAGTGCCACTGTGGCTAGGGCTCGGAGGGAGGCCTCTCTGCAGAAGCCCTCTTCCATAAGCTTCCATTCGGCTTCTGGCAGGTACTTCCATTCGACTCTGTCAAAGTCCTTTTCACCTCAAGTGTTCTCTTCCCGGATGGGGTGATGATCACGTTCAGCAGGCACCTGATGTTTGATGTTAACTGTCTACCCTTGACAAAACCTTTTGCTACCACCTCTGGTACGCAGTCCTCCAGCTTGGTCAGTATTATCGCGTCTGCGTTTAGCAGCGAGATGGGTCTGTAGGAACCGCATTGTGTTGGGTCTTTATATTTCTTGGGTATCAGCAAAATTGAGTCTTGTGCTAACATAGGTGGCAGGGTGCCTCTCGCCAATGAGTCTGTGAACATCTCCCGCAGGTGCTGGGTCAGTGCTGTCGCAAATCTTTTGTAGAAGTCCGCCGGGAAACCGTCCGATCATGGCGCCTTCCCTGCCAGTCGGGGGCTGATGCTCTCCATGACTTCTTCCAGTTCTATTGGTGTTTCCAGGCCCCGTCTCCTGTCCTCCCCCATGACTGATTTGTCCAGTCCATCGGGGAACTGCTTCATCCCAGAGTCCTCTCCTAGCGGCTCTGAGGTGTACAGTCCCTGGTAGAAGGTCTCAAATGTCTTGTTGACTTTTCATGGCTCCGCTACTAATTTGTCTTTGCTAGCCCTAATCTGGGCTATTTCCCTCGTGTCTGCCTGCTTTCTCAGCTGATGAGCCAGCAGGCGGCTGGCCTTGTCTTCTTGTTTGTACAGGGTTCCCCCATGCCGTACAGAGTTGGTGCCCTGCTTTCCTTGTGGAGACAGGTCAAAGTCCATCTGTAGCTTTTTCCTCTCCGCCAGGAGCTCTATGGTCAGGACCACGGCGTATTGCCGGTCCACTTCCAGTATGGAGTCGACTAGCTGTTGCCTAGCCACCCCCTCTTCCCTATCTCTCTGTGCCTAGTAGGCTATAATTTCATCCCTGATCACAGCCTTCAGTGCCTCCCAGAACGTTGAGGGTGAGACCGCCCCATTCTGGTTATTAGTAATATACCTGTCTTTGGCCTCTGATATTTTCTTGTGGAAAGCCTTATCGACTATGAGGGCCATGTCCAACTTCCATGGAGGGAGTTGGGCACAACCCATCTCCAACCTCACATCCATATAATGTGAGGCAAGGTTGGAGATTACGATCGCAGAATATTCCGCTCTTACCAGCCCTCGAAACACCGATTTCCCCATTACAAAGAAGTAAATCTGTGAATAGATATTATGGACTTGGGAGAAGAAGAACTCCTTCTCTCCTGGATGGTGAATCACCATGAGACCAATTCCCTGTACTATTGTAGCAAGACTTCCTAACTTTTATCCACCAACCCCCATGAAATAAATGCCATCATTCCATTTATCTTCCTAATTACATGTTGTGTCTGCATGCTAATGTTTAATTTTTCTGCTTGAGGACATCTAGATCCCTCTGTATCAAAGCATTATGTTGTCTTTCAATTTAAAGAATATATTGCTTTCCTATTCTTACTACCAGTAGGGATATCCTCACATTTTTCTACATTTTAGTCAAGCAGACAAATTTTTGCCCTCTCACTTGAACAATCTATTACCTTTTGGAGATTCGATCGCTCAGATTTTAGCAGTCATCTGGAGACAAGTTGGGAGCTGGAAGAGTTAGTAAAATGACGTTGGGAGCGAAACTACTTTCTACTGCCATGGGATATTTCAAAAGGCAGGTCTGGCAACTATTGGTGGTTGGAAGCCAGTCAAACTAATTAACCAGCTTATTAACAGCTACTTTACACACCTGCAGGCATTTTATCACAGTCTAAATGGCCCCCCACAACGTGGTACTGTTGATCCCCTCGTTCTCTAATTGGGTCAATGACTCAGAGAGGCAGACTCCTGCCCTTAGTGGAAATGTAGCCCCAAGACAGACATCTTAATTAGCTACTGTTGGCACAGGGCTAAATAGCTGGCTTTTAAAGCAGACCAAGGCAGGCCAGCAGCACGGTTCAATTTCCGTACCAGCCTCCCCGAACAGGCGCCGGAATGTGGCGGCTAGCGGCTTTTCACAGTACTTCATTTGAAGCCTACTTGTGACAATAAGCAATTTTCATTTCATTACTGATGGTAAAACCCCATCTGGTATATTCCACTTCATACCTGTGTGTGCTCGAACCCACATTTGCTTCCAATAACAGTTGGCATGCCAGTAAATTTCTAGCTTTGTGCCCTTCTCATAACTTGCATTCCTACCTATCTATGTTTCATCAGCAAATCTGGCTGCAATATACTCCGCTTCTTCATCCAAAACATTAATATGAATTGAAAATAGTTGGGTTCTGTGCACTGATCCCCATGGCACACCACTAGTTACATTTTGCCAACTTTAAATAACCCTTTTATTGCAGTCTGTTTTCTGTTTGTTAGCCAATTATCCGTCCATCCAAATATATTAGCCCCAAAACTATGAGCTCTTACCTTTGTTAGAAAAACAAAGGTAGTTTGAGGGGATTCATATTTGTATTGGTAAACATTAAAAATAAGGTATAGTTTTAAGAGTGTTTAATTTAATGTTTCTGTGCCTGGAAGGGTAAAATCTACAGTTAATTCATGCTGGACAAAGGGGTTTATATGTGTGGGGGTTGGTTAAGTTCCAACTGTGTTTAAAGAGGCTACAGTGTGAAGAATAAATAAACCAGCAGCGGTTGTTTCGCACCTGTCACTGTTGATTCCTGGTTAATTTGCTGTCAGTCTAGATTCAATAAAATCTGAGATGGATTTGCAGGTATCATATCATTTAATAATAACTAACTTGCAAGGCTGACTCAATCCATAGGACCTCAGGACACACACACTGTCTTCTGAGAGCCCAGAATAAAGAGAGAGAGTATACAAAGAAACTTCTGCTGATATATTCAAAATCACAGTAAGATTCACATATAAGCTTCCCATTGGTCATTCTATACACCTCCTGACCTGGCCCTATATCCTAATTGGTCACTTTGCATTGTAACCCCAGCATCCTTTTCACCTTGCTCACCATGCGGCCACCCTCCCCCGATGGTTTCAAACAGGCTTTGGCTAAATCTCTTTGTCCTTTGTCTGTGAGCCCCCTACCATCAGACCGGCCCTACTAACATCGGACCGGCCCTACTATCTATCCTATCTTAACTAATAATTCTAATTTTATCACATTCATTTATTCATTTCCTCATTCCCTCCTTTTATCATTTCATGATAAACTATCGGTCCAAGCCGCAGTCACGGCCCCTCATCTAGGAACATTCGTCGCTGTATTTCTAACTCCTGTTGCAGTACCCCATCGGCCGCTGCATGCTCGTAGATCCTAACAGTAAAGACTCTAGGGGCGGCTATCTGTTTCACGGCACCCTGCATTTTACCCATCACGCATTTAAGGATGATCGTGCCCACAAAGATGCAGGCGAGATAGTCAAGAGCATAACGGTTCTGCATGACAAACAACCTGAGTTGAGATAATTCCCTGGTTATTGCCCCGAGGGCCCCTAAGGTCTCGTTTCCCAGGATGGTAAGGCTGCAAATAAAATACTTCCTATCGTTGACCGCCAAGGAACCCCCCATACCCCCCAGTGTCTAGGCGCTCAGAATTCCCCATCCGGCTGAGTGGCCCCGGTTGGGTGCTGGGACCTGAGGTTTCTTCCAACCTTCGCAGAATTCGGCTGAGACTGACCGGCGCGCCAATTTATGTTGCAGTATCCACTCAGTGGGGCAGGGGACTGTGGTGGGGACTAGAGTCCCGATAGCAATTCGGCGGGGAAATGGGGGTGACAAAACATTGGTCGCTGTACCATTAAAGAAAAAGTAGTATCCTTGCTCCGTGTTCAGGCTAGCATCACAATCAATTGATTGAGCAGGGAACCCCCAGGAGCCCATTTCATCCAACTTTGGAACGCCCATCCGGGCCTCATAGCAATGCGGAATGCCCTAAACTCAACAGTGATATGAGAGACATTCGCCCAGCTACAAAGGAGCTGGATGCCCAGCGTCAATGGGACACAAGTGGCATTGTAACAGGCACATTGACCTGATGTCAGGGTTATGCAACACTTTGGATCAGTACAAGTGGAGGACAGACATAAGAACATAAGAACATAAGAACTAGGAGCAGGAGTAGGCCATCTGGCCCCTCGAGCCTGCTCCGCCATTCAATGAGATCATGGCTGATCTTTTGTGGACTCAGCTCCACTTTCCGGCCCGAACACCATAACCCTTAATCCCTTTATTCTTCAAAAAACTATCTATCTTTACCTTAAAAACATGTAATGAAGGAGCCTCAACTGCTTCACTGGGCAAGGAATTCCATAGATTCACAACCCTTTGGGTGAAGAAGTTCCTCCTAAACTCAGTTCTAAATCTACTTCCCCTTATTTTGAGGCTATGCCGCCTAGTTCTGCTGTCACCCGCCAGTGGAAACAACCTGCCCGCATCTATCCTATCTATTCCCTTCATAATTTTAAATGTTTCTATAAGATCCCCCCTCATCCTTCTAAATTCCAACGAGTACAGTCCCAGTCTACTCAACCTCTCCTCATAATCCAACCCCTTCAGCTCTGGGATTAACCTAGTGAATCTCCTCTGCACACCCTCCAGCGCCAGTACGTCCTTTCTCAAGTAAGGAGACCAAAACTGAACACAATACTCCAGGTGTGGCCGCACTAACACCTTATACAATTGCAACATAACCTCCCTAGTCTTAAACTCCATCCCTCTAGCAATGAAGGACAAAATTCCATTTGCCTTCTTAATCACCTGTTGCACTTGTAAACCAACCTTCTGTGACTCATGCACTAGCACACCCAAGTCTCTCTGAACAGCGGCATGCTTTAATATTTTATCGTTTAAATAATAATCCCGTTTGCTGTTATTCCTACCAAAATGGATAACCTCACATTTGTCAACATTGTATTCCATCTGCCAGACCTGAGCCCATTCACTTAACCTATCCAAATCCCTCTGCAGACTTCCAGTATCCTCTGCACTTTTCGCTTTACCACTCATCTTAGTGTCATCTGCAAACTTGGACACATTGCCCTTGGTCCCCAACTCCAAATCATCAATGTAAATTGTGAACAATTGTGGGCCCAACACGGATCCCTGAGGGACACCACTAGCTACTGATTGCCAACCAGAGAAATACCCATTTATCCCAACTCTTTGCTTTCTATTAATTAACCAATCCTCTATCCATGCTACTACTTTACCCTTAATGCCATGTATCTTTATCTTATGCAGCAACCTTTTGTGTGGCACCTTGTCAAAGGCTTTCTGGAAATCCAGATATACCACATCCATCAGCTCCCCGTTATCTACTGCACTGGTAATGTCCTCAAAAAATTCCACTAAATTAGTTAGGCACGACCTGCCTTTTACGAACCCATGCTGCGTCTGCCCAATGGGACAATTTCTATCCAGATGCCTCGCAATTTCTTCCTTGATGATAGATTCCAGCATCTTCCCTATTACCGAAGTTAAACTCACTGGCCTATAATTTCCTGCTTTCTGCCTACCTCCTTTTTTAAACAGTGGCGTCACGTTTGCTAATTTCCAATCCACCGGGACCACCCCAGAGTCTAGTGAATTTCGGTAAATTATCACTAGTGCATCTGCAATTTCCCTAGCCATCTCTTTTAGCACTCTGGGATGCATTCCATCAGGGCCAGGAGACTTGTCTACCTTTAGCCCCATTAGCTTTCCCATCACTCCCTCCTAAGTGTTAACAATCGTCTCAAGGTCCTCACCTGTCATAGCCTCATTTCTACCCAAACCCCACATCGGTGTCTAGTGTGTCTAATGTTATATTCATTTTCATCTCTACCAGCAAACAGCCGTACCTCTCACTGCTGAAACAATTCTTGTATGACCAGGAGTCTCTATTGGGAGTGAAGGGGCTAGGTATATATGCCCTCCACCGTTGAAGCTTATCCTAGTGAGAGTGGGAATTGGCCCGAGGAAGGGGAAGGCGAATAGCCGGTGGGCCGAACCTGGATCGTAAGGAAGAGTAACTTGCGCGGGCGGTGGCTCGGAACTCTGACAATGAACCACAGTTTGGGGAGTGCCCCAAAGCGGTGAAACAGAAAATAACCTAGACACCGATGTGGGGTTTGGGTAGCAGACAAGCGGTGGTAAATCTAGAAGAGATTCATACCGTCCAGGTTTCCCTCATTCCGGATCCTAAATAAATTAAGTACATCTCCTGATAACCTACGTCTGGTTGTACCTCCCCTCTTACACAGCCCTTCCTCTGTCTAGTCCCTCTTTCTCTCTCACAACCTCTTCCTACCCCCTCCTCACAGTCTGATTTTACCTGTAAGGCATCAAGGTTAACACATCCAAAATCAAATTTACATATGCTCCAAAAACAAGGCAATGTCCATGCAGTCTTCCCTTCCCATCGTTGGGACCGGTGCAATTGCATCATAAGTCCTGCATGGTCCGTTAACCGGATGACCTTCCATGAGTCGATACCACGTCCTCGTATATGGGGGCAGCGAAGAACGTCATCTTTGCAGAGGTGGAATGTCCGGGTACTTCGGTTGGGGTTACAGATGTAGATGATATTATCCTGTTCCATTACCGCCGCCGATGTCACTCCAAGCGAGGCGATGCCGAAGATCACACAGGTGGTGTGTAGCCACCCCATCATGCTTCACACCTGTAAAATAGCGCTGGGGAAGGGAGGCAGGTTAGTGACCGACCTTTTACAGTGGTGGAGGTGGACCCAAACACTCCACCCCTCCACTTTAACTGCAGTGGGGGTGGTAAGGAGAACTTGGAAAGGCCCCTCCCATCATGGCTCTGACCCTTTCCGAGTCCAATTTTTGACCATGACATAACGACCAGGCTGCACTGAGAGCGAGCTATGTGATAGGGACGGTGACGAGTGAGCTGCGCGGACCTGGCCATGGAGCTCCTTGAGGGCGTTAGTGAGGGCTAGAACATAGTTAGTCCTTTCTTTAGTCAGATGGTGAACCTGGACCAATCTGGGAACAGGCAGGTTCCAGGGTGTTCTAATGGGCCTGCCGTAAAAGACTCGGCAGGAGAGAGCCAGGCCGATCCTGCAGGCGTGACCTACAGCTGAATGAGGACACCGGAGAGCAACTTAAGCCATGTCGGCCCCGTGTCCGTTCTTAATTTAGCCAATTTAGTTTTGAGGGTCTGATTATGTCACTCAACCAACCCGGCTGACTGCGGTCTGTCCGCACAGTCTAACTGCTGGCGTATGCCCAACTGAGAGCAGAACTCCTTGTTAACCTATCCAATAAAATGAGGCCCGTTAACAGAACTTAACTGAGCCGGTATTCCGTACATAAACACCTCATCACATTTTTACAGCCTTTGGCTCTCCGTCCTCTTTCGTCTGGTGTGATGGTCACCAGTAACGAGATGTCCTCTCTGGTGAATAATGATGGGCAGCATCTGAGCCCTAGCCAGCGTACAACACATATTAAAGCATCCAATGATTATGCAGTATACAATTATAATAACAAGTATTAGCAATCCATGCATCAGGTAAAACCCCATGACCGAGCTATGAGAGATAACCCCGAGCTGAATCCGACTAGATAGATAGCCATCCTCAATGCTACCGTGTTGCCTTTAGGATTTATATCCTTCTTATAGTTATACTGACTAGCAACTATCCCTCAGCCTTGTCATTCGTATTTACATGTCATGATTTGAAAACTGTGCAGGAAAATCAATGGTAAATGCATCCATCTCGCAGACCAGTGTCGATAGACCCTTTGTGATGTGCTTTCCTCAAGTCCAATCACCGTGAACCATAGCTGGCGCCGCTCAGGAAGGTAACACAATAGCTATTCCGGTTGTTCCACTACCTCCAAGGCATCTGACTACCTCGGGGCAGTAGCACCATAAAAGCGTCCTCATGTCCCTTAGAAGCAGCCCACAACTCAGTCCATCAGCGACCAAAAGGTCCTTATCCCTCACTGGGGTTTTTTTTTGTAGGAAGTGCTTTCCGTTTCCCATAGGAATGGTAATTGATGATATTTTGTATCATGCACTGATTATCTTGCTTTATTAATTGCAGGAGCGTCAACCAATCCTGTTTCTATTTCTGACTTCCTGACTCTGACGTCGAACATTGTACTGAATCATGTAGCCCGCCAGCCTTGGCTTACTTGAGACAATAGCTCCGTTTTCTTCAACCCCCTGTTGTCTGTTATCATTTTCCTTACCGCATGGAGTGTATACTTGCCATTATTTGGTTTTTCTTAAACACCACGCACGCACTTAGTACAGTTAACTTCTTGTGGTTACAACCCAATTGAATTTATACATAACATTCCCAAACAACTTACAGGACATTTAGTCTGTAACAACTGTTATACTCTCCAATGCTATATTGGTTACAAATTTCCCCTCGCGGCAGCAAGCTGCTAATATTCTAGACCAGAGCCTCTCAAAGTGTGGTACGCGTACGTACCGGTACGTGGAGTGTTTCCAGAAAAGAAAGAGACAGTAATCCTGGATTGGCTTGTTTCGCTCACCGGTCCCTGGCACATTGGAAAAACTGCCGGTACGCCACATCAGATAGTTTGAGATGCACTGTTCCAGACTACTGTCATTTAAAATACGGGGGTTCCTCGTCAGTCGCTGCTGTCTGCCGAGACCCTTAATAACTCCTCCGCGTAATACGTCCCTCCTGGAGACCACAGATCACCCATCAGCTAACGTCCCGTTAGAGATGTCTGACCGGAGGTTTCAGTATTCAGTAATAATTTGATATTTTGATTTGTTGCTAACCCGTAAGGTTTTTCTTCCGGGCTCTATCATTCAATTCCCTCAAACATGTAGCCAATTGTATCATTAGTTTTTTCCCATACTGTCTGAAACATTCTTCTGCAGAGTGTTGTTCAGGTTCTTCATCGGTATGATCGTTGCTTCATCTGAAACTAAAACGAACAGGTCAAAGGCGGAGAAGGCCCTATTTCTTAATTTGTATCTTCCTATCCGTGCTTGGATATTCCAGAAGTACCATCTAGCATAGCCCACGTACTGCCTCACAAATCGATACCATAAGTCTGTCACTTGTCTACAAGATTGCACAGCCTTTTAAAGTCACATTGTTGTCGGCCAAATTATCCTTGCAGTAATTGCACGTTGTCATTAATCTATCCCACTTACACTGACACTTATGTAGCATGGTGGTTAGCACAAATGCTTCACAGCTCCAGGATTCCAGGCTCGACTCCCGGCTGGGTCACCGCCTGTGCGGAGTCTGCACGTCCCCCCCTGGTGTGCGTGGGTTTCCTCCCACAGTCCAAAGATGTGCGGGGTTACGTGGATTGGCCATGCTAAATTGCCCGTAGTGTCCCAATAGCAAGGCTAAGGGGGAGGGGAAGCCGTTGCGCCACGGGTATAGGGTGGATACGTGGGTCTGAGTGGGGCGATCATTGCTCGGCACAACATCGAGGGCCGAAGGGCCTGCCCTGTGCTGCACTGCTCCATGCTCTTGGATTCAAAATCCCCCCTGTGGTCACAAACCTCAATCATTAAAGTTGCCTGATATTCCACAAAACAATCAGGACAAACCTGAATGCCCCAAATCTCCCTAGGAGCTGCAGCATCCCATCGCTGTCTTTGCAAATGCATTATCCATTCTCCTGAATACTCAGTATCTGACCGTCTCCTGGGTTTCATATGACTACTACCAGTCCAAACAATCGGCTACAGAATGCCCCACAATCCTGACTGGTGGTTTCCCAATACTCACTGTGAACCATTTTAAACTGAGGGCCATTAAGCACCGCCCTTGTTCTATCATTCCATACATTTAAATCTTTACTGATTACATTCCTACGCTCATTGCCCGTAGGCTGCCGATCGAGTATCATAATTCCTCTGTATTTGATCAATGTGACCAGATTTTAAAATTCTGACATAACTTCTTTTTGAACCTTTTTATTTAAATTCTGACATAATGTCTTTTTGAACCTTTTTATTTTCCTTATCCTTGATGTACATCATACAATTAAGGCCTGTTAAGCCTCCTCCTTCTGTTATTGCACCCCTGAGTGAGATGCGAAGAATTTCAAACTCCTCCTCTTTTGCTCACCCAGTCATCCAATCTAGTCAAAACCTTCCCCTGATACATTCCTGATAGTGCTACTGCATTTACTTTAATTACTTTATTTTGATGACGACCGGATTTGTATGAAAATAAGATCCAAACATGACATTTGAACTTTATCAGCTGTCCAATCAATGCTGCTAACAGGTTTTAATTCACTGTCTTCTCCCCCATTGGATCATGTGTTTTAATTGTGATACAATTTCTTTTGCTCCAGACACCATGCTTCTCTAATTCAACTGTATGTGTACCCAGAATCTGAACAATCTTGTCTTTACATTTTACAGCTTCACGGATGATTTTCCCTGCAGTCTTAGTTGGTAGCTTCACCCAAACTTCCTCTAAATTAGCAATTGGTTTTAGTATCTTAATTTTTCTGCATCAATTTTTTTATTAAATATTTCCCTGCAATCAGATTCTCATTTCCTGATACTGCAATTAATTCTCTTAATCTAACTTCTGGTCCAATATCTTTATTCTCCAAATCTCCTTCTTCAATGTCTATAACATGCTAAACATCATTATTTCTGCAAGTGACTTTTCGTGCTCGTCGGGCACTAGGACCCTGCGGAGCCATGCAGTACAGCTTACACAAAGCTGTCTGCTTGGAAATCTCTTTGTGTCCATTTAGTGCTGAGCACATTGCTCACCGGCCATTTATAACTTCTAATTGATGTGAAACTATTTTATTTATTTATTTATTTATTTTTTTGCAGCCAAGATTATGCCGAGTTGCAACTAATCATTTACAAATCCCAATTTATACAGTTTGATTTCACTTTTTGTTTTCTTCCTGAGAATTATGTTTAATTAACTCCCACATCATTATTACTAAGGTTCTGAAGAACTTTCAAATACTTACTCCGTTTTAACTCTCACTTTAATACCTCCTAAAACACAACATTTCACAAAACTAGGAACAGAGGTTATCACATTCGTATCAAACAGACTCATTCATTCATTGGAGATCTCCATTCAGACAAAGGAATTCAAATCCTTATACGGTCATTCATCAACACACAAGTAATTTATAACCCAATTCTGTTTCATTCAAACAACCCATATCTTCACGAAGCTATAGTTGAACGGAATTGAACTGCCCGCAAACATTCCATCAGCGATCCTTCCTTCACTGAACTGTTTCGCGACATCACATCAACCCGGTACGGACCTTAACCAATTTTTTTATCAAATTAGAATTGAACGGAATTGAAGTGTGCGCCAACATTCCATCAGCGGTCTTTTACTGAACTGTTGCGCGATATCACATCAATCCGTTAAAGACCTTAACCGAATTAAAGTATAATTTAATAGAGCCAATTTTTAATTTGCTACTCACATGCAACTGAGTTAACCAGGCAACATCCCATCAGACACCAACTGGACTGTTCGCCTCATGCAACTGAGTAACCAGGCAACATCCCATCAGACACCAACTGAACTGTTCGCCTCATGCAACTGAGGAACCAGGCAACATCCCATCAGACACCAACTGAACTGTTCGCCTCATTCCAAAACTTAACCATACCTGCAATGACTGAAATAAAATCTTTGAATCCATCAGACTGACCTTTGATTTCGTCGAGGCAATCGAACCTGATCAAATGCGAGTGATTAGACTGTTAGCAGAATACGAGACAGAGGAAAATCGATATAAAAACATCGTGGGCCCATTGTTCCTCTCTCGCCGTCTGCGAGCACTCCAATTCTGATTTCGCAGATGAAAGGCAAGATAGTCGAGAAATCCCGGGTTTCGGCACCAAATGTTGATTCCTGGTTAATTTGCTGTCAGTCTAGATTCAATAAAATCTGAGATGGATTTGCAGGTATCATATCATTTAATAATAACTAACTTGCAAGGCTGACTCAATCCATAGGACCTCAGGACACACACACTGTCTTCTGAGAGCCCAGAATAAAGAGAGAGAGTATACAAAGAAACTTCTGCTGATATATTCAAAATCACAGTAAGATTCACATATAAGCTTCCCATTGGTCATTCTATACACCTCCTGACCTGGCCCTATATCCTAATTGGTCACTTTGCATTGTAACCCCAGCATCCTTTTCACCTTGCTCACCATGCGGCCACCCTCCCCCGATGGTTTCAAACAGGCTTTGGCTAAATCTCTTTGTCCTTTGTCTGTGAGCCCCCTACCATCAGACCGGCCCTACTAACATCGGACCGGCCCTACTAACATCGGACCGGCCCTACTATCTATCCTATCTTAACTAATAATTCTAATTTTATCACATTCATTTATTCATTTCCTCAGCACCTTGTAAGTTAGAAAAGCTTAGTTTAGCTAATTTGATTGCAGAAATAGGTAGTGATAGAGAAGGCAGCTCTCAGAGCTCTGCTAGAAGTAGTTGGTTTTAGAAGGCTAAAAAGGGAGCACCTCGCTTAGAAAAAAACCCATACGATGGAGTAATGGTTCAGAAACCAGGGCCGGGATTCTCCCCTACACGGCAGGGCGGGGGTCCCGGCGTACCGGAGTGGTGAGAACCACTCCGGCATCGGGCCTCCCCAAAGGTGCGGAATTCTCTGCACCTTTAGGGGCTAGGCCCGCGACGGAGTGGCTCCCGCTCCGCCGACCGGCGCGAATGGCCTTTGGCGCCCGCCAGCCGGTGCGAACGGCTGGCCGAAAGGCCGTCACCGGTTGGCGTGAGTCCGCGCATGCGCCGGAGCGTCATCATCCGCTGACGTCGCCCCGGTATGCGCGGTGGAGGGGGTCTCTTCCGCTTCCGCCATGCTGGAGGCCGTGGCGGCGGCGGAAGAAAAAGTGTGCCCTCAGGGCACAGGCCTGCCCGCCGATCGGTGGGCCCCGATCGTGGGCCAGGCCACCGTGGGGGCACCCCCCGGGGTCAGATTGCCCCGTGCCCACCCCCCCCCCCCCCCCCCCCCCCCAGGACCCCGGGGCCCGTTCGCGCTGCCTGCTCCCGCCGGTACCAGGTCAGCGGGAGAGGCCTGTCAGCGGCGGGACTTCGGCCCATCGCGGGCCAGAGAATCGCCGCGGAGGGCCCGCTGACTGGCACGGGGGGCCCGCCGACTGGCGCGGCGGATTCCTGCCCCCGCCAATTCCCAGGTGGCGGAGAATTCCGGCCACGGCGGGGCAGGATTTACGCCGGCCCCAGGCGATTCCCTGACCCTGCGGGGGGTCGGAGAATTCCGCCCCAGATGCTGGAAACATAAAGTCCAGTTTGTTAAGGAAACTACAAAAATGAAGAGAAGTGTCCAAGAACTTTGGAGTTAAGTGAAGAGATACCAAGGAATTGTTCAGAAGAATTCAAGAAAGAATAAACAAAGTGTTCTGAGTTAAAGAGACAATTGCAGTAACCAGATTTAAAGTGGGACAGCAGCCTTCAAATGTGAAACAAACACATGATGCCATTTTAATACAGTCAGGGAAAGTTAAAGCAATTGTGAGCTATTTGCACAGCAGTCAAGACAAAGAAATCCTAAATGGGCTGGTGTGAAATAATGTGCTGGATTTGCTGTTAAAAGTAGAGCAGGAGCTTTTTGTAATGAATGTAGGAATTTCAGGTGTATTGGAATATAAGTATTTGGTGAAGTAGGGGTTAAAGGCCTGGGGCAGCACGATGGCACAAGTGGCTAGCACTGTGGCTTCACAGCGCCAGGGTCCCAGGTTTGATTACCCGCTGGGTCACTGTCTGTGCGGAGTCTGCACGTTCTCCCCGTGTCTGTGTGGGTTTCCTCCGGGTGCTCCGGTTTCCTCCCACAGTCCAAAGACGTGCGGGTTAGGTGGATTGGCCATGATAAATTGACCAAAAAGGTGTTAGATTTAGATGTAGGTGAGTCCTTTGGTGATAGCGATCACAACTCGGTTATGTTTACTTTAGCAATGGGCAGGGATAGGTATATACCACAAGGCAAGAATTATAGCTGGGGGAAAGGCAATTATGATGCTATTCGGCAAGATTTAGGATGTATAGGATGGGGAAGGAAACTGCAGGGGATGGGTACAATCGAAATGTGGAGCTTTTTCAAGGAACAGCTACTGAGTGTCCTTGATAAGTATGTACCTGTCAGGCAGGGAGGAAGTTGTCAAGCAAGGGAACCGTGGTTTACTAAGGAAGTTGAAGCACTTGTCAAGAGGAAGAAGAAGACTTATGTTAGGATGAGACATGAAGGCTCAGTTAGGGCACTTGAGAGTTACAAGTTAGCCAGGAAGGACCTAAAGGGAGAGTTAAGAAGAGCGAGGAGAGGACACGAAAAGTCGTTGGCGGATAGGATCAAGGAAAACCCTAAGGCTTTCTATAGGTATATCAGGAACAAAAGAATGACTAGAGTAAGATTAGGGCCAATCAAGGATAGTAGTGGAAAGTTGTGTGTAGAATCAGAGGAGATAGGGGAAGCGTTAAATGGATATTTTTCATCAGTGTTTACACTGGAGAAAGACAATGTTATCGAGGAGAATACTCGGGTTCAGTCGACCAGGCTAGATGGAATGGGTCGGGTACGTTTTGGCGCCGCCCTTTTGGCACCGATCATTTGACACCGCCATTTTGGCGCTAAATTGATTTGGCGTTCATTATTTTGGCGCCCAGCTGTTTTGTAGCCTTTGTTGTGTATTGAATATATTGCCAGGAATGTAATGATAGGTTAATAATAATAATAGATAAAAACATGACATTTATTTCTAACACCAAATAACAAGTAAAATGAGTATAAAAGTTTAATGCATTTCATAGTTAATAATAATAATGGATAAAAACATGACATTTATTTCTAACATCAAATATTAAGTAAAATGAGTATAAAAGTTTAATGCAGTTCATAGTTGTGGGCCAAACCACGTAAATATTCAAGTAGTGCCCGTGAATCAAACTGTTGTGCAATGTTTAAGATACGCTCATCGGCCTTAATGTATTTCAGAAGATTTTGATTTGGAGCATTCCCGGCAATCAACTGCTCGTAGTAAGCATCACGCCCTTTTTGAATTTTCCTTATACCATCGATGAACTTCCATATAACGGGATGGTTCATTCCTAATTCTGCATATATTTTTCTGTGTGCTGCTTCAGCATGATTGTTTGTTCAGTCCACACCAGCTATTGTTCGGATTTTTTAAATTCGCATCTCCAAAACATTAACAATGGGTCGCTTTTGCTACATTTATCAAACACGTATAAATATCCATCGTGTGTTAATTTTGGTTTGTCTCTCTTGCGTAGAATTTTTTCAGCCATTTCTGGTATGGGGTCTAAGAGAAATTAAAAGCAAAACTGTATTTCTAGCTTTCAAATGTGAAAAGAGAACAGGCTTATGTAACACCAAGGCTGTAGATTGTTATCATTAATTGCTGAAGTAGTCTGAATTGGCGCCAAGCAGATGAGCGCCCAAAAGGCCAGCGCCAAAACCGATGAGCGCCAAAAGGTCGGCGCCAAATGATCGGCGCCAAAAGGGCGGCGCCAAATAGTCCCATTCCCGATGGAATTGAGGTTCAAAAGGAGGAGGTGTTATCAATTTTGGAAAATGTCAAAATAGATAAGTCCCCTGGGCCAGATGGGATTTATCCTAGGATTCTCTGGGAAGCCAGGGAGGAGATTGCAGAGCCTTTGTCCTTGATCTTTATGTCATCTTTGTCGACAGGAATAGTGCCGGAAGACTGGAGGATAGCAAATGTTGTCCCCTTGTTCAAGAAGGGGAGTAGAGACAACCCTGGTAATTATAGACCTGTGTGCCTTACTTCGGTTGTGGGTAAAATGTTGGAAAAGGTTATAAGAGATAGGGTTTATAATCATCTTGAAAAGAACAAGTTGATTAGCAATACTCAACACGGTTTTGTGAAGGGTAGGTCATGCCTCACAAACCTTATTGAGTTTTTTGAGAAGGTGACCAAACAGGTGGATGAGGGTAAAGCGGTTGATGTGGTGTATATGGATTTCAGTAAGGCGTTTGATAAGGTTCCCCACGATAGGCTATTGCAGAAAATAAGGAAGTATGGGATTAAAGGTGATTTAGCGGTTTGGATCAGTAATTGGCTAGCTGAAAGAAGACAGAGGGTGGTGGTTGATGGCAAATGTTCATCCTGGAGTTCAGTTACTAGTGGTGTACCGCAAGGATCTGTTTTGGGGCCACTGCTGGTTGTCATTTTTATAAATGACCTGGAAGAGGGTGTGGAAGGATGGGTTAGTAAATTTGCAGATGACACGAAGGTCGGTGGAGTTGTGGATAGTGCTGAAGGATGTTATTGGATACAGAGGGACATAGATAAGCTGCAGAGCTGGGCTGAGAGGTGGCAGATGGAGTTTAATGTGGAAAAGTGTGAGGTGGTTCACTTTGGAAGGAGTAACAGGAATGCAGAGTACTGGGCTAATGGCAAGATTCTTGGTAGTGTAGATGAACAGAGAGATCTCGGCATCCAGGTACATAAATCCCTGAAAGTTGCCACCCAGGTTAATAGGGCTGTTAAGAAGGCATATGGTGTGCTAGCCTTTATCAGTAGGGGGATTGCGTTTCGGAGCCACAAGGTCATGCTGCAGCTGTACATAACTCTGGTGCGGCCGCTCCTGGAGTACTGCGTGCAGTTCTGGTCACCACATTATAGGAAGGATGTGGAAGCTTTGGAAAGGGTTCAGAGGAGATTTACT
This sequence comes from Scyliorhinus canicula, assembly GCF_902713615.1. Classification (NCBI taxonomy): domain Eukaryota; kingdom Metazoa; phylum Chordata; class Chondrichthyes; order Carcharhiniformes; family Scyliorhinidae; genus Scyliorhinus; species Scyliorhinus canicula. The sequence goes on along the minus strand of NC_052162.1, from coordinate 60,772,833 downwards.
AGGATGTTGCCTGGTATGGAGGGAAGGTCTTACGAGGAGATGCTCAGGGACTTGAGATTGTTTTCGTTAGAGAGGAGAAGGCTGAGAGGTGACTTAATAGAGACATATAAGATAGTCAGAGGGTTAGATAGGGTGGACAGTGAGAGTCTTTTTCCTCAGATGGTGATGACCAACACGAGGGGACATAGCTTTAAATTGAGGGGTGGTAGATATAGGACAGATGTCAGAGGCAGTTTCTTTACTCAGAGAGTAGTAGGGGTGTGGAACGCCCTGCCTGCAACAGTAGTAGACTCGCCAACTTAAAGGGCATTTAAGTGGTCACTGGATAGACATATGGATGAAAATGGAATAGTGTAGGTCAGATAGGCTTCAGATGGTTTCACAGGTCGGCGCAATATCAAGGGCCGAAGGGCCTGTACTGCGCTGTAGTGTTCTATGTTCTATGTTAGGAGGGGTTATTGGGTTACAGGGATAGGGTGGAAGTGAGGGCTTAAATGGGTCGATGCAGACTTGATGGGCAGAATGGCCTCCTTCTGCACTCTATGTTCTATGTTAGCAAAGCCAACAGAGCGGGTTCAGTCCCCTTACCACCTGAGGTTATTCTAAACCTTGCTCTTGCCTAAGGTGTGGTGATCCACAGGGTAAATCACCACCAGTTAGTTCTCCCCCTCAAAGAGGAAAGCAGCTGATGGTCATCAGGGATTATGGCGACTTTACTTACTTTGTGTTGTGCTGTGGTGCATTATGAGTCAACTCTTTAAAATTAACATGCTCACTAAAACTAATAATTAATGGTTTGTTAGCACGTTTTCGAGACTTCCAATTGTCATTTGCAGAGGAAATGCTCGGGGTAGGTGGGAGTCGACTGAATTCATTCATTAAGTTGTCTAGCTGGAACCCACATTTTCCAGGGAAGGGTTGGCTGGGGATGCGTTAGCTGTGCTGTATGAAACCTTTTCATGCTGCTAGATACTGAGTTTTCAAATGTTTCCCTTGGGGTTTTTTACAACACCAGCACAATGCTGCAATTATTTTGCTCTTTCATCTTGGAATCACACTCATCCTATGTAACAGTATTCTTGCAAATTTTATTACGGTTATATTTTGTTTGCCAACAAATTTGTGTTTATCATAAGCTTTCTGGTCAATAATTTTCCTTCGTGCAACTGCCCACTGATACCAGAAATCGTAAGAGAAACTGGTTTTCAACCGGGGCCAGGATTCTCCCCTACTCGGCGGGACGGGGGGTCCTGGCGTGTTGGAGTGGCGTGAACCACTCCGGCGTCGGGCTGCCCCAAAGGTGCGGAAGTCTCCGCACCTTTGGGGGCCAAGCCCTCACATTGAGGGGCTAGACCCGCGCCGGAGTGGTTCCTACTCCGCCTGCTGGCGTGATCGGCCTTTGGCGCCATGCCAGCCGGGGCCCAAAGGACTTCGCCGGCCGGCGTAAGTCCACGCATGCGCCGGAGCGTCAGCGACTGCTGATGTCATCCCGGCGCATGCGCAGGGGAGGGGTCTCTTCCGCCTCCGCCATGGTGAAGACCATGGCGAAGGCGGAAGAAAAAGAGTGCTCCAACGTCACAGGCCCGCCCGCTGATCAGTGGACTCCGATCACGGGCCAGGCCACTGTGGGGGCACCCCCCCGGGGTCAGATCGCCCCGCGCGCTCCCCCAGGACCCTGGCGCCCGCCCGCGCTGCCAATCCAGCCGGTAAGAGAGGTGGTTTAATCCACGCAGGCGGGAGAGGCTTGTCAGCGGCGGGACTTCGGCCCATCGCGGGCTGGAGAATCGTCGCGGGGGGGCCCGCCGACCGGCGCGCAGCGATTCCCACCCCCGCCAAATCTCGGGTGGCGGAGAATTCGGGACACGGCGGGGGTGGGGGGTCCAGTAAAGTAAAGTTTAAAAGCTGCAGAATAATTTGTCAGTCATTAATTATACTGAGATGCCTGACAGTCAAAACTTCCTAAGCATTTCTAGACCATTCATTGGAAATGCACATAAAAGATGTTGGGAGCTTAATACTTGAAGAAAACCACTGTCATCTATAAGTAGAACTATATGAAGGAATTTATTTTCCAGTGTAACATTCTTAATAATCACCATCTGTCATTGGACTTAAGACTATAAGACATAGGAGCAGAATTAGGCCACTCGGCCCATCGAATCTGCTCCGCCATTCAATCATGGCTGATATTTTCTCATCCCCATTCTCCTGCCTTCTCCCCAAACTTCACTGTTTCTTAGATAGCATACTCGTGTTCCTTGCCACCTTTCAGATACATTTTAACACAGAGAAGGGCATATTACAGATGTGAAATGGCACAAAAGACTTCTTCAGGTTAGAGCATTGGAAAGTGGGAAGAATTTACTATCTTGGATCATACAGGTAGTGTGTTACTCTATAGACAATGCATTCTCTAAACAAGCATTTGAATACTCAAACAAAAATGTTCAGTGGATGCATTTATGCAATGCTTTTTCACTATGTTGAAACCCTCTTAACTTATTCATAGTTAATTTTTTTTTTTGCAGTTCAATGAAATTTTCAGAGGATCATGGCAAAGGTTAATACCGCAGAACTCCCATTTAGATTTTTAAAACAATCCATTCATCACATTCAGCAACTTATGTTTCTGAGAAAAAAATATCACTTTAAAGAATCTTGTGCAGGTCATGTTTTATAATTCGCAAACATTTGATATAGAATTTTGCAGCACAGAAGAAAACCTTTTGGCCCACCGCAGAGCAAGAGTTATAGCTGGGGGAAGGGCAATTATGATGCCATTAGACATGACTTAGGATGTGTTGGTTGGAGAAGTAGGCTGCAAGGGTTGGGCACACTGGATATGTGGAGCTTGTTCAAGGAACAGCTATTGCATGTTCTTGATAAGTACGTACCAGTCAGGCAGGGAGGAAGGGGTCGAGCGAGGGAACCGTGGTTTACCAAAGAAGTGGAATCTCTTGTTAAGAGGAAGAAGGAGGCCTATGTGAAGATGAGGCGTGAAGTTTCAGTTGGGGCGCTTGATAGTTACAAGGAAGCGAGGAAGGATCTAAAGAGAGAGCTGAGACGAGCAAGGAGGGAACATGAGAAGTCTTTGGCAGGTAGGATCAAGGAAAACCCAAAAGCTTTCTATAGGTATGTCAGGAATAAAAGAATGACTAGGGTAAGAGTAGGGCCAGTCAAGGACAGTGGTGGGAAGTTGTGTGTGGAGGCTGAGGAGATAAGCGAGATACTAAATGAATACTTTTCGTCAGTATTCACTCAAGAAAAAGATAATATTGTGGAGGAGAATGCTGAGACCCAGGCTATTAGAATAGATGGCATTGAGGTGCGTAGGGAAGAAGTGTTGGCAATTCTGGACAAGGTGAAAATAGATAAGTCCCCGGGGCCGGATGGGATTTGTCCTAGGATTCTCTGGGAAGCTAGGGAAGAGATTGCTGAGCCTTTGGCTTTGATTTTTAGGTCATCATTGGCTACAGGAATAGTGCCAGAGGACTGGAGGATAGCAAATGTGGTCCCTTTGTTCAAGAAGGGGAGTAGAGATAACCCCGGTAACTATAGGCCGGTGAGCCTAACGTCTGTGGTGGGTAAAGTCTTGGAGAGGATTATAAAAGATACGATTTATAATCATCTAGATAGGAATAATATGATTAGGGACAGTCAGCATGGTTTTGTGAAGGGTAGGTCATGCCTCACAAACCTTATCGAGTTCTTTGAGAAGGTGACTGAACAGGTAGACGAGGGTAGAGCAGTTGATGTGGTGTATATGGATTTCAGTAAAGTGTTTGATAAGGTTCCCCACAGTCGGCTATTGCAGAAAATACGGAGGCTGGGGATTGAGGGTGATTTAGAGATGTGGATCAGAAATTGGCTAGTTGAAAGAAGACAGAGAGTGGTAGTTGATGGGAAATGTTCAGAATGGAGTTCAGTTACGAGTGGCGTACCACAAGGATCTGTTCTGGGGCCGTTGCTGTTTGTCATTTTTATAAATGACCTAGAGGAGGGCGCAGAAGGATGGGTGAGTAAATTTGCAGACGACACTAAAGTCGGTGGAGTTGTAGACAGTGCGGAAGGATGTTGCAGGTTACAGAGGGACATAGATAAGCTGCAGAGCTGGGCTGAGAGGTGGCAAATGGAGTTTAATGTGGAGAAGTGTGAGGTGATTCACTTTGGAAAGAATAACAGAAATGCGGAACATTTGGCTAATGGTAAAATTCTTGGTAGTGTGGATGAGCAGAGGGATCTCGGTGTCCATGTACATAGATCCCTGAAAGTTGCCACCCAGGTTGATAGGGTTGTGAAGAAGGCCTATGGTGTGTTGGCCTTTATTGGTAGAGGGATTGAGTTCCGGAGCCATGAGGTCATGTTGCAGTTGTACAAAACTCTAGTACGGCCGCATTTGGAGTATTGCGTACAGTTCTGGTCGCCTCATTATAGGAAGGACGTGGAAGCTTTGGAACGGGTGCAGAGGAGATTTACCAGGATGTTGCCTGGTATGGAGGGAAAATCTTATGAGGAAAGGCTGATGGACTTGAGGTTGTTTTCGTTAGAGAGAAGAAGGTTAAGAGGTGACTTAATAGAGGCATACAAAATGATCAGAGGGTTAGATAGGGTGGACAGCGAGAGCCTTCTCCCGCGGATGGAGGTGGCTAGCACGAGGGGACATAGCCTTAAATTGAGGGGTAATAGATATAGGACAGAGGTCAGAGGTGGGTTTTTTTACGCAAAGAGTGGTGAGGCCGTGGAATGCCCTACCTGCAACAGTAGTGAACACGCCAACATTGAGGGCATTTAAAAATTTATTGGATAAGCATATGGATGATAAGGGCATAGTGTAGGTTAGATGGCCTTTAGATTTTTTCCATGTCGGTGCAACATCGAGGGCCGAAGGGCCTGTACTGCGCTGTATCGTTCTATGTTCTATGTTCTATGTCTGCACTGGCTCCCGAAAGAGCTACCTAGTTACTCCCATTCCCCAACCCAACCTCCGTAGCCCTCTAAATGCATCGCTTTCAAATATATTGCAATCTGTTGTGAAAAACCTGTGGAATTCGTCTCCAACATTCTCCCACTCAACGCATTCCAAATCCCACTAACTCTCTTGAGTAAAAGAGGTTTCTCCTCATCTCACTCTTAGCTCTCTTGCTGACCATCTTGAAATTCTGACCCCTAATCTCTGACATATGAATTAGTGTAAGCAGAATACCCTGTCAAAATTGGTCATAATTTTAAATGCCTCAATAAGGTCACCTCTTAATCTTCTGCTCTAAGGAGAACATGTCCAATTTCTATAATCTAATCCCTCTCTCGGGCTTTAACATTCTTCCTTAAAGAAGGTGCCCAAAACTGAACACAATGGCCTGGATACTCCGACCCCCCCGCCAGGTCGGAGAATCCCCGGGGGGAGGCGCGAATGCCGCCCCGCGCTGGCTGTCATTCTCTGGTGCCGTTTTTCGGGCGGCGGTGGGATGTATGGCACGCCAGTCGAGGGCCGTTGACTGCGGTCTCAGCCCCCACCGGCGATTTTCCAAGCCCTGATGGGCTCAGTGGCTGTCCAGTTTTGGCCAGTCCCGACGGCATGAAGTATTCACCTGATGCACGGCGGGACCTGCAGGTAAGTGTGCGGGGGCGGTCCTGGGGGGGTGTGGGGGGTGGGCACGGGGGATCCGACCCTGGGGGGCCGCCACGGTGCCTGGTCCGCAATGGGGGCCTACCGATCCTGCGGGCGGGATGTTTCCGTGAGGCCCTTCTTTCCTCCGCGCATGCGCGGGGGTTCTCTTCTCCGCGCCGGCCCCCGGGCAATTGGCAGAGCCCTATAGAACCCCCGCGCATGCGTGGAAATACACCTACTGGTCCGCGCATGCGCGAGATCACGCCAGCTGGTTCCGTGCTTGCGCAAACTCGCGCCGACCCTTCGGCGCCGGCTGGAGAGGCACCAACCACTCCGGCGTCAAACTAGCCCCCGGAAATTTGGAGAATTGCTCACTTTCGGGGGCTGTTGACGCTGGAGTGGTTGGTGCCGGGTTTCCTGCCGGCGTGGGGACGTTGTCCAATATTGCAAATGTGGTCTGACCAATGATTTGTAGAGATGTAGCATAACTTTTAATCTCTATGCCGCATTTTATAAACCCAGAGATTCTGTAAGTCTTCTTAACAACTATTTCAACTTCCGTGGCCACCTTCAGAGAATAATGCGCTTGAACCCCAAGATTCTCCCCTGCTCCTGTACTCCATGCAACTGACTAGTTAATACTGCCAACATTTTGACCTAAGAGATCCTGTTGTGCATTGGGCAGCATCCCTGCCTCTGAAGCAGAAACTCTGTTTGAGTTCCACCCCAGGAGCTGATGGCCAATGAAGGTGTGTTCATAGCGCAGCCAACAGGTTGAATATCAACCATCAACCTGCATTATCCCTTCCAGCATGCCAGTGGCTCATGGTAAGAGAGGAAGAGACTCCTCCTGTTCATGCTTAATGTGGAGTCAGCACCTGTTTCAGGAAAACAAAATCCTTGGATTCTGGAGAAGTACCGGAGGATTGGAAAACTGCCAATGTGGCACACAATTCAAAAAGAGAGGGAGGCAAAAAGCAGGTAACTATATAACATCTATTGTTGGAAAATATTGGAATCAATTATTAAGGAAATAATAGGAGCAATTTGGAAAAGCAGAGTCAGCATGGCTTCATGAAAGAGAAGTCGAATTTATTCAGAGTTTTTTGAGGAAGTCTCGACCAGAGTGGAACGAGGGGAATCAGTCGATGTGTTGCATTTGGACTTACAGAAGGCATTCAACAAGGTACCTCACAAAAGGTTAAGTCATAAGATAAGAGCCCATGGTTTTGGAGATAGTATTTTGGCATGGATAGAGAATTGGCTAATGGACAGGAAAAGCGAGTGGGGATAAGGGGTTATTTTTCAGGTTGGCGACCTGTAACCAGTGGGGTTCCACATGGATCAGTGCTATGACCGCAACTGTTTATAATATGTATTAATGAATTCGAGAAAGGAAGTGAATGTACTGTAATTTGAGGACGGCACAAAAAGGCATGTTGCGAGAGGGATACAAACAGTTTGCAAAGAGATATTGCTAGGTTAAGTAAGTTTTACATAGAACATACAGTGCAGAAGGAGGCCATTCGGCCCATCGTGTCTGCACCGACCCACTTAAGCCCTCACTTCCACCCTATCACTGTTGTTGGCTGCAAAGAGACATAGATAGGTTGCAGAGCTGGGCTGAGAAGTGGCAGATGGAGTTTAACCCTGAAAAGTGTGAGGTTGTCCATTTCGGAAGGACAAATATGAATGCGGAATACAGGGTTAACGGTAGGGTTCTTGGCAATGTGGAGGAGCAGAGAGATCTTGGGGTCTGTGTTCATAGATCTTTGAAAGTTGCCACTGAAGTGGATAGAGCTATGAAGTAGGCCTATGGTATGCTAGCATTCATTAGCAGAGGGATTGAATTTAAGAGCCGTGAGGTGATGATGCAGCTGTTCAAAACCTTGGTAAGGCCACATTTGGAGTACTATGTGCAGTTCTGGTCACCTCATTTTAGGAAGGATGTGGAAGCTTTGGAAAAGGTGCAAAGGAGATTTACCAGGATGTTGCCTGGAATGGAGAATAGGTCTTACGAGGAAAGGTTGAGGGTGCGAGGCTTTTTCTCATTAGAACGGAGAAGGATGAGGGGCGACTTGATAGAGGTTTATAAGATGATCAGGGGAATAGATAGAGTAAACAGTCAGAGACTTTTTTCCCGGGTGGAACAATCCATTACAAGGGGACATAGATTTAAGGTGAATGGTGGAAGATATAGGGGGGATGTCAGAGGTAGGTTTTTTACCCAGAGAGTAGTGGGGGCATGGAATCACTGCCTGTGGAAGTAGTTGAGTCGGAAACATTAGGGACCTTCAAGTGTCTATTGGATAGGTGCATGCATTAAGGTAGAATGATGGGGTGTAGATTAATTTGTTCTTAATCTAGGACAAAAGTTTGGCACAACATCGTGGGCCGAAGGGCCTGTTCTGTGCTGTATTTTTCTATGTTCTATGTATCCACGTAACCCAATAACCCCTCCTAACATTCTGGACACTAAGGGCAATTTAGCATGGTCAATCCACCTAACCTGCACGTCTTTGGACTGTGGGAAGAAACCGGAGCACCCAGAGGAAGGCCATGGGGAGAACGTGCAGACTCTGCACAGATAGTGACCCAGCAGGGAATCGAACCTGGGACCCTGGCGCTGTGAAGCCACAGTGTTATCCACTTATGCTACCATGCTGCCCACTAATGTTTAATGTATTTTTAAATAATCTTTATTGTCACAAGTAGGCTAACATTAACACTGCAATGAAGTTACTGTGAAAAGTCCCTAGCCGCCACATTCCAGCGTCTGTTTGGGTACACAGAGGGAGAATTCAGAATGCCCAAATTACCTAACAGCACGTATTTCGGTACTTGTGGGAGGAAACCGGAACACCCGGAGGAAACCCACGCAAACATGGGGGGAACGATAACACAAACTTTGGGGCAAGCATCGATTTCCCTGTTGCTTAAGAAACATAAGGATCCGACGGAGTATGGGTCGTATAGGCCCATATCACTTTTAAACGTGGCCGCAAAGATATTGGCGAAGGTACTGGCAGGCAAGCTAGAGGAGAGCCTCCCGAAGGTGATAGGTTAAGATCAGACGGGTTTGTGAGAGAGAGGCAGCTCTTTTCGAACATTAGGAGGGTATTAAACCTGGTTATGGTACCGGCGGAGGGGAAGAAAACAGAGGTGGCTGTGGCACTGGACGCCGAGAAAGCGTTTGACCGGGTAGAATGGGGGTACTTGATGGCAGTTCTAGAGTGGTTTGGAATTGGACCCAGATTTGTGGACCGGGTAAAGCTATTATATGAGGAGCCGAGGGCCAGTGTCCGCACAAATAACATCAGCTCAGAATACTTTCCTCTCCACTGTGGGACTAGGCAGAGATGTCCTATGTCCCCCCCTACTGTTTGCACTCGCGATTGAGCCATTGGCCATCGCATTAAGAAGTTTGCGGTTATGGAAAAGGATAGTGCAGGGGGAGAATAGAGCATAGGGTGTCCTTATATGCCGATGACTTGTTATTATACGTGTCGGAACCAAGTGTGTCAATAGGGAGAATACTGGAGCTGCTTATGGTGTTTGGGTCTTGGGGTACAAATTAAATCTAGACAAGAGTGAATATTTTGTGGTGTCTCGGCAGAGGTGAAGGGTCTGCCATTCCGTAAGGCAGGGACTCACTTTAGATACCTGGGCGTGCAGGTTGCTCGAGATTTGGGGGGAGCTCCGTAGGTACAACATTTCTAGTTTGGTGGGGAGGGTGAAAGCTGATCTGGCCAGGTGGGATGGTCCCCCTCTGTCACAGGCCCATCAGGTACAGGCAGTTAAAATGAATGTGCTGCCGCAATCCCTGTTTATTTTTCAATGCCTGCCGAATTTCCTGCCAAAGGCATTTTTAGAGAGATTGAAGGGATGATTACCTCGTTCATATGGGGAGGGAAGGTGGCCAGAGTTTGAAAGGTGCTATTACAGAGAGGAAGGCAGGCAGGGGGTTTGGGTCTTCCGAACCTGATGTATTATTACTGGGCGGCGAATGTGGAGAAGTACGGAGCTGGGTCAGAGGGGTTGACTCCCAATGGGTCAGAATGAAGGAGAGTTTGGGTAGGGGTCGGGATTTAAGGCGCTAGCGACAGTGTCGCTCCCGACGGCCCCGGGCTAATTTCTGGGCTTTGGTGGTAGGATGGGATCGTTGTTATTGATATTACATTCATTACTGATTATTATTTATCATTGGGTGTAAATTTGGGAGAAAATGTGAAAAAGCAGGAGAATAAAAAATATTTTAAAAAGAAAGACATGTGGCGGATGTGCAGACTCCACAAAGACAGTGACTCAAGCCGGGAATCGAAGTTGGGACCCTGGAGCTGTGAAGCAACAGTGCTAACCACTGTGCTACCATGCCGCCCAGCTTTGGGGAGAATGGTGTAGCATTCTGATTGTTCTGGTCTGTTCTTTTGATATTTTTGGGTTTAACAACACTCGCACGAAAAGATAACTTTAAAAATGGTAAAGTAACAACTTTTCTACTTACTGTTTGAGACACAGATATAGGGCCCAGTGCATGTTTAATGGTAGGTTGGAGAAACCATTGACAAGTTGAATTCTGGATTACTCTAGTTTTAGGCAGTAATAATTCATGCTAAATCTTAATATCACAAAGAAATAAATGACAGAAATGCACACAGGTGGAAGTATCTTGTGACCCTAATTTACCACACACCACCCTAAATCCTTCAGACCGAGTGACTTTTAAATCAATTACCTTCTAAAACTGAGGTTAAAGTACATTGTTGAAGTAGCATTCATAGAGACATATTTTCCAATTCACAATGCAATACTTAATTTGACAATTAATCAGAGTGATGCAGGGTGCCTGAGTGGAAAATGTTTTTCATTCCTCATGAGCAAAAACATTCAAAATATAGGTTAATGAAGGGTTTTAAGAGATTTTCCTCTTGAAGCTTTTTATAAATGTTCAATTATTTTTTAAAAATCATCTTCTCTTCCAATGTGCTTCTAACTCCTCTCCTGAAAGCATTAACTACTTAATAGGACATTTACTAATTAGTAGTTCTATAATGCCGATTAAGTATGGTATCATTTTGATTTAGGAAATTTTTAGAATTATTTGATTGACTGAGGCATCATGGCCCACACCTGGAGCTGAATGTTACCCAGGGGGCTGGCCTTTGGCCATCGGTCTGTTAATTGGCTTGTGACAGGCTTTGCTGGAAGGATGTCCCTTTGAGAGTTGCTGGCCAATCAAATAGCCTGCAGCTCTCAGGTCCCAGCAACACCTCCAAGACTACAACAACTCCTCTGAAGCTGGTTAGGCCAGCATTTAATGCTCATCCCTAATTGCCCTTCAGAAGGTGGTGATAAGATGCCTTCTTGAACCACTGCAGTCCCTGAGGTGTAGGTACACCCACGGTGCTGTTAGGGAGGGAGTTCCAGGATTTTGATCCAGCGACAGTGAAGAATGGTGATATATTTCCAAATCAGGGTGGTGAGTAACTTGGAAGGGGACCTCCATGTTGTTGTGTTCCCTGTTATCTGCAGCTCTTGTCCTTCCAGACCATAGCAGTCGTGGGTTTGGAAGGTGCTATCTAAGGAACCGTGGCGAATTACTGCGGTGCATCTATATTTTGGTACACACGGCTGCCACTGTTTGTCAGTGGTTGAGGGTTAAGTGTTTATGAAAGGGGGAGCAATCAAGCGGGCTGCATTGTCCTGGATGTGTCGAGCCTCTTGAGTGTTGTTTGAGCTGCACTCACCCAGGCAAGTGAAGAGTATTCCATCACACTCCTGACTTGTGACTTGTAGTTGGTGGACAGGGTTTGGGGGGTCAGGGGGGTGAGTTACTCATCGTAGGATTCTTAGCCTTTGACCTGCCCTGGTAACCATAGTATTAATGTGGCTAGTCCATTTCAGTTTCTGATCAATGATAACCCCCAGGATGTTGATTGTGGGGAATTCAGCGATGGTAATGCCATTGAATGTCAAGGGCGATGGCTAGATCCTCTATTTTCGGAGATGATCTTTGCCTGGCACTTGTGTTTTCCCCCTGATTCTCATTGACTCCAGTTGAGCTAGGGCTCCTTGATGCCATACTCGGTCAAATGTTGTCTTGATGTCAAGGGCAGTAACTCTAACCTCACCTCTGGCATTCAGCTCTTTTGTCCATATTTGAACCAAGGCTGTAATGAGGTCAGGAACTGAGTGATCCTGGAGGAATCCAAACTGAGTAACCATCCCTCACTGCCATTGAGAGAAGAGTCAATCGCATTGCTGTGGACTTGGAGTCCATATAGGCCAGACCAGGTAAGGATGGTGATTTCCTCCTCTCAAGGACATTAGGTTTTTACAATAATGATGAATTCATTGTTTTCAATTCTGAGATCAGCTTTCGGTTCCAGATTGTCTCCAGCGTTGAAATTAGCCAATTTGCATTGCCTATGGAAAGACCAAGGTTAGCTCTGGGATATTGATCGATATTTATCTGATTCATTATGTTCATTCTTCCATAATTACACATATGTCTTTTGCAGCCCGCTAGATCTTTAAAAGAGTCTTTTAAAAATGCAGTAATATAAGCTATAATTTTTATGATGCACTTTAATGTGAATTTTATGCTGATCAAAATTAAGGACAGCTGCAGTGTGGCTACCCATTCACTTTTGATCTGATCTGTCTTATTTTGGGAAACCACACAGGAGCTTTTGTGTCTCAATATCTCACAGCATAGAGTAAATTTGCATTTCCAGCACAGCTTAAGATGAAAAGCTCTGCGGGACAATCTTCCTCTGTATCCAAATTCCTGATGTGAACTGTGGAGCATTTGGAAGTATGAGTTTGTTAAATTATCCCATATTAACACCAACAGGTCTTATTGCCTTGGGCCTCAACAAAAGTGAAAAGCTGAGAATACCTGCTGCCATTTCTGTATCATTCATATTTTCAGGGAAGGCCAAGGAACTCTATCTTGATGATCAATACCTCTTGCAACACATGGTGCTATCTCAGAATCATTCTGTTTACTTTTCTGATTGTAGTCCAGCTGGAATTCATGCTCTGCGTTGATAATATCTATGCAGAGCTGCCTCAGAATGACTTCAGTAAGCAGAATCATGTATCACAAACAAACACATGATGTTAATATATAACTTGAGTTTACAAGGTTTTTATTGAAACATGCTTCTTTTCGTGTTATAAAAGCTCCTGCACTAATTGACAGAGCATTTTTGTTTCTTAAAACATCCCATTAATTATTATTAAAAGACACTTAAATAATCTTACCTACATTATTCCCAGTTGTTAATCTGTTCAATTCTACTGATTGTTAATTCAGATTTGAGAAGCTGTGGCAAGATGAACTGACAAAGCACGGACGAGAGAAGGCCTCACTGGGACGAGTAGCATGGCGGTTCTGTCAAACACGGGCCTTCATCGCTGTTGGTTGTCTGATGGTTACCATGCTAGCTAGCTTTATTGGTCCTGTGAGTGTTATTTCCTTTGATAAACTTTCTGAGATAAGTTGTATTATGTGGTTTACTCAAACAAATTGGGTACCACAGACGGTATCAACATTTGGATTTCATTTTGGGATAGTTTTAAGCACTCCAATACTTTAAGATGCAAAATTTCTTTAATATGGACAGTGTTGGTTGGATTGAAAAAAAATTCTTTCAAAAACTGAAGGAATTTAGCAGGATAGATGTTGTGTCTCTGTTCCATTTTTACCTTTAGGAATTTCAGTTACTATAGCAGATCAGACTAGTGGCAATAAATAAACTACTGAGTTTTAAGTCCTTTCAGGAGGTTTTTGTAAATTTCTGCTCTACAGTCTTGCTGATGTAAATAACCGAGTATGCAATAATAAAGGAGAATGTATTTATTAAAGCAAAATCAGGATGAATCTTAGCACATTCAAATGTGAAGAAGTAAGGCTGTTGGAATTTTTGAGGAATTCTTACTTATAATTCGAATATATTTGAAGGTTAGAGATTGCCTCACTCTCTGCAACTCGCCTCCTGATTTCCCCTAAGCCTGTCCACTATCTATCAGGCATAAGTCAGGCAAGTGATAGAATACTCGCCACTTGCCTGAATTAATGCTGCTCCAACAAAACTCAAGAAGCTCAACACCATCCAGACAAAGCATCCCACTTGATTGGCACCCCATCCATCACCTTCAACAGTCACCTGGTCCACCATTGACGCACCGTGGCAGCAATATGTACCATTTGCAAGATTCACTGCAGCAACTCACCAAGGCTCCTTTGACAGCACTTTCCAAACCTACAACCTCTATCACCTAGAAGGACAGGGCAGCAGTTGCATGGGAACATCACCATCTTCAAGTTCCGCTCCAAGCCACACACCATTCCAGCTTCGAACTATAATCGCTGTTCCTTCACTGCAACTGGGTCAAAATCCTAGAATTCCCTCATAGCACTGTGGGTGTTCTGACAACACTGACTGTAGTGGTTCAAGAAGGTGGCTTACCACTACCTTCACAAGGGCAATAGGGGATAGGCAATAAATGCCAGTCTAGCTAGTGACACCTGTTCTTCATTTAAAAAAATCAGTGCTCAGAACTTTTTCTTATTGAATGATAGAGTTTTATTATTTTTTCAGACCAAAGAAGAAAATAACTATTTTGTTTATTGATGCTGTTTGTATTCTGACTTTGGATAAAATAACCTATACTTTTTACTGAGCCTGATTTGGGTTTATGATCTGCTGATTGGCAGATAGCTTTAATTAGAGCAAAAATAAAATAAACTCACAGATGACTGAAGTGATTCGACAATCTTTTAATTTTTATATCACAAACTATAAATTGCGCTGTATTTCTTCTGTTCATTGTGATTCCTTCACAATGTGGCACCATACTTACTTTAACATATATATGATAAAAATGAGATTACTCCATTGCACTATTAAAGGATGTTTTAAATAATCAATAGTTACAAGTTGTTGCTTTATTAAAATTAAGTGGTTGCTTTATGGCTGACTGACTATGACGAATAATATTTTTGGTTAATTGTGCCATTCATCCCACTTTCTGGAATTACAAAGCCTTAATTTTGCTTCATTATTCATTTTACACCTTGAATGGGTTGGATGCTAAAATCAAAAGGAGGATCAGTCAATTCATGATCGAAAATATCCCTTTACTACACATATTTCGACTGTATTTTCAATGAGCACCGTGAATTAATAGTTGCTTAGTAATGTTAATGATCATTGCTGTTGGCTTTATTCATTATTGTCCAGTTTCCAACAACAACTTGGATTTTAGGTACTAATATATCTCAAGTTGCACCACAGAAGCTTAAAGCAAATGCTGTTTGATAGCAGGAGAACAGCTAGGAAAAATGACCAAAGTCATAGTGGATAAGATAGGGTTTAAGGCAGCTTTTGATGGTAGTGAAAGGCACATAGGAATTATTCATTTGTGCCTCAGGTTTATGTATATTGCCACATTTAGCTCAAATTGTTCTGCATTAAACCAACCTAAATAAAGTAATTGAAAATGTACATTCTGCCAGCAACCTGAGCAACATGCAACATTGAGTGAAAACCACTTCTTTTCTGGATTACTGAAGATACCAATTAAGGTTTCCTAGCTGTCCACGTACAGAACTGGATTATAATCTTAAGAATCACATTGCTATATCTGTTTATTATCATACCACCATGTGTCAAAAATGACAGTGAAATTGCAATGAGTGAAATTTGGATGACATGAAATACCAGTTATGTTGAGGTCGTCAACCATTCCCACTGGTTGAACAGCAAGTCGCATAGAACAATGCCTCTGATAAACCAAAATTCAACACTGGTAACTCCGGATTAGCCAAATTTGTCAGCTTGTCATATGGCTACATGGCCCAATCAGAGTGGCGTTAGACCACACAAGGATGCAACATCATGGAGCGCTGGGCAAGCCACCATTTAACATTGAGATCTCCCTGTAAAAGGGGATGCAAAGCCTGTGAGTTTGACTAAACATGTGAGAAAGTTAAAAGTGTTGGAGATTGGATTCAAATAGACTGCATAAGACGTTGAGAATAAGGAGAAGCAGAATGAGGCCAACCAACCCGATAATGAGGCACTTTTTTTCTCACCTGTGGAATTCACGGATGGAAATTGCAGAAGAGACAAATATGGACATTTACGCTGCATGACAACTGACAGATGATGAAATCGTGAATGCAGTACATTCTTTCATTGAGGAAGCCGATAATCCTGAGGAAACCAATGAATGACAACCTTCTTGCCCAAGCAGAAAAATATTATGGAATTTTCTAGAGCTAACTCCCAACATTTTTCAGGTCCAAGTTCTGGTCTTTCATAAGGTCAGGCCATTGTAAGGTGTGAACAAATTGAAAAAATCATTTTTCACACGTTTGCTGCTTTATTGGGTTTTCATTTAGCATTTGACTCTTGTTTTTGGCATAGATCGCATTTGTAGGCTTAAAGGATTACATAAAGATGTATTCATCAGGGCATGGGGCATATTCAGATAGCACAAAGCTCTGCTAAACACAAATCTGTGGGTGGATCCCCTGGGAGACGACTCATCAGGATTTTACTATAACTCAACCCAGTGCAACAATATTAACCTTGATTCAACCTTTCACAAAATTATTTTGTCCTAGTCCCATTCATCTTCAGTTGCTTCATCATCAGTGACATTCCTTCCAATTCATAAGGTCAGAAGTGAGGATGTTCAGTGGTGGCTTCACTGCACAATGTTCAGTACGATCTGCGACTCCTGTTGAAGCTGTCCATGTCCAAATGCAGCAAGACCTGGACAATATCAGGCTTGGGCTGACAAGTCGCAAGTAACATTCGGGCAACACAAGTTTCAGGCAATGACCGTCTTCATAAAGCGAGGATCTAACCATTGTCCTTTGACATTCAAGGGCATTTCCATCAGTATCCTAGGATTTAGCATTGACCAGAAACTGAACTGGGCTATCCAAAAAAATACTGTGGCTACTAGAACTGGCTAAAGGCTAGGAAGCTTGCAGCGACAAACTCACCGTTTAACTCCCCCAAGCCTGTCCACCATCTACTAAGCATAAGTCATGAGTGTAATGGAATACTCTCCACTTGCCTGGATGAATACAGCCCCAACAACATTCAAGAAACTTGACACATCAGAACAAAGCAGCCAGATTGATTGCTACACTTTCCATTAATATTCACTCCCTCCACCACTGACAAACAGCGGTAGCCATGTGTACCATCTACAAGATGCACCGAGATTCCTTAGGCAGCATCTTCCAAGCCCTAAACCACTACTGTCTAGAAAGACAAGAGCATCAGAGATCTAGGAACACCACCACCTGGACGCTCCTCTCCAAGTCACTCAACATCCTGACTTGGAAATATATTGCTGCTCCTTCGCTGTCTCTGGGTCAAAATCTTGGAATTCCCTCCCTAACAGCACTATGGGTGCACCTACACCTCAGGACCGTTCAAGAAGGCAGAGAACTGCTACCTCCCGAAGGGCAACTAGCAATAAATGCTGGACGAGCAGGTGACACTTGCAGCCTGTAAATGAATTAAAAAAAACATGAAAACAGAAAGAACATGTTCACACATTGAGCCTGTTTCACCGAAAAAAGTAAGTGACCGCCATTTGCTGATTAATTCCTCAGGGAGATGCCTTGACCAAACTAGGTCAAGCTGTCCGGTATAAATTTCAAACAATGCTTGGCAGTTAACAGTCAGTCACCATCACCTGGTACAGAGGAAGACTTACAATGAAACATAGGGCAGCACGGTAGCATTGTGGATAGCATAATCGCTTAACAGCTCCAAGGTCCCAGGTTCGATTCCGGCTTGGGTCACTGTCTGTGCGGAGTCTGCACATCCTCCCCGTGTGTGCGTGGGTTTCCTCCGGGTGCTCTGGTTTCCTCCTACAGTCCAAAGATGTGCAGGTTAGGTGGATTGGCCATGATAAATTGCCCTCAGTGTCCAAAATTGCCCTTGGTGTTGGGTTGGGTTACTGGGTTATAGGGTGAAGGTGTTAGCCTTCAGTAGGGTGCTCTTTCCCGGAGCCGGTGCAGACTCGATGGGCCGAATAGCCTCCTTCTGCACTGTAAATTCTATGAACATAGCGCTGTCGTGTGGAGCCCTGACCAATAGGATGGCCCCAAACTGTGGTGTCTGTGTATGCCCCCAAAAGTGTACGCCGCCTTTGCCACAAAGCCATCAGCAAGGTGAGGAGGAGATGCTGACCAACAGCTACTGAGAGGTGCAGCGGGGCAACTCTCTACCTCCAGGCCTGTGAGGAGGACGGGCAGGCAACCAACCAAAAAGAACAAGGATCACTAGGCCAGATAGCCAGTAGTAGCAGACAGCCAGGAGCACAACCGGTCATCGAGGCTCGAGGCCCAGCCACCTGAGCTGAGATGTGAGCAGAGAAGCAATTGGGAGATGCGATAAAGGCCAGGCAAGCAAGCACCAGGGAACAGCGGCCAGTGGGAACGGGTCGGCTCGACCAGGGACCAGCCAGGCAGGGCTGAGAGTGAGAGGGTTGGCACGGCTGGGCAGTAACTGGACCAGGCAGCAAGAGAGAGAGAGAAAGTGCAGTGGCCTGGCCAGACAGCACCAATGGTCGCCGAGGCTGGAGGCCCAGCCAAGAGAACGAGAGCCGAGAGGTGAGCAGAGAAGCAATTAGGGGGTGTGATAAAGGCCAGACAAGCGATGATGTCTTGCCTTGGGAAATAGGTAGGCAGCAGGGCTGAGAGTGAGGGGGCTGGGCTGGGCATCAACCCGACCGGGCAGCGAGGGTGAGATTTTGGGTTTCGTGCCTTACATTGTGTGAACTGAGTGTTGACATCATTTGGGGTGGGGCTTAACATCATTATAGCTCGGGATTAATGTCATTGGCGATCGGGCTTGAGGTAATTAGCGGTGGGCCTCCATGGTCCCAGAGGTCGGGGTGGGGATGTGACATGGGACCTCTATAAAGAGGGAGAGCGCGGGGCCCCAAAAGTGTAAATCCGCATCTGACCTGGTGAATTTTCCATGACAATGCCTCGACTAATCACTTACCAACCAATCAGCACTCACTTTCCATAAGGACTTGTTTCCCCCTTATACTGGTATTCTTGCGAACTGCCCTGATGATGATGAATGCAGGACGAAAAACTTCGACATGTCTCTTTTCAGCAGTACTCAAGTTCTGTACTACCTAACGACCAAACTTTTAACGAGAAAGATTGAGTGAGTGTTTAAAAATGATAAAACCAATCCCAGTAGAAACTGGCCAAATGCCACTTGAACCTGTTGCCAACTGAGGTTGAAATGCACCCACTGTAAAGAGGCACAAGTCTCAGGAATATATTTAAGTAGAGTCTTCAGGATGACATACACACACTATTGGTTTGTGGGTCACCTACGAGGACCAAGAACATTATTTCGGATTGCCGGATGAGGCGATGAACTTTGTCAAGGACAGGAGACTGGCAGCTGATTGAGGACACTGAACGTGGGGGCAAGTAATTCTGTGCCTGTGCTGCTAAATTTATTTTCTTTTTGAGCTGTGTATGTAGTGTTTTTGTGCCAATTGTTTGGGAAGTTGCTCAGTTTTCTGTGCAGGTTAACTTTGTTTTTGTGGGGGGATGGTGGATGGTATTTTCTTCAATGTTGGGGATTGTGATGTTTTGCATATGTATGTTTGAGCGGGAGGGAGGGAGAACATTAGGGGGTAGGATGCTTGGCACCATGGGCGGGGGGGGGCTAGCTGGGCGGGCTAGCTCACAGAAGCACAGTGGAGGGCGAGCAGGTGACTAGTTTGAAATGAAATGAAAATCGCTTATTGTCACAAGTAGGCTTCAAATGAAGTTATTGTGTAAATCCCCTAGTCGTCACATTCCGGCGCCTGTTCGGGGAGGCTGGTACGAGAAGCTGCAGATTGAGTTTGGTCTGCTACCCACAGGAAAGGTGGTGGGGCAGTTGAGGGGGGGGGGGATATATAAGTATGGTGAGAAGGTCAGTAGGATGTTATTACACCAGCTAAGGAAGAGGGAGGCAGCCAGGGAGATGGGAAGAATGAAGGACAGAGGGGGAAACACGGTCTTGGACCCAGCAGGGGTGAATGGGGTGTTTAAGGAGTTTTACAGTCGGCTGTATGAGTCGGAACCCCCATTTGGGATGGAGGGGATGAGGCAGTTTTTGGAATGGTTGGAATTTCCGAAGGTGGAGGAAGGGTTAGTGGAGGGGTTGGGAGCCCCGATCGGGATTGTGGGAGTAGTAGAGGGATTGGAGGCCATGCAGTCGGGCAAGGCCCCGGGACCAGACGGCTACCCAGGTGAATTCTACAAGACGTTCTCTGGGATACTGGGCCTGCTGCTGGTGAGGACATTTAATGAGGCTAGGGAGCGAGGTGTCCTTCCCCCAACAATGTTGCAGGCTTCGATATCTGATCCTGAAGCGGGAGAAGGACCCAGAGCAATGTGGGTCAATGCAAATGTCGATGCCAAATTGCTGCACAAAATTTTGGCCTCAAAAGATAGAGGACTGTGTTTCGGAGGTGATCGGGGAAGACCAGACAGGGTTTGTTAAAGGCAGGCAGGTAACGGCCAACATTAGAAGGCTCCTAAATATGATCATGATGCTCTCCGAGGGGAGGGAGGCGGAGGTAGTGGCTGCTATGGACGCAGAAAAGGCCTTTGACCAGGTGGAATTGAATTATCTGTGGGAGGTTCTGGGACAGTTTGGGTTTGGGCAGGGGTTTATTGACTGGGTTCAGTTGCTATACCAGTTATCGGTGGCGGATGTGCGGATGAATCATCTGAGATTGGACTACTTTAAATTGCACTGAGGGACAAGGCAAGGATGTCCTCTCTCCCCACTTCTGTTTGTCTTGGCCATAGAGCCATTGCCTATGGTGCTGAGAGCATCAAAGAACTGGAAGGGGATAGTCTGAGGGGGGATGGAACACAGGGTCTCATTGTATGCAGACGACCTACGCCTATACATTTCTGACCCGTTAGGGGGGGAATGGGGGAGATTATGCGGATCTTAGGGGAATTTGGCCGGTTCTCGGGGTATTAATTGAATATGGGTAAAAGTGAGGGGGGGGGACTGGTGCTGTTGAACTTTAGTAATTACGACTGGGCGGCAAATTTAGCCATGATCCGGGGGGGGGTTTGGTGTGGGAGCCAGTAGAGTCAACATCATGTAAGGGCACAAGTTTGGGACATTGGTAACGGATCCTCTGCCATTCTCGCCGGCCCGGTACTCCACAAGCCCGGTGGTAGTGGCGGCGGCCCTTAGAGTCTGGGGGCAGTGGCGGAAATATATGGGAGTGGAGGGAACGTTGGTGTGGGCTCCAATTTGTGGCAACCACCGGTTTGTCCAGGGAGGCTGGATGGGGGGTTTCGGAGATGGCAGAGAGCAGGGATTGAGAGGCTGGAGGAATCCATTTATTGATGGGAGCTTTCCACGTTTAGAGGATTTCGAGGAGTTTGAATTGCTGGGAGGGAATGAGTTTCGATATCTGCAGATAAGGGATTTTGTGCCACGCAGGATGCGACTTTTCCGCTCTTATCGCCAAAAGGGATACTGGACAAGATAGTTTCTAAAATGAGGGTGGGGGAAGGGATGGTTTTGGATAACTATAAAGAACTCATGGAGTGGGTGGAAACCCAGATAGGTAAGCTAAAGCGTAAATGGGAAGGTGAGCTGGGAGGGGAGGTAGAGGCGGGTCTGTGGGAGGATGCTCTGAGCAGAGCCAACACGTCCTCATCATGTGCCAGGCTCAGCCTGATACAATTCAAGGTGGTTCACCGGTCACACATTGACTGGCCTGGATGAGCAAATTTTTTGGGATAGAGGACAAGTGTGTGAGGTGTGTGGGAGGGCCAGCAAACCATGTCGATATATTTTGGGCATGCCCGAAGCTTAGGGGATACTGGCTGGGATTTGCGGATGTCATGTCCGCAGTACTAAAAACAAGGGTGGTGCTGAGTCCAAAGGTGGCGATCTTTGGAGTGTCGGAAGGCCCAGGAGGCGAGAGAGACTGATGTTTTGGCTTTTGCCTCCTTCATAGCCCGAAGACAAATCTTATTAGCGTGGAGAGACTCGAAGCCCCCAAAATCAGGGATTTGGGTTCGTAACATGGCTGGGTTTCTCAGACTTTACTTAACTGTCAACAGATTCGATGGGGGGGGGTTAGGGGGTATGGGGGAGTTAGCTGTTTTGTGTTTAGAATAGGGATATGTTACGCACTGAACTATGTGTACATTTGTATTGTTTATTGTTATAAAATCATAAATGCCTTAATAAAATTAAAAAAGATACCCTGGAGATTTGTGAACACTGAAAGCAGATCCTGCTCTCACGACTCGTACAACCTGAGGCACTCCAGCTGCCACAGATCTTTGGAGGGAGTTTGGCTCCTTGATGACATAGGGCAGTGTTCTTCAAACTTTTTTTCCGCGGACCCATTTTTACCAACCAGCCAACCTTCGGGACCCAACCCGGCCGACCTTCGCGACCCACGCCAGCCGACCTTCGCGACCCACCATTTTCTCTTACCTTGTTTGCTGCTGACAAAAATTGAGGAAATGATTTTGGGTTCCTTTGGCCCTTGTACACGCTCCTCCAATGGAACCTGTTGGATAAAGGAGAAGCCTTCCCGTGTCGGAAAGTATGGAGTCTCCATCTGTCCAAAGTTCTGAATTTTTTTCCTGTAAAATTTTATCAAATAAACCCCCCTGAACTTGTAAACAAAAAAAATCAAATGAGTGAAAAAAATGAAAACCCCCGCCCCGAACTTGTAAAAAAAATGAAATGAATAAAATAAATGAATAAAAACCACTACAGAACTTGTAAAACAAAAAGCTGCAACCGTTTTTTACAAAATAGCGGCCGCACTGAGGGTGCCCGATGATCGGCGCGCATTCGTAATGCGTCCAAATTTTTTTTCATGTTCGCGGAATGCGCATGCACGCCGATGATCATATGCACAATGCGGCTGAATTTTTTTTTTAACATGTTCGCGGCCGCTTTTTAGCCGGCGGGCGATATGAAAAGCCGGCTGCTGCGTGGGGATTTGCGCGATCGGGAGCGCCGCGGACAACGGCTCCGCGACCCTCCCGACACCCGCTTGTGACCCACCCACGGGTTGCGCCACCGACTTTGAATAACACTGATATAGGGTACCCCAGAAGGCATGGACAATGACCACTGACAATTGCTCAGAGTGCATCTGAGGAGTGTTACATTGCTGCACATTCGCCACAAGGTCCATAATCAAGTAAATCATTGGCTGTCTGAAGATGCACCTTCGATGTTTGGACCGGTCAGGCAAGGCTCTTCAGTGGTCACCGCAGAGGGTCTCCAACATCATCATTATCCCTACACAACCGTGCACTGCCAGGATGGGATGATTTCCCTGAGGGCGGCATTGAGGAGTGAGACATCTCCTCAAATGAGGAGGCTGAGGAAGGGGATGACTTTGAAGAGGCTGAAGATTCAGACGAGCTACCCAGCGTGCCTGTGACAACCTCCATAGCCGCAAGGTTCCAGGAAGAATAAAGCTGTGATTAGTTTCCACAATCAAGACTCTCTTCAGCCTTCAATGCAGGAGATGCCACAATACCATTGCTCTCAGCAGGAACACCCCAGGAGAAAGCAGAAATCTCACAAAGATCACAGAAGCAGCTATAGTCACCTCTGCCATAACAATGGGATCATCCTTGGAATGCACTGTAGCCGTTGCAACATGTTGCCACTGTGCAATGTGGATTGCACTCCATCAACACATATCTGGAAATAGTTCCAGTTTAGAAGGATGAGGGAGGATTTTATTGAAACTTACAGGATACTGAAACAGTTCCACATTTAAAAAAATAATAATTTAAGGGATGCAGGCTTCTCTGGCTTGGCGAGTATTTATTGCCCATCCTGAATTGTCCTTGAGAAGATGGTGGTGAGCTGCCTTCTTGAACCCCTGCAGTTAGGAGGGAGAACCAGAATTTTGACCCAGCTATATTTCCAAGTCAGAATGGTGAGTGGCTTGCAGGGGAATTTTCAGGTGCTGGTGTTCCTATGTATCTTCTGCCCTTGTCCTTCTAGATAGTAGCAGTCCTGGGTTTGGAACATGCTGTCTAAGGAGCCTTGGTGAGTTCCTGCAGTGCGTCTTGTAGATGGTATGCACTGCTGCTACTGTGCAGTGGTGGTGGAGGGAGTGAATATTTGTGGATGGGGTGCCAATCAAGTGGGCAGCCTTGTCCTGGATGGTGTCAAGCTTCTTGAGTGTTGTTGAAGCTGCACTTATCCAGACAAGGGGAGTGTATTCCATCATACTTCTCAATTGCACCTTGTAGATAGTGGACAGAGGAGTCAAGAGGCGAGTCACTCGCCACAGGATTCACAGCCTCTGACCTGCTGTTGTAGCCACACTATTTCAATGGCTGGCCCAGTTCAGTTTCTCACTAATGTTAACCGCCAGGATGTTGATAGTGAGCGATTCAGCTATGGTAATGCCATTGAATGTCAAGGGGCAATGGTTCGATACTCCCTTGTTGGAGATGGTCATTGCCTTGCAAGTGTAAATGTTACTTGACACTTGTGAACCCAAATCTGGATCGTGTCCATGTCTTCCTGAATTTGGACATGGACTGCTTCAGTATCTAGAGTGTCTATGGTGCTGAACATTGTGCACTCATCAGCGAACATCCCCACTACTGCCCTCATGATGGAAGGAAGATCTTTGATGAAGTAGCTGAAGATGGTTGTGCCAAGGGCACTACCCTGAGGAATTCCTGCAGTGATATCCTGGAGCAGAATACAGTCCTTTCCAGCACAGCATCACTATGTTTGTGGCCACGTCAGTATGACACCAACTTAGTTATATAACCCAAACCATAAAGAAAATCTGAAATAGTTTAGCTTGAATGCCTCAAGAAGGAGCAGCATCCGAAGACCTTCATGCCTCCCATCGCCAGTTCTGATGGATGCATTATGACGAAGTATCACCCTGCTGTTGACTCCCAACAGCGCCTCACACACCGGGACATTGATGTGATCTGCAACTCCTTATCACGCACCCAAAGGTGTGTTTGAATTGTCCTTACAGGGAGTTCCTCACCAGGACAATGAGTTCTTTGTTTACTAACACTCAGGAACCTGCAGTTGTTTGAGACCTGCCAAATTTATGTCCCGGATGAACTTTTCATGATGAAACATGGTCCAGTCAGTATTGACGCATCAGCCAATGACAACATCTTTCCTCATAGACCTACTGAAGCCTTGGAAAATGTGCAGAGCATTTCTATCAGCGAACTCTCACAATTGTCTAGCTCATAAAGGCCTGTCCTTCCCATATAGCCCAAATCAACGATTTGGCACTATGATTGAATGAATTCTATATAGAGTTGTATGCTGTGCCTTTACACAATGATAATGTAAAACACTGCTAATGAGCTACCCTGGCAGTGAGACAGCTACATCAAGATGACATTGCATGCTCAAACCCCTCTTATAGACATTTGAAATATTCCTGAGTGAGTCTTACTTCCCTAGTTCAGTGTGATGCATGGGGAGGATGAGGACTAAGCTTGGAAGAACATTCAGCTTTAAATGCGGAAACAATAGCAAGCTGAAGGGAGGCATGGAAGCCTGAGATGTCCAATGTTTGACACTACATTTTCCAAATACTCACTCACATAAAGTAAATACCGTTGCAAACTCCCCATTGGGGAAATGTTAGTAGCAACAACTAATTTTGCCATCCACAATAAGAGATCAATGTAACAGCAGCAGGATAATCAAAAGGCTTGATGAGTGATCCTTCCAAACCTAAATGATGTCCACTTTGCTTCGAGGAGTTTCCTGTATGGGTTTCTGCTGCACACCTTCCATTCCCTCTCCCTCATTGGCCATCCAGACATGCCCTAATATTCCATCCCGTCATCTGGAGGAGGCGTGCGGGAATCCTCCCTTTCTCCATTGAGGAGTAGGCATGGAGGGTGTTGCATGCAGCAGTGCCATGCAATAAAAGGTTATGTCAGTTCACAGACTTCCAGGTCGCCTGTGTTTTCTGCAGCCCTAAGGAGTTTGTGTTCCACATTTTTGTTCAGTGTGAGAGGCTGCAGCCCCTTTTACAATATCTGAAGGCTCTACTCCTCAATTTTTGCTTGCACTTCAGCCCCATCTTTGACCAGCTTTGGATCTTTAAAAGTCTAATGATGTCCATGAAACCATTTTTGATTGTTGTAAAAACCCATCTGGTTTACTAATGGCCTTTGGGAAAGAAAATCTGCTTTTGTTACCTGGTTGGCCAACATGTGAGTGCAGCATGATGGTTGATTCTTAAATGCCCTCTGAAATGGCCTGGCAAGTCGCTCAGTTCAAGGCCAATTGGGGGTGGTAATAAGTGCTGGCCTTGCCAGTGACACCCACATCCAATGAACAATAATTTTAAATAAAGCTATTTTGTGTGCATTCAATTTTAAAATTACACCCATCTCTCTGCTCTTGACAACTTCTGAGGAAAAACTGATGTGATGTCTGTTTTCATGAACCAGCTTATATCATTAATATAGAAACATGTGTACCTCTAAGAAATTGCATTTTTTGGGAGGAACTTTGTATGTTGAAGCTTAGAAATGGCAACCTCCCCTGCTCCCACCCCACCTCGCCTGCTCTTATTCCTGATGATCTTTGGCTCACTAAAGAAAAGTACAATTTTTTTGAAAAATGGACAACAGTTATATTGTTAAACCACAGAAAATGAAATTACAAAATGATACAATCCTTGTACAATATTTTATTTGAAACCATGAAATCTTCCATTGAATATATATTTCTTATATAAAGATATTCTGGTCTTGTCTTTTTCTGAGTGTCTCTTTGCACTGCTATGTGTAGTTCCTTGTGCTGAGATCATTCAAATAAATAAAATGCAGATTAACAATTCACTTTCTTGAAAAGTATTTTCCATGGTGATCTAGAATAGAATGATATTGTCCATTTGTTCTTTCCCAACAGGCTCTTGTCATTCGGAAACTTTTGGAGTATGCTCAGGCGTCCGAATCAAATCTTCAGTATGGGCTGCTCTTAGTGTTGGGCATTTTTTCAGCAGAGTTGATACGTTCGTGGTCATTTGCTTTGACCTGGGCTTTAAACTATCGAACTGGAACTCGACTCCGAGGAGCGTTACTTAATCTGGCCTTTGAAAAAATTCTCAAACTACGAAACACAAAAGATGTGACAGTTGGCGAAGTAAGCATTTCCTTAATGGGTATGTTGCTTGTGAAAAATTCTCTATTCATATTCTTGTATCTATTTGAATGCTCATGTGGCAGAGGAGCATCTGAAGCAGAATTTTGAACAAAGAAATTCACACAATGAAACCATTCCCTCAGAATTATTAGCATTACCATATCCAGGGCAGTCAAGAAAGTCTTGAGCATTATTCAGCTTGAGCATTATTCAGCTTGAGCTGTCCTGTAAAACTTTATTTCAGCACCCTTGTCCTTGATTTTATTTCAAGTTTGGAACCCGAGTCTGCTTAAGGCCCTGATCTCTGCTGCTACCCTGTCCCAAGGCATCATTTCCTATACTGCATAAAATAAAGTAAGAAGTCTTACAACACCAGGTTAAAGTCCAACTGGTTTGTTTCAAACACGAGCGTTCGGAGCGCAGCTCCTTCCACATCATGGCATAAAGTAAAATGAGAAGATAGCTATTGCAGAGATAAAATGAGGACTGAATACGAAAAAGTAAGTTTAAAAGCATAAGTGATATACAGAAAGAAGAGAAAAAAATGAAATTGACAGAAAATAAGAAAGAAACTGTAAGGGTGGGATTTTCCAGCCTCACCTGCTGGCAGGACATTCCAGCCCCACCAAAGTAAATGGACTTTTGGCTGGCTCAACGCATCCGCCACAGTGAGACCCGCTGTACTGGGACCGGAAAATGCTGGCCTAAGAGGGAGAGAAATAAAACTAAGAACTAAAAAGGGGGAGAGAGACAAAATTGAGGGAGAGCAGAATGGGTAATAGTCAGGAGGTACTGAGTGACCTGCTAGGCCATTTCAGAGGGCATGAAAGTAAGAATTGGTATAATTAAAAATGAAGGTGTGGTGAAGAGAAATGAGAGAAAAACAGATTAAGGTTCTTCTTGTGCATCTTGACACTTCCTCATTGGCCACTCTTTGAATCGCCTGCCTTACTGTTTCAGTCTCTGGTTTCGAGGAGAATATCCAAAACAATATTTTCAATCATGCCTTCAAAAGCAAGAAGCAAGAAACTGAAGATACTAGAAATCTGAAACAGAAACCAAAAATGCTGGCTAAACACTCCGGTGATTCAGCATCTGGGTAGAATAAGTTGATATTTCCATACAAAACATTCTAGCTGAATAACATTTAAAAATGAACAGAACAAAAGGAGTGTAGTGTAATGGTTTAATGTTAAATAAGTTAATATATAGGGCTGAATTCTCCGCCGATGGGATGCTCCGTTTTGCTGGCAGCCCGGGGGGTTTCCCGACGGCATGGGGCTGCCCCACAATGGGAAACTCCATTGACCAGCCAGCAGGACGGAGAATCCCACCCATAGTCTATATCATCAGTGATGATAATTTTATATAATAAAAGTCACCATAGTCCGAGATTCCCATAGGCTGCTTTACCTTTGAGGGGGGAGAACTGACTGGTGGTGATTCAACCTGAGGATTACCACACCTCAGGCAAGAGGGGTAATAACCTCAGCTGGTACGGGAATTGAACACGTGCTGCTGGCCTTACTCTGCATCACCAACCATCTGTCTAGCCAAGTGAGCTAACCCCCCGCCCCCATTTTATGTAAAGCCCTGTGCAAAGGCTGCATTGTACATAGTTAGTATAATGTTGATTAAAGGGTAAAATTTACCAAAAGACTTGCCTCCAGCATCATCAGAAAGTCCAGATCATGAACAACCCCCTCTAAGACCCCCAATCTTGACAACAGGAGGCACAAAGAAAACACAAACCGTTGTACACACAATCAAAAGGAATACAAAGATCAAAATACAGGTTCAATGAAAAACAGGAGATGAGTAAATGGCTTTATCATATTTACTTCAGCTATTAGGAGACATGAGAAAATTTAAAAACAATTATCAGTCACAGCCAATAACAGCTGAGATGGTGATGTGGGATTACGAAGAGCAATGGCAGTGAATCATCCCACTTAACTTTCTTATTTCATCACCTCAAGCCACTTTGAAGACCTGGAGCCATTTTAGGCAACATTTTAAGGTGGGGGGCGGGCTGGAGGGATGCCGATTAGGGGAATCATGGGTTCGATCCTGGGCGGATGGATACGAGGTTTCGGAGATGGGATGAGAGGGGGATCAAAGGAATAAAGGACTTGTTTCTTGGAAGATGATTTGCAAGCTTGGAGGAGTGGGGGAGAAGTATGGGTTGGCGCAGGGGGAAGCGTTTAGGTGCCTGCAGATTCGAGATTTTGCAAGGAAGGTTTTCCCAAACTTCCCAATAGCGCCAGCCTCCTCATTGCTGGAGGCAGTGCAGTCAGTGAGCATATTGGAAAGGGGGGCTGTTTTGGCCATCTAGGGGAGGATCCTGGAGGAGGACAGGGTGTCTAGGGAGGGGATTAAGGCAAGGAGGAGCTGGTGAGGGGGGGGGGGGGGGCAATGGAAGAAGGATTATGTTGTGAGGTGCTGCAGAGGGTGAATGCCTCAACCCCGTGTACAAGGTTGGGGCTGATACAGTGAAAGTCATGCATAGGGTGCACCTTACAAAAGCAAAGATGAGCAGGCTGTGGAGAATGTCCTTTGAGGGGGTGGAGGATGCCTGTAAGCGATGTTGGAGGGACACACAAACCACATTCACATGTTTTGGTCCTGCCCGATGCTGGAAAGGTTTTGGCGAGAGATATTAAGCACGATCCCGGGGGTCTTGCATATGGATGTGGAGCCCGGTCCCCTCGAAGCCATTTTTGGGGTGTTGGACCGGCCCAAGTTGCAGAGAGGTGCAGGGGCAGACGTTTTAGCCTTTGCCTTGCTGATCGCTCATGGGCACGTCCTGTTGGGCTGGAGGTTAGTCTCTTTACCCTGTGCCTCAGCGTGGCGGGGCAACCTGCTGGAGGTTTTGAAGGAGAAGTTGGAGCTGAGGGGGATGAACGAGGGGTTCTACAATTCTTGGGGTTTGTTTATTATGCAATTTTGGGAGGATTGGTGTTGAATGTTGAGGGGGGGAGGGAGGAGAGTGGGCGGAGGGGGAGTGCTTTCTTTTCTGTTTGATTTTGTTGGGGTTGATTTGTTTCGTTTTTTTATTTGTATGGCGAAAATGATGAAAATATGGTGAATAAAAAATATTTTAAAATAAATTTAATCACCTCAGGCTTGACTTTTGAAACACTCTTCTAGTTGGCTTCCATTCGACAATTCTTTACAAGCTCATCCAAATCACTTCAGCCCATGTCCTGTGCACTAAGCCCCACAATTCCATCACCTTTTCGTTTTTGAAATTTGAACCTTGCTCCAATGTGAAAATTTCTAAATTCTTGATTTCATTTTTGAATCTTATCATGGCTTCACTACACACTATATTCTTGATTTCTCCTTGCTTCATGTCCTTACACAAACTCAATATTCCTCTAACACCCGACCTGCCATCCCTCACTTCTTTAATTCCTTAATTAATTTGTAAGACCCAATATCTGATCTCCAGGTTCTTCTAAATAGTACATACACATGACAATGCTGGTTGTTTGGTCACTGCAAGCCGGAGTCCGTCCCAATGATCAATCTGCTGACTATTTCCATGCATGACTTCTGAGTCACTGAGCAATTCACTCTAACTCACTGCCTCTTTATATCTTTTTTGTTATGGTCCTGCGCAATATAAGGTAATACCTGTTTTTAGCCCATTCAATTGGTTTTCAATTACATCAGTGTCTTTCCCTTGTTCTTATTTCCTCGGTCCTTGACAAGGTCATGCTTGAAAGAATAGAACCAGCCCGACCCCACTTTGCTATCTCTTACACTGTTATCAACCCCCAAGCTGGTACACAGACATCTTTATTACCTCCAACAAGCACAAAATGGTCTGTCACCCAGTTTAAGGCCAGTTCTCCTGCACAGTTTAATTCATTTTGCAGACCTGGCTATTTCTGGCTAGGCTTTTGACTTGACTAAATCGACCGTCATGCTTTGGGTTTTGAGCCGACAGTGCAGTTCAGTACCATTCTTCAGATATCTTTGGTCTGGGTTCTTCTTTCACTTAAATGTTCCAAGTTACCACCCGGAGACAGAGTTCACCACAACTGGTCAGGATTAATTAATATTGAAGAAATAAAGAACCAGTTACATAGTTAATAAATAATTAATATATCAAACGAAAAAGTAAATAATACATTGGCTTACAAATAGCTACCTATTCAGCACTTATACACCTGCCCTCTGGAATTATTTACTGTCCACCCTGCCTTCACCCTTCCTGCTTTGAGACTCGTTTGTGTTTCTAGATTACCCGTCTAAACCTTTCCATTTCCCTCCCCATCCCCCAACTCAATGTCCATTAAATCCCCAATTTTCAGTTCTGATCTTAAAACAGTTATTTCTATGACTCAAGTTTTCAACTCTGACTATTCAATTGCACAGGAAGTTATAAACTAGCTGACAAGATGACTGGATTTCCCAGGATTCCTTAAGTTGTCACAGATTTGAACATTAAGCTTGTCATTCTTTTTCAGTTGGTGAATATATGCTCAAACGATGGACAACGTCTCTTTGAAGTGGCCTCTGTGGGTTCCATGTTGACAGGAGGCCCCCTTGTCGCCATACTCGGAATCATCTACACTGCATTCTTCCTCGGACCTACTGCCCTGCTGGGATCAGCTGTTTTCTTTCTTATCTATCCATTCCTGGTAGGCACTCTACATGTTTTTTGTCTCCTATATTTCTGGTGAGTTATATTAGTGGGGGGAATACAAATGAAAGTAATAAAGAAGAGTTGTCTACTTTTCTGTTTGTATTTCATGTAAAATTATTAAAGGTAAATTCTTGTGAAATTGAGTTGAGGCAGTAGTTTGCAGTAGCTATATTTTCACCTTTAGGATTAGAGTTCAGAGCCAGATGTAATGAGCTGAGTGCTTGACAAGATTGTCATTTTAAAACGAGTATGGAAACACAGTAGTCCTGTACATATTCCATTGCTCATTTCTTGTAAATGTTTTGCTTTTGTACATTTTGCTCGCAAAACCTTTCCAAACAGTTTCATTTTATTCTGCCAATCTGTGGATAGTCGGACGTTTTTCCCAGGGTAGAAAAGTCAATTACTACAGGACATAGGTGTAAGGGTGTGAGGGGGAAAGTTTCAAGGAGATGTGCAAGGCAAGTTTTTTACACAGAGGATGGTGAGTGCCTGGACCGCACTGCCGGTGGAGGTGGTGAAGGCAGATACGATAGCGGCGTTTAAGAGGCATCTTGACAAATACATGAATAGGATGGGAATAGAGGGATAAAGACCCTGGAAGTGCAGAATGTTTAGTTTAGGCAGGCATCCTGATCGGCACAGGCTTGGAGGGCTGTTCCTGTGCTGTATTATTCTTTGTGTTCTACCTACTTTGTTGCTCTCTTTCTGACTAAGTCCCCACGCCGGCGGGAGAAGCAGCGCCAACCATTCCAGCCTCAACAGCCCCTGAAAGTGCGGAATTCTCTGCACTTAGATGGACGCCGGAGGGGTTGGCCCCCTAACTTTTAACGGCAGTGCTTGGGTTGCATGGGTTAATGTAGAACAGGATTGCCCACCACATGGCGCGTGGGCCAGAGTTAGCCCACCAAGAGGTTCCATCCAGCCTACAGGCTAGTGTTGAAAATATAGATAAGTGGAAGCGACAGATTCTGCAAAGAGCTGCTCATCCAATCACAGGCTATTTCTCTCCCATGTTTGCTGATGATAGGCCCAGTGAACTGCAAGTGAGAAATTTCAATCCTATCCAGGATAGAATGGCTGGCAAATGAGAAATGTAAGCCAAAAGGTCAAAAGATGCAAATTCTAGAAATCTGAAACAAAAATGAAACGGTGGAAAGATGCAGACCAATCAACTTCTGTGGCGAGAACCTCTCCTCAGAACTGAGAAAGAAATGATGAACAAGCATTTTAATAAAATCAGAGCACAGCGTAGGAGAAAGAAAAAGAAAGAGGTATCGATGAAATGGAATGTTATCTACTGTAAAGAAAAACAGTAGATTGTTAGATGATCGAGATGTTCTTTTATACATGATGTGGAGATGCCGGCGTTGGACTGGGGTGAGCACAGTAAGAAGTCTTACAACACCAGGTTAAAGTCCAACAGGTTTGATTCAAACGCTCCGAAAGCTCGTGTTTGAATCACACCTGTTGGACTTTAACCTGGTGTTCTTACTGTTCTTTTATACAATGGAAGGAACTATGAAAGAAACTAAAGACATCAGAGAACATAAGAACATAGGAAATAGAAAGAGTAGTCCATCCAGCCCTTAAACCCTTCTTATCATTGCCTCAAATCACATTTCATGCCAGCAGCCTTCCCCCCACTGCCTTCACCCTTGACTGCATTGTAGATAAAAATCTGTCATACTCAGTTGAATGTGTTCAGTGACCAGCCACCACTGATCTGTGGGGTAGGAAATTCCAGAAGATTAACAACCCTCTGAAAGATTAAATTCCTTCTCATCTTTGCCTTTAATGCCATGGTTGTGAAACTGTACCCCTTTGTTCTAGATAACCCTACAAGGGGCATCTACTCTGTCAAATCTTATGGGGGAGAGTTTCCATGTTTCACGGCGGTGGGAGACGGCCTATCATTGTCCAGCAGCGGGTCCTTCTTCCCCCATCACTCCAATGGAATTTCCTATTGAATTCACCTCCCCACAACCAGAAAACCCGTGGCGGGGGCTCGATCCCGCTGGCAAGAACAGTCGTAAATTCCCCCCTATATATTTCAATAAGATCACCTCAGATTTTTCTAATCTCCCAATTAATATAGGTTCAACCTTTCTTCATAGGTTAATCTCTTCATCCCAGGAATCAACCTTGTGAACCTTCTCTGAACTGCTTCCAATCAAGTATATCCTTCCTAAAGTAAGGAGACTAAAACTGTGCACAGTACTCGAGGTGCAGTCCAGTATAGTTACGGCACAACTTCCCTCCTTTTGTTCTTCATCCCCCTCACAATAAAGGCAGACATTCCACTTGTATTCCAAATTACATGCTGTGCCTGCATGTTAACATTTAGTGATTCGTGTATGAGGACACCCAAATCCCCCTCCACAGCAGTATTCTGCAGTCTCTGGCCATTTTAATAATATTCTGTGTTTCTATTCCTCCGACCAAATTGGAAAATCTTGCATTTCAACATTAAATTCCCTCTGCAAATTTTTTTTTCCTACGCACCTAATCTGTGCCGGAATTTTGGGCGCAATCTATCAGGAGAAGCACTAAGTATGGTAGCAAGCGTGACTTGCTGGGTGCTTCTCGACAGCTGACCCGACATGACCGCGACCGGTATCTAACGTCAATTAGGGCCAGTAATGATGCCCAAAGGCTTCATGGCGGAAATAACTGTCCCGCCAGCTGATTCGCCTGGACCACGCCTGGCAGTTCCCTACTAATGATGGGGAGCATATCTTAAACCGCTCCCTACGAACAAATCACAGACAGTGTACAGACCAGCCCCATATTTTGGTGATGCCACCTGGTCAGACTGCTAGACGCAGTGGGATTGCGATGGTACACCTGTTTCCCCGAAGGGGGGGGGGGGTCAGCTGGTGCTGCCTTGGAGGCAATGGCAGCTGCTGTCAGCTCGGGGAATGTAACCAGGAGGACCACCATCCAGTGCCGTAAGAAGCTCAACAGCCTCCAGCGAGCCACATGATGAGTAAAGTGGCATTGTCTCCCTGGCACCGGTCCTGCCTGCCGCCCCCAGACCTCTTCCCCACCCGCCCCCTCCCTCCAATGAGCTGGCGGTTGGCACCATACCCTCCCCCCCCAGCACAATACCGCACCTATGTCCCAACATGTCCTGGCATCCACCAGCACAGCCCACCCATGTCCAGCAGTGGTACCCATGCTACAAGCAAGCGGGTCACAATGCCCTCTCTTTGTTCCTGCAGGAGAAGTTGGCACACAATTGGGGAATCTTGCTGCATGGACATCTTGTTGGGCTAGGTCTAGGTCAAAGTTTATGTAGTCAACTGCCCGGGCAGACAGGTCACCCGTGACTTCATGGATGCACTTGTGGGCTGCAGGTTGTGAAATGCCACCCAATTCCCTGCTCGAGCCCTGGAATGAACCTGAGGCGTAGACGTTCAGAGCTCCAGTGACCTTCACAGCCACTGGAATCGGGTAGCCTCCTCCTCTATGGGCGCCAACTCGATAAGGGCACAGCACAGGTGCCACACCATCCCCTTGTTGAGTCAGAGCCTCCTGCGGTACATGCTGTCCGACATCTCCTCAAATGACCAAGGAGAACTATAGACCTTGGGCTGTCGCTGGCCTCCCCCTCTGGATACCTCCCGGCCTGATGGGCGTCCAGGTCCTCAGGGTGTGGGGTGGATCCCTGCACATGGGCTACAGTCTTGAGCCTCCGTCGACACGGCTGCCGCGGCCTTCTCCAGCGTCTGGCGCCCTAGACTGTCACTAGCACCGTGAGGGCAGCTGCTGGAGGTCCACAATGACATCAGTAATGTGATATCTGTAAGGAATTGGAGAGGATGATAGCCCAACAATCAGTTGGCTTCTATCCAGGATCCTCAAGTCCACCAACCCTCCCCCACCCTTATGTTCCTCGCCTTTTCTCAAGGTGCCATCCAACAAGCCGGTTGTGCTGAGGTACCCTGCCATGCACGTACACCCCCAGCCATAGCAGGGATCCCTGGGCACCGGACCTCGAACCTCAGACACCTGCCGGAACATAACTTGGATCGGGCTCAGGTAGCCCCCCGCCGATGCACACACACACACCGTCTGGTCGTGGGGATATCCCCATTGCTGAGGCCAGCTCTAGCGTTTTTAATTGTTGGCTGCTGCCTCTGTTGTGTTGACTCCATCAGTGTTCAGGCAAAGTGTCCAGGCCACACAGTCTGATTGGGATGCTCGGCAGTAATACTTGCCTGAAAGATGGCACATCTGCCCACAGGACTCCACTTGAGAATTTTCTTTTTTATTAAACAACAGTAACAAAGATTTGAATGTCAACTATGTAACATTCCACATATCACATTAACCATTAAACAACAAGGAAACATCACTGTTCCATATTGGTACCAAACAAAGTTATATCATCACATTTTCACAAAGAAACAAACAAACATACGGTATGATCCCCTCGCAGGTTCCTCAACAGAAAGGGAGGATAAGCCTGAGAATGTGTTATCATGTCCAGAACATTGTTGTAGAAATGATCTGTCCATCAATGTGTGACTTGTTCCACGTATCAGTGTCATTCTCCGTCCAGGAGCCGCAGCTGCGCAGACACTCCCACACGGCACAATCTCATTGGAACCAAATCCTGGCATCCACATATTCCACTGGCACAAAGGTGCAGTTGAACATCCTTGACTTCCAATGTGTTTAACCTGTGTTGACTTGCCAGTTACATGCAGCACTCACCACACCAGCAACAAAAGCATTAGCAATCTGCAAAAGTATCTCTTCAATGGCTTCATCAGGTGGCCCATTTGGATCAATGTCATGCACCAAGTCCCGCAGCATTTTCTTGCTTCAAACCGGATTGCCTCCTGGATTCATACATCCAACTGAGCCCGGTGTTCCAGGACCCAGGTATATCACAAAAAAATTGTCCTTCTTTCCGGCTACAGAAAAGGAAAGAAGTCACAGCAGTAATCTCCAGGCATTTGCAGCCATCAGCAGGAGCAAACAACAAACACCACCTGGAACTGTAGGTAACAATGTGAATTCCCTATTAGCCAATAGACTTCCGCTGGGTAGCCAGAGGCTGCTACTGTCAGAGGGAGATAAAGTGACATTCACCATACTCCCACGAACACGTGGGCGGCATGGTGGCTCAGTGGTTGGCACTGCTGCTTCACAGCTTCAGGGTCCCAGGTTCAATTCAGCCACCAGTGACTGTCTGTGTGGAGTTTGCACTTTCTCCCTGGGTGGGAGTGTCTGCGTGGGTTTCCTCTGGGTGTTTCGGTTTCCTCCCACTCTCCAAAGATGTACAGGTTAGGTGGATTGGCCATGCTAAATTGCCCTTGTGTCCAAAAAGGTTGGTGGGTTAAAGGGATAGGGTGAAGGCGTGGGTCTACATAGGGTGCTCGTTCCAAGGACAGTGCAGACTTGATGGGCTGAATAGCCTCTTGCACTGTAAATTCAATGGTTCTATGGACAGGGCCATGACCTGGGGCTGTTCGGTGAGATGGACAGGCAGCAGCTGAATTTGCCCCTGTTACGGGTATACACAATTGGGGGGGCTGTCTGTTGGACCTGCAGGTCGCTGTCCCACCCCCCCTCCACCCCACCCAACCGAGGGCTCCTCCCCCCCCCCCCCCCCCCCCCCCCCCCCGGGGCAGCAGCTCCAGTGCCCTGAGGCTGTACGCTCAACTTCGAAGGTGGCTACTCACCTCACCTCCTCCAATCCCCTCAGCAGCAGTTCTTCCAACTTCCCGTTTTAAAATAGGTATGCTCCCGTTCATAAAACCATATCGACTCTACCTGACCTTATTAATGTCCTGCACTCTGTGCAGAAATGAGAAAATTTGACCCAATATATTATCTACATATATGGAAGTATTAAGAGCACGCTTGCTGATCAGGGTCATAATCTTGTGGAGGCAATGGGAGTCCACTTAAGTGCCTCAGTTGACAACAGAACGAGAAGGCTGTCCGCAGGCCTACTCACAACCTACTTCAGCAGGGTGGAGATGGGGCAGTGGGTGTCCTCAACCACCACCCTCCCGCAAATTAAATGCCCCACCACCAAACTCGTCACCAGAGGCAGAACATTCCTCCCCAAGTC
Organism: Scyliorhinus canicula; assembly: GCF_902713615.1. Classification (NCBI taxonomy): domain Eukaryota; kingdom Metazoa; phylum Chordata; class Chondrichthyes; order Carcharhiniformes; family Scyliorhinidae; genus Scyliorhinus; species Scyliorhinus canicula. The sequence goes on along the minus strand of NC_052162.1, from coordinate 60,735,247 downwards.
TCTCACGTCCTTCGTCATCTATATGCTCTTTGTTCCTTTGATGTCTTTAATACTTATTTTCCATTGTCCACTACAAAGATCATTAAATTATCTAACCAAATCCTGCTTTTCCTTGAGGCAGGTTACAGACATTCCAGTGATACTTCCACCTGTGTTGGTCCATTTTCTTTTCCCTCCCCACCTATTCTGATTTGATTAAAATACTTATTCCTTTTTAAATTTTCAGTTCTAAAGAAGGGCCAAGCTTGAACTTGTCTCTTCTCACCCCAGAAACTGACTGACCTGTTGTGTTTACCTGCACTTTCTGTTTCCCTGCATGTGAGTAGTGATTTGTTTATCAAATGTTGTTCGAGGATTAACCTTTGCAACACTGTAGTGGTGCTATAAATCATTGATATCTCTGTATATTGTTATTAGCATTACAGGTGGCTGGCTACCTGCCTGGTTGCTGTCTTTATCAGCTATGGCTGCTGAGGTAACAAGCTCAGTTGATAGTGTTAATACATGCTTGTAAAAAGGCACGAATAGTGATTTACTTGTTTATGGATTAACCACCTTACATTCATTTCTGATTTAACATTGATGACAATATTCCTTTCTCCTGTTTTCCCAGATGTTTATGTCTAGGCTGACAACTTATTTCAGGAAGCAATGCATTACAGTCACTGACAAACGTGTACGGTTGATGAACGAGATTCTAAACTCCATTCGGTTCATCAAGATGTACACCTGGGAAAAATTGTTTGCTGAAAAGGTTCACTGTAAGTTCACTGTGAGAACGAATGGTTTTTAAAAACTTCATTCTCAGTGTATCACTGGAATGGTTAGCATTTATTATCCATCTCATGTTGCCCTGAAAAGGTGGTTTTCCTGGTTTGATACAACTGAGTGACATGACAGACCATTCAGAGGGCAAGTTACACAACGAGAATGTTGCTGTGGTTTTGGAATCACATATAGATCAGACTGAGTAAGGACAAAAGGATTCCTTCCCAAAAGAACATTAGTGAACCAGTTGAGTATTTATTTTTACAACATCCCAGGAGCTCCATGGTCACTTTTACAGATGTCAACTTTTTAATACTGAAAACTCAGTGAAAATCCAATCCTTATTTTCTCAGAACATTTGAAAGTGTCACTGATACTAAAGAAAGTATGACTGCAGACATATTTTAATGGTTGTACATAGAACTAAATTTTATCCAAGCTGATTATGAATATCTTAAAATAAATCTGACAGAAAACTATACTTATGAAGTGTGATGGAAAATCAGGAGTTTTAGAATGAAGAACAGGCAACATTCCTCAACAGGTTTATCCCTTTTGAAGGTCTCTGCTGTACAACCTCCCTTCTCCCATATCTGTCCAGAAATTTATCTAATTGCATATCAAGCCAATGAGTACACCAGTTAGCCTTTCCAGAAATTTATCATACCTGACTTTTTAAAAAAGTTCCACTTCATTCTATCCTGAATCTTAACTTATAATCTTTAACTTCTGTTCCCTCGTATTTGAACCTCTCACCAAGTGAACAGTTTTCCTGGATCACTTAGAAAACACGATTGAATTTGTTAATTTTTCCCCGCAGTGATCAGAAGCAAAGAGAGAAATTTTCTGGAGAAAGCAGGCTATGTGCAGAGCATCACAGTTGGTGTTGCTCCAATTGTGGTTGTAGTATCCAGTAGCTGCACATTCACACTTCACATGGCGATGGGATATGATCTCACTGCAGCACAGGTAAACTCAATTAGACTCCTAGTTAGTAGGAATGTAAGAAACTTGAAAAAAAAACATTTATATAGTGCCTTTGAAGACCTCAAAATATTCCAAAATGCTTCTCAACCGATGAACGATTCTTGAAATAGAGTCACTGTTGTGACTGCTGTAATGTGAGAAATATGACGGGCAATTTTGCACACATCAAGGTCCCACAAATAGCAACGTAATAATGACCAGATAATGGCCTGAATTCTCCACCTCGTGCCCCAGGTAGCAGAGTACCATATTCTCCGGGCCCACATGATTCACCGGTCCTCTGGGCCGGGAATCACATGGGTGAGAGTCAGTCCTGATTCTGGCAAGTGGGGCCCTGATGCGGTGGACCTCATGGTGGGCCAAGGGGGTAACTCTTTCAGGCCACCTTCCCCCCACAATGAAAGACCTGCCCACCCCAGCCCCACCAGACCTCCATAGTTAAAGAGACCCACCAACAGTCTCCCTAAATAAGGAAAACGCACATAAAGACCTCCTAAAGAAGGAGAGCCCTTTCAGGAAGGCCCCCAGCAGAGATACGTTTTTGTTCATACAGTTGCTGACTGACTGACCTGCTACATGTTTCAAGCATTTTCTTTTTTACTATGAATTCTGACGTTGTTTCCTTTTATCCCTGTAGGCATTTACAATTGTTGCAGTATTTAATGCAATGACCTTTGCCCTGAAAATCACACCCATATCTGTGAAAGCCCTGTCAGAGGCATCTATTGCAGTGGGCAGATTTAAGGTATATCCTTAGAGTTACAATGAATGATCAGTTTACCATACAAATGTTGAAGTGTGTATACCGTCCCTGAAAATTTTAAGCAAGTATAAAACTAGTTGAATGGCATTTATTGATCGCAGATGATTGTCCCGTAATATTTTAGTTAGCCATTAACTCAAAGATGTCAGCAGATCCAAGAAAAGGACTTGTCTGTTTTTCTATATTAACAAGCATTTTTCATAGAAGAGACAATCAATAGTTACCAAGAAATCAAATAGGGAATTTAAAAGAAACCTCTTTACCGTGAGAAAGATGAGAATTTGGAATTTGTCAGCCTAGGGAATTATTGAAGTGGAAAGTATGGATGCACTTAAGGGAGGTTGGATAAGTATATGAAGAAGGGACGAGAGAGTTATAGTGATAGTTAGATGAGGAAAGACTGGAGGCGTGCTTAATCAGATTCTGGTATAGATTTGGTGCTTTCTGAGCTTGCTTTAATTGACTTTTTGTAGATTTACTGCTAAATTATGGGTGGGATTCACTGGCTATGCCCGTCCGGCGACCAGAAATTCCCGCCCGAGGTCAACGGACCTTTACATGGTCCGTGTCCCACCCGTGGCGATCTTGTGGCAGGCGGGGTGGAAGCATCCAATCCTATAAGACAAAAAAAGACCATGTGAATGTTTTTTTGATCATTGTGACTTCCTTGGTGACTATATGGTGGCAGATGTTAAGTCAGCAAATATGCACACTTAAAGTAAATTTGCCTCTATTGTGTAAGTTATGTAAGCTCTTTTTCTTTATAATAAATTTAGAGTACCCAATTCATTTTTTCCAATTAAGGGGCAATTTAGCGTGGCCAATCGACCTAGCTTGCACATTTTTGGGTTCTGGGGGCGAAACCCACGCAAACACGGGGAGAATGTGCAAACACCAGACGGACGGTGACCCAGAGCCCGAATAGAACCTGGGACCTCAGCGCCGTGAGGCCGCAGTGCTAACCCACTGCGCCACCGAGGTGCCCTGTAAGGTTTTTTTCAACAGAAATGACCAAATTTATATGAGAATCTGATCAGTCAGAGTTAGAGGGCGGAATTATCTGAAGGCCGTCGTGAACTCGGCCGAGGTTCACGACGGCCTCGGAGCCCACTCCCCGCACCTAATTCACCCCCACCCGGGGGGCTAGGAGCGGGCCTCCGTGCTTCTCGGCAGCGACCGCGTCGCGCCGAAAATGACGCGCGTCCGGTGCATTTGTGAAGTCATGCGCGGGGTGCCGGTTCCAACCCGCGCATGCGCGGATGACTTCATCGCGCAGACGGCACAAACCCGCGCATGCGCGGTGCCGTCTTTCCCTTCAGCCGGCCAGCAGGACATGGCGGCTTGATCTTGCCGGTCGGCGGAGGGGAAAGAGTGTGTCCGTTTTGGACGCTGGCCCGACGATCGGTGGGCACCGTCCCCTCCTGAGCACAGTCGTGGTGCTCCCGTCCCAATCGGGCCCCTAGATGCCCCAAACGGGCGTGAAACGGGTGTGAAGGGCCGGCCGCTCGGCCCATCGGGCTTGGAGAATCGGCGTTCGCCGTGAAAAACGGCGAGCGGCGATTTTTCTGAGGTTGGGGGGGGGGGAGAATCACGCCCAGAGGATTTTCTAAAAAAAAAACTCAGTAGGTAAACTCATGAAACGATATGTAAATAGTACAACTAGGCTGTATTGGTATTGGGGAATGAGCCAACCAGTTGGTTGAAGTTTCAGTAGAGGAGTATTTCGGAAACAGTGACCATAAGTTTTAATGTACTTGTGAATAAGGTGAAGGTACTAAATTGGGGGAAGACTAATTGCAACAATATTAGGCAGGAACTGAAGAATTTAGATTGGGGCGGCTGTTTGAGGGTAAATCGTCCTGTGGGAGTCTTTCAAACATCAGTTGATTAGAATTCAGGACTGGCATGATCGGTGAGGATGAAGGATAAGTAAAGCAAGTTGCGGGAACCTTGGGTAATGAGGGAAATTGTGAGCCTATTCAAAAAGAAAAAGGAAGCATTCGTAAGGTCTAGAAGGCGAAACCCTTGAAGAATATAAAGAACGTAGGAAAGAACTTAAGCAAGGAGTCGGGAGGGCTAAAAGGGGTCATGAAAAGTCCTTGGCAAACAGGATTAAGGAAAATCCCAAGGCATTTTATACCTCTATAAAGAGCAAGAGGGTAGCCAGGTAAAGGGTTGGCCCACTCAAGGACAGAGAAGGGAGTCTATGCATGGAGCCAGAGGAAATGGGCGAGGTACTAAAGGAGTACTTTGTATCAGTATTCACCAAAGAGAAGGACTTGGTGGATGATTTGTCAAGGGAAGTGTGTGTAGATAGTCTGGGTCATGTTGATACCCAAAAGCATGTGTTGGGTGTTTTAAAAGCATTAAGGTAAATAGGTCCCCAGAGCCTGAGGGGATCTACCCCAGAATGCTGAGGGAGGCGAAAGAGGAAATTGCTGGAGCCTTGAAAGAAATCTTTGTATTGTTTTTTTTCGTTCATAGGACGTGGGCATCGCAGGCTGTGCCAGCATTTATTGCCCCTCCTTAATTGACCTTGATTGGGTTTTTTGTGGAAGTGCCGAAGGTGATTGACAAAAGTCGATGTTGTCTATATGGACTTCAGTAAAGTCTTAGTATTAAAGTATTAGCTATGAGGAGAGGTTGGATTGTTTTCACTGGAACGACAGAGGTTGAGGGGTGACCTGATAGAGGTTTACAAAATTATGGACATAGTGGATAGTGATACACTTTTTCCCAGGGTGGAAAAGCCAATTACTAGGGGACATAGTTTAGAGAGATGTGGGAGGCAAGTTTTTTTATACAGAGGGTGGTGACTGGAACGCACTACTGGGGGAGGTTGTGGAAGCAGATACAATAGCGACGGTTAAGACGAATTTTGACAAATGCATGAATAGAAGGATAGGGACCCTGGCCGTGCAGAAGTGTTAAGTTTAGACAGGCATCATGATAGGCGCAGGCTTGGAGGGCTGAAGGGCCTGTTCCTGTGCTGTATTGTTCTTTGTTCACTATCTCTCAGTGGACAACAGAGAGCTGAATGATAGTTGAGACAATATATCAGTGATTTAAACCATAACCTATATTACTTTGTTGGAAAGTAAATTAAATAAGGGAGGGAAAGAGTATAAGATTCCTAATTTAGTACCATAATATAATTATTACTAATCTCTCAGCTAATGAGAAATGTTTAGGGCAGCACGGTAGCACAAGTGGTTAGCACTGTGGCTTCACAGCGCCAGGGTCCCAGGTTTGATTCCCCGCTGGATCACTGTCTCTGCGGAGTCTGCATGTTCTCCCCATGTGTGCGTGGGTTTCCTCCAGGTGCTCCGGTTTCCTCCCACAGTCCAAAGACGTGCAGGTTAGGTGGATTGGCCATGCTAAATTGCCCTTGGTGTCCAAAAAAAAAGGTTAGGAGGGGTTATTGGGTTATGGGATAGGGTGGAAGTGAGGGCTTAATGTGGGTCAGTGCAGACTCGATGGGCCGAATGGCCTCCTTCTGCACTGTATGTTCTATGTTCTTATTCTGTGTTATGGTGCAGCTCAATTGCCTACCTGATCCTATTATCTATCAAGCAGCTTCATTCATGTAGATAATGGAAGTTCTACTGTAAATGCCTGTTAAAGCATGAATGCAATTTTCGTTTACAAACATTAGTGTTTGAGGCTGTAATAGTGTTGTGGCAACTCCATGGCTCGCTAGCAACTCCTGTTGGACAATACTGGTCTTAGAAGCTTTCATTGGTTCAAAGTCAGTTTCTAAAGCAATTTTGTAGTTGAAAGCTCAGGTGCTGAAGATTAAAAAGGTCACATGATACACATTATTAGGTCAACCTCTGATGTGTAAAAATGCACCTGATGAGGAAGGACAGCCCGCGCCAGTTTGGCAAGCACCAAGAAGAATTTTGTATGAGTGAGTAAGCTTGCTCATGGCACACGACAATTTAAAATCCAACAAGTTTGACTTGTCTTATCAAGGAAGAAAATTGCAACCAGCCAAAATTCCTCTTTAACAGTAAGTTAGAAAGGATCAAAAGTTTTATTAAATAGAATTACCATTATCTTAAATGTTATAATGAGGGAACCATTGCTACTGCAGTTTGTGAATTGTTGCTCAATCTGATCAGAATAAATCTGCTAATTGTGATTGCTTAATAGAATGTTACAATTGTGATTTTTCCTAAAACAGTTCAAAAAGTCAGTTTTGATAGACGAGCCCGTATTTCCTATGAACAGAAAATTAGCATTATGCTTTAAACATTTGATATTATACCACAAAACTATGAACCCTCTATAATAGAGTATGCTATATAGTATGGAATACTGATTGGCGTAACTCAGTGTAAATTTACATAGAATCTATAATACAGACGATTTGGCCCAAATAATCTGTGCTGGTGTTCATACACCACCCATGTCTCCTACCATTCTATCTGTGTAATCTCAGCCTTTCAGCATATCTTCCTATTTCTTTTTCTATCAGGTGCTCATCTGATTTCCCTTTGATTGCATCAAAGTTATTTGCTTCAACCACTTACTGTGGAAGTGAATTCCACATTTAAACCACTCTCAAGTAAAGACATTTCTCCTATTTCCCTACTGGATTTATGGCCCCTCGTTTTAAATTCTGCCCTAAGTGGAACCATTTTTTCACATCCCTGATCATTCCTGGTTAACCTATTAGTAATTTTAAAGACCCCTATCAGGTCTTCTCTTTTCTAATGAAAAACACCTCAGCCTGTTCAAACTTTCCTGAAAGCTCCAATCTTTCAGTTCTGGTGCCATCCTTGTAAATCTTTTCTGCACTTTCCCCAGTGCTGTTATATGCTTTTTGTAGTATGGAGATCAAAACTGTGTACAGAAATCTAGGTGCAGCCTGACTAAGCTAACATAACTCACGACTTTTAAATTCTGTAGCTCGAGAAATAAATCCTAGTACTGTGTTATCATGGGAAATAACCAGTCTGCACCTCATTTTATATTTCTCCCAATTTTTATTGCCGTTGACTTCAAGTATTATTTCTCACTGAGAACAGTATACTAAAATCCAGTGTGAAATTTTGGATTTTAACACTAAAATAAGAACTTGCAAGAACAAAAAGCTGTCAGGAAGAAGAATTGAGGAAAAACAATGAGCAACAGGTTATGGCTCAATTTGAAAAATAGATTATAAATGCTGTATAAAATGACATACTGTCAAGTACATATATAGCCGCAAGATTATTTTTGTTGGGAGAGATGTGCGGGGCTGACTTTCAAGAATTCCAAATGAAATGAATTTGTCAAACTTTCATCCATTTCATGATTGAGGCCAATAAATTATTAAACAGCTGTTCGTCAACTTGCATTTTATAGAGCATATTTTATCGTGGGATTATATCCCATCCTTTTTGAAGTCTAAATCAAAGGCCAGATTTTTTTTTTTTCTTTATTCTTTCATGGGATATCGGCCTCACTGGCAAGACCAGCATTTACTACCCATCTGTAATTGCCCTTGAACTGAGTGGCTTGCTAGGACATTTCGGAGGGAAACTAAGAGTTTCAACCACCTGGCTGTGGGTCTGGAGTTGTGTGTAAGTCAGACTGGGTAAGGAAGACAGATTTCCTTTGTAAAGGCAGGTTAGTGAACTAGATGCGTTATTACAACAATCATTGATAGTTGTCATGGTCACCATTACTGAGTTTCATTTTCAATTCCAGCTTGTTTAATTGAATTTAAATTCCACCAGCAGGCACATTGTGATATGAACTGACACGCCAGAGCATTAGCCTGAGATCTCGCAATACCACTGTACCACAGTCTCTCCTGACTCTCCTACCACCACCCACCCACTTGAATTTTTTGGCGTTCTAGAAATACCAAATCCATAAACCATAAAACAAAGGAGCAGAATTAGGCCACTCGGCCCATTGAGTCTGCTCCACCATTCAATCATGGCTGCTATTTTTCTCATCCCCATTCTCCTGCCTTCTCCCCATAACCTTGATCCCCTTATTGATCAAGAAAATATCTATCTCTGTCTTAAAAACACTCAGTGATTTGGCCTATACAGTCTTCTGCGGCAAAGAGTTCCAAAGATTCATCCTCTCTGGGCTGAAGAAATTCCTCCTCATCTCTGCTTTAAAGGTCTGAGGTTGTGCCCTCTGGTTCTAGTTTTTCCTAGGAGTGGAATAACCGTCTATCCAGGCCTCTCAGTATCCTGTAAATTTCAATAAGATCCCCCCTCATCCTTCTAAACTCCAACGAGGACAGACCCAGAGTCCTCAACCGCTCCTCATATGGCAAGCTCTTCATTCCAGGGATCATTCTTGTGAACCTCCTCTGGACCCTTTCCAAGGCCAGCACATCCTTTCTTAGATACGGGGCCCAAAACTGTTCACAACACTCCAAATGGGGTCTGACCAGAGCCATATACAACCTCAGAAGTTCCTCCCTGGTCTTGTATTCTAGTCCTCTCGACATGAATGCTAACATTGCATTTCCCTTATTAACTGCTGACTGAACCTGCACATTAACCGTCAGAGGATCTTGACCTAGGACTCCTAAGTCCCTTTGATTCTGATATCTGAAGCCTTTTCCTATTTAGAAAATAGTCTATGCCTCCATTCTTCCTGCCAAAGTGCATAACCTCACACTTTTCCACATTGTATTCCATCTGCCACTTCTTTGCCACTTTCCCAGCCTGTCCAAGTCCTTCTGCAGCCCCCCTACCTCCTCAATACTACTTGTCCCTCTGCATATCTTTGTATCAATTGCAAATTTAGCAACAGTGCCCTCTGCTCCTTCTTCCTGATCGTTAATGTATATTGTGAAAGGTTGTGGTCACAACACCAACCAACACACCACGTCACCGGCTGCCATCCTGAAACAGACCCCTTTATCCCCATTCGGCCTTCTACCAGTAGGCAAATCCTCTATCCATTGCCAGTATCTTACCCTTAACATCATGGGTTCTTAACTTATTTAACAGCCTCCTATACAGTTCTTTGTCAAAGGCCTTCTGGAAATCTAAATCGATCATGTCCTTTGTCTAATTTCACTCAAAGAATTCCAACAGATTTGTCAGACATGACCTCCCTTTGACAAAGCCATGCTGACTCAGTCCTATTTTATCATGCATTTCCAAGTACTCTGCAATCTCAGCTTTAATAATGGATACTAAAGTCTTCCCAATAACCGAAGTAAGGCTAACTGGCCTGTAATTTCCTGTCTTCTGTCTCCCTTCTTAAATAAGGGTGTTACATTAGCCATTTTCCAGTCCTCTGAGACCCTCCTTAACTCCAGTGATTCCTGAATGATCACCACCAATGCTTCCACAACCTCCTGAGCTAGCTCCTTCAGATCCCTGGGGTGTAGTCCATCCGGTGATTTATCCACCTTCAGATTTCAGTTTTCCCAGAACCTTCTCCTTAGTGATGGCCATTACACTCACCTCTACTCCCTTATTCTCCTGGAGCTCTGGTGTCCCAGTGGCGTCTTCCACCGTTAAGACTGGTGCAAAGTAACTATTCAGTTCCTCTGCCATTTCTTTGTTTCCTATTGCTACTTCTCCAGCCTCATTTTCCAGTGGTCCAATGTCTATTCTTGCCTCTCTCTTACCTTTTATAGATTGAAAAAAACTTCCTGCCTTCTTTAATATTACTAGGTAACTTACACTCGTATATCATCTTCTCCCCCCTTATTGCGTTTTTAGTTGTCCTCTGCTCACTTTTAAAGGCTTCTCACTGGCTTCCCACTGATCCTCGCCAACTTATGTGCTTTTTGTTTTACTTTTATGCTGTCCTTGACTTCTCTCATCAGCCACAGATGCCTCGTCCTCCCCTTTGCATGTTTCCCCCTTGGGCTGAATTTTTGTTGTGCCTCCTGAATAACCCCCAAAAGCTCCTGCCATTGCTGTTCCACTGTCTTCCCTGTTAGGCACCCCTTCCAGTCAAGTCTGACCAGCCCTTATGTCTTTGTAGTTACCATTATTTAATTGTAATACCGTTACATCTGATTCCAGCTTCTTCCTCTCAAACTGCAGGGTAAATTCTATCATATTGTGGTCACTGCCCCCTAAGGGGTTCTTCACCTTAAGTTCCCTGATCTGGGGCGAAATTCTCCGACCCCCTGCAGGGTCGGAGAATCGCCTGGGGGCGCCTAAAATCCCGCCCCCGCCGTGGCAGAGATTTTCCGCCACCTGGGAAGTGGCGGGTGCAGGAATCTCGCCACTCCGATCGGAGAGGCCCCTGCGGCGATTCTCCGGCCCGGATGGGCCGAAGTCCCGCCGCTGGGAGGCCTCTCCCGCCGCCGAGGTTTAAACCACCTCTGGAACGGCGGGCTCAGCGGCGCGAGAAGGCCCCTGGGGTCCTGGGGGGGCGGGGGGAGATCGAACCCCGCGGGGTGCCCCCACGGTGGCCTGGCCCGCGATCGGGGCCCCCCCTCAGAGTCCGGGCCAGTGCCCTGGCTGCACTAGTTTCTTCCACGTCCGCCACGGCCTCCGCCATGGCGGAAGCGGAAGAGAACCCCACATCGCGCATGCGCCGGCAGTGACGTCAGCGGCAGCTGGCCGCTGACGTCACTGCCGGCGCAAGCGCGGACCGGTGAAAGCCTTTCGGCCAGCCCCGCTGCTAGGGGCGCCGGTTTTTTGCCAGTCTTCTGGTGGCAACCGCTCCGGCGCGGTGCTGGCCCCCAAAGGTGGGGAGAATTCCCCACCTTTGGGGAGGCGCGACCCCTGAGTGGTTGGCGCCACTCCCCTACTCCAGGACCCTCAGTCACGCCGGGTAGGGGAGAATGCCGCCCCAGGTCTGCTTCATTACACATCACCAAATACAGCATTCCCTGTTCCCTAGTGGGCTCTGTCGCAAGCTGCTGCTGCTGCAAAAAAAAAACATCTCTTAGACATTCCACAAATTCCTTTTCATAGGGTCCACTACCAACCTGATTGTCCCAGTCCATGATTATTGTAATATTGCCTTTTCTATTTCCTGATTTATTTTCTGCCCCACATCCTGACTACTGCCTGTACATAACTTCCATTAGGGCTTTTTACCTTTGTGGTTCCTCAACTCTACCCATACAGATTCTATGCCTTCTGATCCTATATCGCTTCTTGCTATCGATTTAATTTTATTCCTTACTAACAATGCCGCCCCCTTTGCCCATCTGCCTGTCCTTTTGATAGGACATATATCCTTGTATATTTAGATCCCAGGCCTGATCCCCTTGCAGCCATGTCTCTGTGATGCCCAAAACATTGTACCGGCCAATTTCAGTGTGCACAACAAGCTCATTTATCTTGTTCCGTATACTGCGTGTATTTAGGTACAGCACCCTCAGTCCTGCATTGACCACCTCCCATCTCATATTTGTCATCTTTTTTGCTCTACCTGAAGTTAAATTCCTGCCACCTTTTATACCCTCTGTTCTAATATGTCTTCTAGGAACTTTACTAACCCCTCCTGAGACCTCGGCTCCTTGAACCAGTTTAAAGTCCTTATTTAGCGTGGCAAATCCACCTACCCTGCATATCTTTGGGTTATGCAGGGGTGAGATCCACACAGACACTGGGAGTATTGCAAACTCCAAACGGACAGTGACCCAGGGCTGTGATCGAACCAATTAACCTGCCATCCAATTAACCTGCACTACTAACTTCTCCTTTAACTTTGATGTTCTAATTCTCCATACAACTGAACCCCCCCCCCCTCAAAACTATTTTGTTTAAAACCCTATTTACAGCCCCAGTTATGTGATTCGCCAGAACTCTAGTCCCAGCATGATTCAGATGAAGACCCTCCTATCGGAACAGGTCCCCTCTTCCTCAGTAGTGGTGCCAATATCCTATGATTTCAAACCCATTTCTCCCACACCGGTCTTTGAACCACACATTTGTCTCCTTAATCTTCTTAAACCTATGCCAATTAGCTTATGGCTCGGGTAGTAATGCAGAAATTATTACCTTTTTGGTTCTGCTTTTAATTTGGCTCCCAGCTGTTCATTCTCCCAAAGCTATCCTTGTTCTACCTAGGTCATTGGTACCTACGTGGACTACGACAACTGGATCTTCACCCTTCCACTCTAAGGGCGGAATTCTCCGCTCCCGCGATGAATCGGGAAGGCCGTTGTGAACTCGGCCGAGTTTTACAACGGCCTTGGAGGCCGCTCCTCGTACCTTATTCATCCCCACCTGGGGGGCTAGGAGCGGCGCTCCGTAAATCTCGGCCGCCGGGCCTTGACGCTTGCGTCAAGGCTGCGCGCCGAGAATGACGCGACGGTGGCGCCTAAGTGACGTCAGCCGCGCATGCGCAGGTTGGCCGGCTCCAACCCGCGCATGCGTGGCTGACGGCTCTAACCCGCGCATGCGCGGTTGTGTCTTCCCCTCCGCTGTCCTGCAAGACGTGGCGGCTTGATCTTGCGGGGCGGCGGAGGGGAAAGAGTGCGTCCCTTTGAGACACCGGCCCGACGATCGGTGGGCACCGATCGCGGGCCAGTCCTCTCCCGAGCACGGCCGTGGTGCTCACTCCCCTCTCCGCCCCCCACAAGCCACAAACGAGCATTTGGCGCCCATGTTCATGACGGCAGTGACCAGGTGTGGTTGCCACCGTCGTGAACTGGTCGGGAACGGCAGGCCGCTCGCCATGAAAAACGGCGAGCGGCGATTCTTCCGAGCGGGGGGTGGAGAATCGCTGGGGGCGTGTCGTGAGTCGCCCGGCCCTCCCGCGATTCTCCCACCCTGCGTGGGGAGCGGAGAATCGCGCTCTAAGTTCCTCTGCAGCCCAAATGAGATATCCCACGTAGGAACCCGAGCACACAGGCAGGCAACACAACCTTCAGGATTCTCTATCCTGATCACAGATAACAATGTCAATGCCCCTAACTATACTATCCCCAATTATAACCACATTTCTTTTCTCTCTCTCTCCCTTCCCCTCTCCCCACTTGAACAGCTCCCTGTACCACAGTCCCCGTTTCCGTCCATACTGGGAGGATAAATCTCAAATCTGTTGGACATTGTCAAGGGCTGAGGCTCCTGCAACCCTACCTCCTGGATCCGCCTACCTGCCTCACTCACAGCCACACCCTCCTGTTCCTGACCACTGGCTGATTTCATAGTCTTTAATTTAAGGGGTGTGACTGACTCCTGAAACAATGTCCATGTACCTCTCACCCTCCTTGATGTATCGCAGCGTCCACAGCTCAGAATCCAGCTCATCAACTCTGAGCTGGAGTTCCTCGAGCAACCAACACTTACTACAGACGTATCTGGGAACCACAATGTGGCCCACCAGCTCCCACATCATGCAGGAACAGCACATCACTTGACCTTCCATCTCTATTTTATTTAATTAGTTTCTAATTTGGATTTTACAAAGATTTAAACTCTTTAAAAAAAAATATTTATCCCTATTACCTCAGTCTGAAAGTAATTTATAACCAGTAATTTTTATGGATTTTCAAATTTAGCACAACTTCGCTATCAGCCAATCAAATCACAGCCTTCCTTTGATGCCACCTTTCAGTTTTTTCCCACTCTGAATTTCTCCCGCTCAGCTCTGCTACCAAAGTGAAGGCCTCAGAATCCCCCAGGTAAGTTTTTATATCACTTAAATTCCCAGGCTCCACTCTGAATTTTCCCGCTCAGCACTGCTCCCAAAGTGAAGTATTTTGTAATATTTTAGGAACATTATTTCATTACATTTATCACAATTTGTCTCCTCATCTCTTCAGCACTTGCTTTTGATGGAAGAACTAGAAGTTGTAAGGAAAGAACCCGATAATCCACATAGTGCCATAGAGTTTCAGAACGCTAGCTTGGCATGGGAAAGCAGCAGTGCCTGCTCCGTAAACTGGCCATCAAACTTAAACAAGGATGAAATAAAGAAGATAAAAGAAAAGGAGAAAGCGCTGAACAAGAAAAGGAAGAATGTTTATGTCGAAGATAAGCCAGAGAGCTCACTTGCTGAACAAAATAACCATCTGCTATGTGACACTAAAACGCAATTTGACCGTGACAACGTACATGTAAATTTATCAGCTCCAAAGCTCAAACCTCAGAGCGCCTTGCACAACATCAACCTAACTGTGGAACAGGTATACTTACTCATGTTTTCAAGTTGTTATGCATCAGAATTCCTGTTCTAAGTCTTTAATGAGATGTTTTTAATTGGTTGCTGATTAATTTCTAAGCAGAAATATAATTTTGTTAAATATATTTTTATGGTAAATGCTTGTGCTTATTAGGTATGTCATCACTAGGGATGGGACAGTTATTTAACATCTGGTTTAGTGAATCATTGCAAAATCAGAATACATGTCAAATACTACAAATCTTTCTTGGTGTTGTTAAATAGGAAATTAAATCCAAATGTCCTTTAATCAGAAAAGGAGCATGACATCACACTAAAATTAATTATTTTTCTGTTAAAGTGGAATTATGAACTTTTAAGTCAACAATTGATCAGTTTAGTTTTTGTTTATCAGACAGTGTTGCCAATTGGAAAGTGTTTTAAATTTTAGCCTGCAGTTGAAGAGAACCTCGCCCTTTAAGGACTACTTTTTGTTTCTCTTTTTTTGTGAGGATTTAAAAAAACTTTTATAGCACATTGTAACATATTGGAAATGATGTCTAGGGTCAGTGGACTTGTACCAGATGAACAAATCTCCAGTGGCATTGCTCAGAGTAACTTTTATAAAAGGGTATAATGACAGGTAATATATTTTGAGAATAACTGATTTATAGTTATTCAGTAAGTAAAAATACAATTAATTATGGAATTTTTGATTGCAAAATATGCATACAGGGCCTTAGTTAAATCTCGGTTTACTTCTGCGATCAACTTTTATCACACCCTTTGAAAGCCAAAGCTCAACAGGAAGATGTTATCATAACAAGAAAGAAAAAAGAACAGCAAATGCTGATATTCTGAAATAATAATGGAAAATACCAGATCTACACATCAGGCCAGTCAGCAATAGTAAAGTGAAAAGACAAGAGATGATGGTTGGGATTCTCCATTCGAGAATCTAAGTGCTCCCACTATTAGAGAATCACAGCACATTAGTGCTGTCGCTGAAAGCGGCGCCCAGGTACAAGCCTCACGCCTGTACCATGTAAATTTACGCACGGTGGGGAGCTGGCCAGATTCCATTGGAATCTCAGTATCGGGTCGCCATTTTGAGCTGGTGGTCCGATCACTGAGTCCACCTGTAGGCCCCTCTTCCCTTACAATGCAAATCCCTACGCAGCTTTCTGCTGTAATCAAAGAGGAAGTGAAACCACTTCGCTTCTTTGATGTGGTGAAGAGCTGTCAACAAGAGTATGAGCGTGGGATCAGTTGCAATGCCTGGATCTGGTTTGTCTCTCTTGTCGACACCATGAATTGGATTCAATTTGAATTGGTTTTTGGAGCAGGCAAGGAGCTGGGTTAGGGGCTCGCCTGTCAACACTCTGAGCTCTGGCTTTGTAACTCTGATGAAGTAATTTTTTAAAAAAGTATTGGTAAATATTGTGGTTAGCATCAAAGCAGGGTACTTGAGATGCATTCAAGTGCGAAGGGAAATAAATAAACAATCCATCAAGCAGCTGTGTCTGAACCACTAAATTGTCAATAATAGGCTGGTGAAAGACATTTCTCTGTGAAATTTAATGGAAATTTTGCATTTCAAACGGCCTCAGTGGATTTGAAGCCTTTTCAGGTGTTCTGGGCTATTGAGGAAGCCTCTAAAACTTGTAACAGCTGCTGTTCTAAAGGCTTTTGTCTGGGGGAGCAGATATCAGAAAGGGAAAATGTTTCTGCTTTGATTCTTCACTGGCAACTGTCAGGCAGAGCAGTACAGGCTGAGAAGGCCATGTAAGAATTTAAATAACTCCAACCAGGAGGGTGGACCAGGATCGGTATTTTCAATCACAGCGGTAGAGAATGGAGAACCCCACCAATATTTTGGATGTACTTTTCCTCAGACTTAAAGGTCCGTAGTCACAGTGGTTGTCGGGCCGATGTCCTCCCCTCAGTTTGCGAACACAGTATAATAAAAAAAATTAAGATACTTGGATTTGAATGTTTTTAAACAGAAAGCTGTGAGGAAAACTCTCCCCATGCTCAGTATGTTCTGATGTAGAATGTTAGTTAAATGTTGCTTTATTTAATCCAGAGCAGTTGATTGTTTTGGATTATAATAAAACACGTTATACTGATTTAAGTGAGTTCAGTCATTTGTGCGGTCATGTGTAAAGACATGATAGCCAGTTTATATATCGGGGGAATCCACTGTTTATGTCTGCATGACTTTTTCAGTATATCATTTATAAGTTATCATGATTGAGAAAGATAATGCTTGTTTACTTGACTGGTGATTTTCAAATAAGCAATGGAGTTTCTAATAACTGATGGGACTATTATTAATGAAAGTATTTAATTATCCTGAATTGCAGTGATCTTTTCTTTCTTACTGAATCTATCAAGAGGCACCCATTCACTCCTTTCATTTTTTCACATATCTCCATCGGGTTACCTCCAAAGTCTACATTGCCCTGAAGTAAAGACTTGAACCTTTGAGCTTATCTGAGTAACTAAGGTTCTTCATGACTAGGAATCATTCTTGTAGCTCATCTATGGTCCTTTTCCAAGGATATTACAGGCAATTATTGTTTCCGTGGCCACATTTATAGAAGTGGTCTGGAGGTCTTTCACAATTACCGAGTGTAGGCTACATTGTTGGCCACTTCCTGCACAGCCAATGCTGAAGAATGATGCTGTAGATATGTCCCCTATACCCGCTGGACCATTGAATGCACATTATCATGAATTTACACAGTCTAACCGGATGATTTAATGCCAGATTTGCAAACTTTAAAGGCAGAGGTGTTGTCTACACATGCATTAATTACTTACAGTGGACCTTAAACTAGGGCTATTTGAAGGACTACTCAAAAAGTTGCAGAAGAGGTGCCTTTCATTAGTATGCACTCAGACAAAATTGTTGGAAGCAATGTGGAGCAATGTTGGGTGTGTTTTGTAGCAATTGGTCATTACAGTTAGGGAGGACTGCAATTGTTTCAGAACCTTTTTGTCTGCAACATAACAGCAGATGCAAAAGTGAAAAGTGGAAGCACTATGAGAAATGCGAAGGAGGGGGAGGCCTCTCAAACAAAGGCCTTAGGTAGCAGCATGGATCTTCCAAGAGCAATATTCCTACATTCAAATCAGTCAGCAGCAATGCATAAGGAGGCTCAGATTTTCCCATCAGGTTGTCCCGGAGCTATGCAGCTGCCTTCATTCTTGCACGTGAAAGAGGATGGTTCTCCTAATGGCTATGAAGGCCTGAGCTTTTATGTCTTTGGACAGTAGTAGGGGACATAGCGAATATCTCATTAGGTTCATCACAGTATTTGAAAGGCGCTGAACCCCCCTCCTTCCACTATCTTACCATGCAAGCAGAATGGGCCTGCAATGAAGGGCAGGGAGCCACCCATAATATTAGGGAGCAGACAATTAGCCTTCTGAACAATACCTAGACAACTTGGGTGGGTCTTTGGTGGAGCCCAGAAGGAGATTCCCAGTTTGTCACAGTGTGCGATTCCTTTTTTTAAATAACTTTAGAGTGCCCAATTATTATTATATTTCCAATTAAGGGACAATTTAGGGTGGCCAATCCACCTAACCTGCACATCTTTGGGTTATGGGGGTGAAACCCACGCAGACATGGGGAGAATGTCAAACTCCACACGGTCAGTGACCCAGGGCCGGGATTCAGCACCGTAGTCCCAGTGCTATCCACTGCGCCACATGCCACCCTAATGTGCTGATTCCTAATGGCCAGCCTGATGCATTATCAATTGCATGAAAGACTTGGATTGGTACAACAGAGGCTTTATTACAGTCAGATGCGTGGCCTCCTACTGCAGCTGGCAGAATGGCTGATCAGGAGGAGTCATGCATATTTAAACGGCTCCTTGTGGGCGGAGCTAGCCAGCAGGGGCTACTGGCGAACCTGTAGTATAGGTACTACCGTGTATTCCCTAATACAGGTGCACACAGTGGATCACCACATTCACCCCCTGTTAAAAAAATGAGTCCGGCGGGGGTGGCGTGGGACTATATACAGAATTGTGAATTATTTGCAGAGGGGAGGGGAAAATGTATATGTCCATCTTGTAGTCTGGTGCCCGTCAGAGGTTAAGCCTGTCCGGTGGTTTGACGGTTCGCTGGGAGCGACGTAGCGATGTCGGTACTGGCGGTATCGGTGTCGACGACGTCGGTGCTGGCGGTGTTGGTGCTGGCCAGTAGTTGGATGACTCCGGGAGCGTGCCGAAATCTTCCTCGTCCTCTAGCGTGGGCAGGGGAAGGAGGGATGGACCTGGTGGGGCTGATGCTGGGAGCGCTGGGGGAGGGGAGGGTGGCGGGTGGGTGGGGAAGTGTATGGGAGTGGAACCCTGAGTGAGACCGTATCCTGGCAGCCGTCGGGGAACTCCACATAGTCATACTGGGGGTTGGCGTGGAGCAGGTGTACCCTGTCCACCAAGGGGTCCGCTTTGTGGAGTCGGACATGCCTACGTAGTAGAACCGGTCTTGGAGCTGCGAGCCAAGTCGGGAGCGACACCCCTGATGTGGACTTCCTAGGGAAGGTAAAAACACGTTCATAAGTGCATCCGGGAGGACCTGCTGCCAGCGAGCGGCTGGGAGGTCTCTGGACCGTAGGGCCAGCTGGACGGCCCTCCACACCGTCCCGTTCTCCCTCTACCTGCCCGTTTCCCCGGGGGTTGTAGCTGGTCGTCCTGCTGGAGGCGATACCCCTGCTGAGCAGGAACTGACGCAGCTTATCGCTCATGAATGAGAATCCCCTGTCGCTGTGGATGTAGTCGGGGAAACCGAACAGAGCGAAGATGGAGTTGAGTGTCTTGATGACGGTGGCAGACGTCATATCTGGGCATGGGATGGCAAAGGGGAACCTAGAGAATTCATCGACCACACTGAGGATATATGTGTTGCGGTCGGTGGAGGGGAGGGGCCCTTTGAAATCCACGCTGAGGCGTTCAAAGGGGCGGGACGCTTTCACCAGGCGCGCGCGGTCTGGCTGGTAGAAGTGCGGCTTGCACTCCGCACAGACCTGGCAGTCTCTGGTGACTGTCCGTACTTCCTCGACGGAGTAGGGCAGATTGCGGGCTTTGACGAGGTGGTAAAATCGAGTGACCCCCGGGTGACACAGGCTGTCATGCAGGGCACAGAGCTGGTCTACTTGTGCGCTGGCACATGTACCTCGAGAGAGGGCGTCTGGGGGCTTGTTGAGCTTGCTGGGGCGATACAAAATCTCGTAATTGTAGGTGGAGAGCTCGATTCTCCACCGCAAGATTTTATCATTTTTGATCTTGCCCCGCCGCGTGTTGTTGAACATGAAGGCTACCGACTGTTGGTCAGCGAGGAGAGTGAATCTCCTGCCGGTTAGGTAATGCCTCCAATGCCGCACCGCTTCAACGATAGCCTGCGCCTCCTTTTCAACAGCCGAATGTCGAATTTCAGAGGCATGGAGGGTGCGGGAAAAGAATGCCACGGGTCTGCCTGCCTGGTTTAGAGTGGCGGCAAGGGCGACATCTGAAACGTCGCTCTCTACTTGAAAGGGCAGTGTCTCATCTACAGCGTGCATCCCGGCCTTGGCTATGTCTGCTCTAATACGGGCGAAGGCATGTTGTGCCTCGGCCGTGAGGGGAAATTGAGTGGACTGTATAAGTGGGCGGGCCTTGTCCGCGTAGTTTGGGACCCACTGGGCGTAGTAGGAGAAGAACCCAAGGCAGCGTTTGAGGGCCTTGGGGCACTGGGGGAGGGGAAGCTCCATGAGGGGGCGCATGCAGTCGGGATCGGGCCCCAGGAGTCCGTTTTGGACTACATAGCCGAGGATGGCTAAGCGGTTGGTGCTGAACACGCACTTCTCCTTGTTGTAGGTGAGGTTGAGGAGGGAGGCGGTGTGGAGAAATTTGGCAAGGTTGGCGTCGTGGTCCTGCTGGTCATGGCCACAGATGGTGACGTTGTCCAGGTACGGAAACGTGGCCCGCAGTCCGTACCGGTCAACCATTCGGTCCATTTCTCTTTGGAATACCGAGACCCCGTTTGTGACGCCGAAGGGAACCCTAAGAAATTGATAGAGGCGACCCTCCGCCTCGAAGGCAGTGTATAGACTGTCCGATTTACGGATGGGGAGCTGGTGGTAGGCGGATTTAAGGTCGATTGTTGAGAAGACCCGGTACTGTGCAATCTGATTGACCATATCAGATATGCGAGGGAGGGGGTACGCATCGAGCTTCGTGTACTGATTGATGGTCTGGCTGTAGTCCACGACCATCCTGTGTTTCTCCCAGTTTTAACCACTACCACTTGGGCTCTCCAAAGCAGCCGCTGGACTTCACACTTGATGAAGGCCTTGTCCTGGGCGCTGTACTGTCTGCTCCTGGTGGCGACGGGCTTGCAATCCGCAGTTAGATTGGCAAAGAGGGAGGGAGAGTCAACCTTGAGGGTCGTGAGGCCGCAAACGGTGAGTGGGTGTAGGGCCCGCCGCATTTGAGAGTGAGACTCTGGAGGTTACATTGAAAGTCCAGACCCAGCAATAGTGCAGCACAGAGGTTGGGGAGACCGTAGAGGCGGAAACCGCTGAATTCTACGCCTTGGACAGTGAGATTGACCACACAGAAACCTCGGATCGGGACAGAGTGGGACCCGGATGCCAGGGAGATCCGTTGGTTGGTGGGGTGGACCGCGAGGGAGCAGCGCCTTACCGTGTCCGGGTAGATGAAACTTTCGGTGCTCCCGGAGTCCAGTAGGCAGGAGGTTGCGTGGCCGTTGATTAGCACTGTCGTCGAAGCGGTGGCCAGGTTGTGAGGACGGGACTGGTCCAGCGTCATAGAGGCAAGCAGCGGGTGGTCGTCCGAGGAGTCAGATGGGGAGCGACGGCGACCCGGGTCCAGCGTTCCAGTCCCGAGGGGAGACAAAATGGCGGCGATGGCGATGTCCGGAGGACCTGGGGGTGAAAAGATGGCGGCGCCCATGCAGCGCACGTTGTAGGGGTGGGGTAAGATGGCGGTGTCCATGGAGCGCACGTTGCGGGCGCTGGGCAAAATGGCAGCGTCCATGGTGCGGGGCAGGATGACGGCGCCCACGACCGCTCGTGGACCTGGGGGGAGAAGATGGCGGCGCCCACTGGTCGTACGTGGCCCCGGAAGCAGATGATGGCGGCGTCCATTGTGCAATTAGCTGGGGGAAGGGAGCGATTTTGGGCGTGATAGCGGCGACTGCGCGGGCCTGGCACACCGCCGCAAAGTGGCCCTTCTTACCGCAGGATTTGCAGGTGGCGGCGCAGGCTGGGCAGCGCTGGCAGGGGTTCTTCTGTTGGCCGCAGAGTAGCAGCGGGGACCTCCACAGTGCGTGGTGTGGCGGGCAGCGCAGGCATATTGAGCAGGAGTGGCCCCAGTCGGGGGGGTCATTTGCGGGGTCCAAGAGGAGTAGGAGGGGTGGGCCACGCGGCGAACGGGGTAGGATTGGACGTTGCGAGATGCGACCGTCATGGAGAGCGCCAAAGCTTTCAACTCCGCTAGGTCGAGCGTGGCCCCTTCCAGCAGTCGTTGTTGGCTGGGGTCCGACGCAATCCCCGTCACGAATGTGTCATGCATGAGGAGATTGGAATGTTCCGTGGCCGTGACGGCCTGACAGTCACAGTCCCGGACAAGTGGGATTAGAGTCCGCCAGAAATCTTCGATCGACTCACCAGGTGGTTGTACGCAAGTGGCGAGTACGTGTCTTGCGAAGAGAGTGTTTGTCTTCTGAAAGTACACAGTTAACACAGTGGATCACCACACAGCCATTAGGCTGGCTATGAGGGTACAGCCATTACTCTCTGCCAATCTGAGGCCATCGCGATAGGAGGAAGAGTATTGGGAGGTGGAAATGCAATAGCAGGAGGCAACATGGTTCCATGCAACTATCGCGAAAGAGAGCAGATTATAAGGCTTAGCTTCACCTGAAACTTTTCCATGGCAAAAATAACCCTACCCAACATTCTCCCTCCCCAAACGCTGCCTATATTGGTGCCAGTGTCCCATGAATCAAAATCCATTTCTCGCACAACAATCTTTGAGCTATACCCCTGATCTTATTTATTGCCCAGTGCTCTCAACAAATCCCTAACTACTATCCCTACTCCAACTATATTCTTTTTTACTTCCTCCACTTGAATGCCCCCCTGAAACATGATGTTGTGGTCAGTTTGCTCATCTATCCTTTAGACAATTGCAAGGGCTGAGGCTCCTTCATTCTGAATTTTCATACCTGCCCCTCTTGCAGTCACACCCTCCTGCCTCTGGTCATTGACTAAATCTGAAGTACCTGGACTAAGGGGTGTAACTGTCTCCTGGAACAAAACGTCCAGATACGTTTCCCCTCCTTGATGCATCGCAGTATCCAAAGCATGGACTTC
Organism: Scyliorhinus canicula; assembly: GCF_902713615.1. Lineage (NCBI taxonomy): Eukaryota > Metazoa > Chordata > Chondrichthyes > Carcharhiniformes > Scyliorhinidae > Scyliorhinus > Scyliorhinus canicula. The sequence continues at coordinate 60,712,292 of NC_052162.1, read as the reverse complement.
AGCTCCTCAATCCTCCTTAAGCCAAAGTACCCCGAGCTGCAGACAATGCAGATGTGGATGCCATGGATCAAACAACTGTTCATATATCATCACATGCTGCAGCTGTAATACATCATCTGACCCTGCCACTTTTATTATGTTTCATTTCACCAAGTGCTAACATTTGGCCCATCGAGTCTGCACTGGCCCTTGGAAAGAGCACACTACTTAAGCCCCTGCTTCCACACTACTTAAGCCCATGGTAGGTATTCGGGTTTAGAAATTGCACTCAACATTTATTTTTAGTGTAAAAATCTCAGCTGATGCTAATCAGTCAGGTCCCAGAATGGAACCCGGCTCGAAGGACCTAACTTTGACTTTGTTTAGAGCCGTGGATGAATAAAGTTACAGGGCAGCATGGTGGTACAGTGGTTAGCACTGCTGACTCACAGCTTCAGGCTCCCGGGTTCAATTCCAGCCTCGGATGACTGTCTGTATGGAGTTTACACTTTCTCTTCATGCCTGCGTGGGTTTCCTCCGGGTGCTCCGGTTTCCTCCCAACAGTCCAAAGGTGTGCAGCTTAGTGAATTGGCTATGCTAAATTGCCCCTTAGTGTCCAAAAAGATTAGGTTGGGTTACAGTGACAGGGTGGAGGCATGGGCTTATGTAGTGTGCTCTAGTGTGCAGACTCGATGGGCCGAATGTCCTCCTTCTGCACTGTAAATTTTATGATCCCCAATTAACTGTTAACAAAAGAATAAAATATTTAATAAAAAGATTAAGTATAATACCCTACCTCTTCACCCCACCTGTATCTTTAAAGATATACACAGATTTATAAGCACTGTGCAAGTTACCAAAATTGATCTTGTACTCTAATGTTCTTAGTAAGTATCCAGTCCATGTAAACCAATAGGCAAAATGTGGTCAGACACACTGCACTCAAACCAAGTGACAAATGCCACCCAAAGCAACTTCTGTGGATTTCTCATCACTAATCACACTGTGAGCCAATTGGCCTCACTGGAACACTGGCTTTCACACATAGGTTTCCAAACTACACTCTCGAAGTCCGCACTTTGAAATCTTCTCTCACACAAGGCTTTCTCTCGGTTGACTTCACCAAGGATCGACATCCAGGATTTCAACCTCGCCTTTCAGTATTCCTCTGCCCTGGATTGCCACATGCATTCAGGTTTCACACAATTTTTCAGATACCCAGCCACGGCAATTGTATTAAGGTGTCACAAATCTTTTCACCTTGGATGTCTGGCTTCATGTTAGCCGACATCTCTAGGTCTGCACCTTGCAGCCCTCTCTTTAACAGTGGCTATATTATGGATTTTAACTGGTGATACCATGGGCGTGACTTAATGGGAAAAAACAGGGTCCTAATGTCGGCTGATTTAGCAGGGTGTCTCCTGGAGCATAGGGTGCTATCGAACCTCGGCGGGGCACTTAGCTTCATTTCCAGCACTGAGCAGCTCTGCTCATCAGCGCAGGAAGAGATCAAGGAGCCATTTAAAAATGGTGCCCGACCTCTCGCCCTCCCAGCACAACCCCGGACACCCTCTCCCCCTCCCCCACAATGTCCCATCTTACCTATTGGGGGGTCCTCGGGTCCGTTAGCTTGATTTCTGGAATGAGAGGGTTGTCTTATCCTGAGAGGCTAAATTAATTAGGCCAAGCTATGATCAAAGGGGATGAGTAGATGCAGTATCACAGCTGATCTCAACAACCCTGAAATTATGTAGATAAGGTGTATAAACAAAAATTGCATTTTCCCACTTTGATCTTCATGGGCAGATTTGGGATTGTGGCCATTGTGCTCAAAAATCAGCTGTAACCAAATTCTAGCCCTAACTCATCAATCCTGTAAAGGGACTGTCCAACATGTCAGATACCAGACAATATTCTCCATTTGGGAAACAATGCCCCCCACCGAGGTGAATTTCAACCCTCTGTGAGTGCAGAACAGGAAGCAATTCACTTTCCTTCGGCATGCAAATTTATGGGAAGGATTACGAGCGATTCCTAAGGGAATCCTACTGTTGGGCCACCATTTTGAGCAGGAGACCCAACAGTGAGGTCCCATGGCTGGCCACTGCTCCCCCCTCCCCCTGTTTTTTACCCCACATGTCTGATTCCTCGCTGCATTGGGAACCCCGATACTGGCGGTGGGTGGCGCAGAATTTCAGCCATCATCTGTGCATATGTACATACATCAAATATTAGAACGTGCCTGAAAGTGTTCTTCAAGTGGCTGTTTGTGTGCAGCAATGTCTTTCAGTACTTCAAGCTACTTCTGTCACTGGTTGACAGCACCTATCTTCCTCTCTGCTTCACGCCCAGGTTCCTTTTCAGAGAAAACATGTTTCAATATACAGGAGGCAACAAAGCTTTGGTCCTCTTGGCTGGTTGCATTGTCACATTCCCAAGATTGATCATGGATTTCAGAATATGTGCAGGCTTCGCCAGTCTTGGTCCTCGAACAATCATTAAGTGATTATCCTGGCATCAACATTATGGTTATAATTGTTCAGATGGGGATGGGGGAGGGGGGGGGGGGGGTGTGGGGTGATGCATCCCTGCTAACACTGGCTGCCCTGTAACCATTTAATGCTGCCATGGGAGGAAAACGTTCTGCCTCCGAGAGCTGCCAACCAATCTGATTAGCTGACTCTTTTGCCAGAGCGGGGAGGGAGCACTTACAGGGGGGAAACTTTTTGGGGGGATTTCGGTGTTGACGGAGGCTGTTAGTGGGAGTGCCCCTACATTCCTACACAAGGCCTAAGCAAGGTTACTTTCCAGGTCTCCCCCTGTTCCTGAACCCTTTCCTCAAAATTGAGGCTGGGTGGGAAATGGTCCTTATGTGGTTATAAATTATGCCTTAGGACCTCAACTGGGGCAATGGCAGGTTAGTCAGCCTAGACTGGCCCATCATAATGTTGTGGAAGGATGGGCCAGTGGGAAGGCAACCCGAGAGATTTTATGGGTACCGTGCTTGGAAATCTCCCGACAGGTGACTGTCAAATTCTACCTTAACCTTTCCAGCTAGTATCTTAAAAATATAGATTATGTCTCCATTTAATAGATTGTAACCCTTGTTCTTCCCTTTAATTTCGAGGGCAAACTGGTGGGAATCTGCGGAAGTGTGGGAAGTGGAAAAAGTTCCCTGATATCAGCTATCTTGGGTCAGGTAAGATCTGGCTTTATTTGAAATAAAGTAGTTTAAAAACAAAAACTATACCTCAGAAATCTGTATAGCTATTATACTGAATTAAAAAATAATTCTGTTTGGTGTGCCCTACTGTTAAAGATTATAGGTACATTGTAGGCCATAGGTTTAACATAAATTAAAATCAGATTAAGTTATGGAGAATATTAAGAGCTTGAAGAGTCTTTAGTCACTGGAGTAGCAGTGCAGAATTGGAGAGCAAGATGAATCAAGTGGAGCAAAGTTAATGGTGGAATTGCTGCTTGTTACATTATTTTCACTTTTGTAATATTTTTTCCTCCATTTGTGGCATTTTTTTTCACATCTTATTAACTTAATGTAATCATTGTGGTAAACCACGTTATTGCATTATATGTATTGTATTGTGCATGCCTGCGCTTGTCCAGGCTGGCTCTGCCTGTGGCTCCTCCCCTTGGGCTTCTGTGTAAAAGTGGCAAGTTTCCGCCTCTGGACCCAGTTCGGGTCCAGAGGTAGGAGGCTTGCTGTTTAGTGTATTAAAGCCTCAGTTACGTTCATCCCTCGTCGTGTGTTATTGATGTGTATCAATTTAATACACTAAACCCCTAAAGTTGAACTCATCACTCAAGCCTGATCACTTGGAAATGGACCCACAAGCAGCCGACGCTACAGAAACGTTTGAACACTGGCTAAGCTGCTTCGAAGCGTACCTCACATCCTTCAACAAAGACTTCACAGACCTCCAGAAGAAGCAGGTCCTCCACGCACGGGTGAGCCCAAGAGTTTTTCTCCTCATCCGGGACGCCCCTCGTACGCGGAGGTGATAACGCTGCTCAAAGGATAATACGTGAAATCCGTTAGCCAGGTATATGCTAGGCACCTCCTTGCCATGAGACGGCAACGCCCTGGGGAATCACTTGCAGAATTTATGCATGCCTTGCGCATCCTCTGCCGGAACCGTGACTGCCGGGCGATATCGACTACCCAGCACGCGGAGCTGCTGATCAGGGACGCTTATGTCGCGGGCATGAACTCTAACTATATCCGCCAGCAGTTACTAGAAGGGGGGACCCTCGGCCTCCCAGAGACAGTACAACTCTCCAACTCGCTGGAGGTGGCCTCCCAGAACATGGAGGCCTACACCTCCGACCGTGCGGCACCTTTGTGTGCCTCGTGGGCAGGTCATGTTGCAGTTGTATAGGACTTTGGTTAGGCCACATTTGGAATACTGCGTGCAGTTCTGGTCGCCACATTACCAGAAGGATGTGGATGCTTTGGAGAGGGTGCAGAGGAGGTTCACCAGGATGTTGCCTGGTATGGAGGGTGCTAGCTGTGAAGAAAGGTTGAGTAGATTAGGATTGTTTTCGTTGGAAAGACGGAGGTTGAGGGGGGACCTGATTGAGGCATACAAAATTATGAGAGGTATGGACAGGGTGGATAGCAACAAGCTTTTTCCAAGAGTGGGGGTGTCAGTTACGAGGGGTCACAATTTCAAGGTGAGAGGGGGAAAGTTTAAGGGAGATGTGCGTGGAAAGTTTTTTACGCAGAGGGTGGTGGGTGCCTGGAACGCTTTACCAGCGGAGGTGGTAGAGGCGGGCACGATAGCATCATTAAAGAGGCATCTAGACAGGCGTATGAACGGGCGGCAACAGAGGGAAGTAGATCTTGGAAAATAGGAGACAGGTTTAGATAAAGGATCTGGATCGGCGCAGGCTGGGAGGGCCGAAGGGCCTGTTCCTGTGCTGTAATTTTCTTTGTTGTTCTTTGACCCGGGTGCGACGCAAGCCTGCGACGCTCAGCGGCCCGCCAATGCTGGAGGCTCGAGGTGCTACTTCTGCGGTCAGGGTACTCACCCCAATCAAGGCTGCCCGGCACGGAACACAACTTGTAACGGCTGTGGGAAGAAGGGCCACTTCGCAAAAGCCTGCCAAGCCCGATCCTCCCTTAAATCTTCTAGGCCCAGAAGCGCTGCCTGCTGCCTGTCGGGGCCACTCCCAGCTGCCGCACCACCCACCATGTGCGACCCGTGGGGGCCGCCATCTTCGCCGCTATCTTTAATTTCGGCCGCCACGTGTGATCCATGGGGGCCGCCATCTTGGACGCCATTTTGTACCTCACCCGCCATGTGCGACCCACGGGGGCTGCCATCTTGCATGCCATTGCTGATGCCACCCGTCACGCTTGACTCATGGGGGCCGCCATCTTGGGACCACTCCGCAGCCTCCCGGGAGCCCAGCTCACCCGACCGTGCGCTGGCCGCCGCTACCTCCGACCAGCTTACCGACCGCCTTCCGACGCTCGCCTCCGTCACACTCGACCAGTCCCGGCAGCACCACCTCACGAAGTCCACGATGACCGTCCGGATCAACGGGCACGAGACAGCCTGCCTTTTCGACTCCGGGAGCACAGATACGGTAAGGCTCCCCATCCTTCCCGCGACCCAGAAAATATTTGTTCCTGGTACGTGAGCGTTGCCAGCATTTATTAACCATTCTTAATTACCTTTATAGTTGATGTCTTCTGGGACTGCTGCAGCTAGTGTGACGTTGATGTCTTCTGGAAGTGCTGTTCGGGAGGGAGTTCCAGGAATTTGACCCTGAGACTGTGAAGCAACAGCATTATAGTTCAAAGTCAGGATGGTGTGTGACTTGGAGGGGAACCTGAAAGTGGTGGTGTTCCGATGTTCCTGCACATTTGTCTTTCTAGGCAATAGAGGTTGTGGCTTTGGAATATGTTGCCGAAGTTGCCTTGGTGAATTGCTGCGGGTCAACTTCAAAATGGTATACAGTGTTGTTACTGTACGATGGTGGTGAAGGGAGTGAATATTTAAGGTGATGCATGGGGAGCTGCTGAAGTGGTCTTCTTTGTTGAAGTTGCACTCATCCAGGCAAGTGGAGAGTATCCAATCACAGCCCTGACTTCTGCCCTGTAGATGTTGACAGGTTTTGGAAAGTCAAGAGATGAGCTACAGCAAAATTCCCAAACTCTGACCAACTCATGAAGCCACAGTATTTATATGACTGATCTAGTTCAGTTCCTGATCAATGATAACCCTCCAGGACATTGATAGAGGGGGAATTTGACAAGGGTAATGTAATTGAATGTAAATGTTAGACCATTTCTTGTGGAGTTGCTCATTGCCTGGCAAATTGTGTGGCACAAATGTCACTTGCCAATTATTATCCCGAGTCTGAATATTGTTCATATCTTGCTGGATACAGACTGCTTCAGCTTCTGAGGACTTATGAATGATGCAGAACGTTGTGCAACCAGAAATGAAAATTTCCACTTCTAACCTTAAAGGGAGGGGAGGTCACAGATGAAGTAGCTGAAGATGGTTAGGCCTAGGACATTGCTTTGAGTAACTCCTGCAACAATGCCCTGGGGCTGAGATGATTGGTTTCCAATAGCTACAGTATTCTTCCTTCAGCTAGTATGTGATCTTCCCTGATTACCATTTACTTCAATTTTTCTTGCATTTCCTTTGTGCATAAATAGCCAACATGGCTGCCTTGTTGATTCTGTATAAATTTTTTAATAGCCATCCTTTTTTCACAAAAGAATCGCCTGCATGGGATATTAACCTGCTTTTTATCCAGAATACATTTGACAATGTGGAAATAGCAGTTAATAGCACACTTGAGCTTTCATCAATATTTTCTTATGCTCAAAATTCACCTTTTAACACTTATACTATTTATTTTTTCGAATTAAGTTTGGATATTAAGCAATCAAATGGTAGATTGATATATGAAATCATGTTTTTCTCTTTTTTTCAGTGTTTTTTAATAAATGTTTTTATTGGTTTTTGAATAAAGTATATTTACCGTTATTTATACAAAATAGAATACATACATATATATAAATATATATACATAGAAGAGAAGGGAACACGCACAGAAAAAAAAACAAACAACAAAAAAAAAGTTAGAATAAAATAACTGGTAGGATATTATGTGCTAGCTCAACAATAGCAGCTCTGTACAATTGGCAGTATTGTTTTTAGCACATAAATAGGCATCTGTTTGTGGGAGGGGGGTGGGAAACGGGGGGGGGGGGGGTACATATACATTTGGGCGCTGGGGAAACAAATACAGAACAACTACAGAGGGCAATATGCGAATGGATCTAGTGTTGGTGTTGTCGCTTGCTTCTCCCGGACAGTTTCCGCTGCCGTTGTCGTCTCGCAATCACCTCCGCTTCATCCGTTCGTCCCGTCTTTCGCCCGGATTTTCCTTGTTCTCTGCTCCTGTAGATACCAAGTTTGTTATTGTTTCCCGTGCCCTCCTTCCGGCTGTCATTCCCTTGCCTCCCCCTCACCTCACTGATTCCCCTCTATTGTTCCCTGTCTCCTCCCTCTTCCACCCCCTCCACCCTCCTCCCCCTTGTCCTGTGGTTCGCCTTTCTTTTCTCTTGGACTTAGCTGCTATCCCCCCCCCAGTCTATCCCTCCCTCCGTTGGTCGAGCCCTCCCTCCCCCGCCTCGGCTACTTTCCCCTGATTCTTGACTACCTGGCTATTCGTCTGCTTGTTCAGTGACCACAAACAGGTCCCGGAACATTTGGGTGAATGGCTCCCACATTCAGTGGAAGCCGTCGTCTGACCCTCGGATGGCGAATTTGATTTTCTCCGTTTGGAGAGATTCTGCAGCAAGAAAAAAGTGTCTGTTTTTAAACAGGGCAGTGGCTCAGAGGTCCATAGGTCATTGCATATAATTTAAAATGTTAAGGATATTGGATTAGCCACCCACTATACTCTTTCCTCATTTTTCTTTCTATTAACTTAACCATTTCAAAGTAATTCATTATGTGTGCAGCTATCTTAGATTTTTCAGGAAAATTAATTTATATTAATAAATTTATATATAATATAAATAAGTAAATTTATAGCAGCACGGAGGCCACAGTGGTTAGCACTGCAGCCTCACAGGGCCAGGGACACAGGTTCGATTCCGACATTGGGTAACTGTCTATGAGGAGTTTGTACATTCTCCCCTGTCTTTGCTTACAGGAAACTGTGACACCTAGGTAGAGTGGACATGGAAAGGATTTTCCCACTAGTAGGAAAAACTAGAACTGGAGGGCACAGCCTCAGACTGTGATGAGGAGATGAGGAGTAATTTCTTCAGGCAGAGGGTGGTGAATCTGTGGAACTCTTTGCCGCAGAAGACTATGGAATCCAAATCACTGAGTGTCTTTAAGACAGATAGATAGGTTCTTGATTAATAAGGGGATCAGGGGTTATGGTGAGAAGTTAGAAGAGTAGGGATGAGAAAATTATCAGCCATGATTGAATGGCGGAGCAGACTCGATGGGTTAAGTGGCTTAATTCTGCTCCTGTGTCTTGGGTTCTTATGGCCTTATGCTCCAATCGATTGACCATTTGCTCATAGAAACAGGATTGGGCTAGTCAACCCCTCAACTGTTCAATTAGACCATGGCTCATCTGTATTTTCACTCATTTCCTTGCCTTCGATCCAGAACCTAAATACTCTCACCAAATACAAATATTTCAGTCACTGATATTGGCCCGTACCTTCCTCTCCGACCAATGACTTACGTCATTAGTGCACCGTACATGCGCGGCGTGACGACACGGAAGTACAGACATGCGCGCAGTGTTCAATATCCTGGCTGGTTTTCTTTTGACAGCTTGAAAACCTGAGCTGTTACAGCGCTAACTTGGGCTACTTACTCGGATTTTAGGTGAGTTTTGCATCGTTTTATTTACACTGAAAAGTTCTGGTCTAGCAGAGGCAGGAGACATCTAGAAACATTTTTGGTAGGTTAATGTTTTATATTATTAGTGCTCAGCGTTTATAGATATGTTTAAAATATAAATAAAATGAAAGGAAGATATATTTTTAAACTTTGGTTTGTCATGAGGCTGTTAATTCCGTTAAAAGGGTACTTTACTGTATAAAGTGAGTTTGAAGCCACGGCAGATGAAATAATTTTTTGTTTTAAACTTTGGTTTGTCATGAGGATGTTAATTCCATTAATGAATTATAATGGCTGAATGGAGGGCAGCACGGTTAGGCAGTGGGTTAGCCCTGCTGCCTCACGGCGCTGAGGTCCCAGGTTCGATCCCGGCTCTGGGTCACTGTCTGTGTGGAGTTTGCACATTCTCCCCGTGTTTGTGTTGGTTTCGCCCCCACAACCCAAAGATGTGCAGGCTAGGTGGATTGGCCATGCTAAATTGCCCCTTAATTGGAAAAAATGAATTGGATACTCTATATTTATAAAACAAAATTAATAATGGCTGAATGAGTATGATTGTCCACCTAAGATACTCTGTGTTCCTGGTCAAGGGTTCTGTGGGTCCTTGCGTGGCTGATGAGCTCGCCTCGAGCGGCATCTTCAATCACTCACTTGGCAGGAGTTTTCAAAAGGTGGGATCGGTCCTGGGATGCTAAGATTTTCCAAGATGACGCCAGAGTGAGGCGACTTCTTGCAAGCTGTACCCTGCATACCCTCTTATTCTATCTTTAACTCTCGTTCTATGCTTCTAAAACTTTATTAAGTTGATCTTTTCTCTGCACCCTAGCTATGACTGTAACATTATATTCTGCAGTCTCTCCTTCCTTCCCTATGTACGGTATGCATTGTCTGTATAGCATGCAAGAAACAATACTTTTCACTTAATACCAATACATGTGATAATAATAAATCAAATCAAATCAAAAGTCACGGGTATTCCTTTCTCAGGGTCCTTTTCCGAGCCTCCTCTTGCCGTCGGGTGTTCTCGAAGAATTGTGACTCTTCAATCAGGAGGTTTCTCCAAGTAGGTCTCTTCTGAGCAAAGGCCGCTCAAGCATTGATGTCTATGTTCCACTTCTTGAAGTAAACCTACAAGGTATCATTGAAGAGCTTCCTTTGTCCACCTCTTGTTCAGGATCCTTCCTTGAGCTGGGTGAAGAAGATTTGATTTGGTAGCCAAGACTCTGACATCGTAAGCATATGGGAGACCCAGCAGAGTTGGTTGATCATGGCCTTGATACTGGTGCTATTAATTCCTTCAAGGACACTAATGTTAGCACACCTGTCCTCCCAGCTGGTTCAGAATTGAAGTACGTTTGGATTTTGCAGTGTATTTTAAGCTGCGTTGTTTACGAGACTCCCAGATATTCATCCTTTCAAGCCTCAGTGATTACTTTAAATGCTTTAACCAAGTTTAAAGCCTTAGTTGATATATGCAAGCCCCCTGTAAGCTATCTCTCTGACAGGTATTGCAGCGAATCAATCACCCACCTCTCAGAATGTACTACCAAAAGACACCCCAAAATGTTGTCAGAGGAGATATGTGCCAGGACACTGCACTTAAGCAGCTGCTGCTTTCAAACATTGAGCTTGTCAATGAACAGTTGATATATGGAGATGTGGCATGGCAAATAACATTCACTCATGTTTATTTGACATCAGCAGCAAGTAAAATCTGATCACGTTCATCGTGATCACTTTCGGCATTATTACCGTGACAATTTTAATGCATGTTTTTAATCTGCCAAAGGCCAATCAAACTCCTTGCAGGAGGTAATGCAGGAAGATGCAACAACAACTCCTCTGAGGAGTTCACATGAGGTTGTACAGTTACAGGGATAATATTGATCATGAAAAAGGTCATTAGATTTCTGTAGGACCAGTAAGGAAGATAGTTGGGTTTTCACCTCTTGACTCTCATAAAAAGTGAGAAAGGGCAGATATTGAATGTTGAAAGGATAGTGGAGAGTCCATGTTCGAGAGTACAAGGCACTCCAAGCTCTGTTCGGCTGAACACATGCTGAACTTTAGGGACTGTCGACAAAAAGTATACTTTCGAGCAGTAGCAAAGAAAATGTGATTTACTGGTTGATGTTCCAGCTACAAGTGCTGGCAGAAAATGGAGAAACCTATTTTAAACATGAATGGCAGGCCTTTGTTCTGATATCTTCATCCACAGAAAGAATGACCACATGTATGGAAATCAAATGCAAGAGCAAATGATGCCTTACCTGCAGCCGGGTGCTCTCCAGCTCATTGCTGGCAAGAAATGGCCATGGAAGTGGGGAGATAGCTCAAAGCACTTCCATTTCTCACTCTCTGCCCCTCACCCCTATCATATACCCCACATGCTGCTTTGTACAAATGCTGAGCCTGCCCTTACAGGTGAAGCAGTCTTTGATGGGGCCTTCATGGACTCTAAATGCCAGAGGCCATCAGCCAGGGACACCACAACAGTCAGAACAAGGTTCTGAGCAACCTGCCGCGACCTCTGCTAAAGCCACAGGGATTACACAAAGTAAGAGTGCTGGAAAAGAGAAGAAGGATTTTTAGTTATACAAGGGTGTGTTACACAATGTTAGGTTTGTTTTTGAGCCACCTAAATATTATTTCTTTCCATGACTTTCCAGTGTGGCCCACTTTAGTTGCTGCCTGGAAAGTGGACTTTTCACTTGTGATGAATGGTAAGACAAATCGGTGTCGAGCAATGGGAGGCTGCAAAAGGGACACTTAGTTGTTTGCAGAAGTGTTTTGTTTTGGGGAATGGGTTGTTGATGGGAAGATGTGAAGTAGCATTTGTATGTACCTGTCAAGTGGATAGATTGCTGGAACCAAGGTATCATGCATTGCTGCTGACAACATAGTCATGTAACTTTCTGCCTCTTTCTGCTCCTCCTCCAGTCATGCAAAGAGACTCCTTCTGCAGACCTAAAACTCATTACTGTACAAAGCACAGCGCACCACAATCATCCTGAAGATCTTGGCAGGGAGGGAGCCTCTAGATTTGCCCAGGCACCTGAAGTATGTCTTCAGCCTGCTTATGGCTTGCTCAGTGACACATCTGGTAGTCATATGGCTTTCATGATATCGCTCCTGGGCCTCATTGGTTGGGTTCGTCGTGGAGCTCATCAGCCACAAGTGGATATCCCTCATCTTCCAGCAACTAGCCAGTAAATCTGCTTCAAGGGATTAGAGATGAGAGGATGAAAGTATCATGGTCACTGCCTTGCACACTCCTGCATAAACATCTCCCTGATGGTTGTACACCAGCTGCAGGTTGATGGATTGGAAGCCTTTCGGATTAATGAACACTCTTGGGTATGTTATAAATTGTCACTTGCATGCAGTCAATGATACCTTGCACCTGGTGAAAAGCCACCCAGAGCTGCTAACCTGAGTGCTTATTCACTTTGACTGGTATCATCGATGACAAAGTTAACATAACTTACTTTCCTGGTAATCAAATCACCTTGTCTTATGCATTTGTGGATCATTAGTTGCAAATCTATGCAAATATGTCCAGCAGAGCCTTGAATGGAAGCAGGGGCAAAGTAGCTGAGGACTCTGGTGATAGCCATGGTAAATTAAGTCCAGTTGGGAGCAAGTCTTGTTCCTAGAGGCAAGAAATGCCCGCTACCACCTGACGCAAGACCCTGGACTCCATGAGTCACTGGTGTTTCAACATGTCAAGGAAGCTTATTCATCGCCTGCACATGCTGTTACAAGTTCAGCCTCCATCAAACTGCATTTCCCTTTTGATTACCCTATTGCTTTTGTAGTGGCAAGTCTGTGAGGGGAGGCATTTCCTGACAAAATTTTGATTGCTGGTACTGTTAATAATGTTCATCCTGGTCCCATCTGAGATCTAAAGTGAAATAGTGTAAGGAACATTGTAACGGTTCAAGAAGTGGACCACCATCACCTTCTCTAGGGCCATTAGGGATGATCGGCCATAAGACAATAACACGTAGGAGCCAAAGTAGGCCATTTAGCTCATTGCTCCACCATTCAATGAGATCTTGACTGATCCAATGTGATAATCCTCAACTCCACTTTCCTACCTTATCCCCATAACCCTTGATTCCCGTACTTGTTAAAAATCTGTATATCTCAGCCTTGAACATACGTAACAACCCAGCCTCTATCGCTCTCTGTGGTAAAGAATTCCACAGATTCATTATCCTCTGAGAAAGGAAATTCCTCCTCATCTCTTAAATGCATGGTCGCTTACTCTGAAATTATGCTCTCTGGTCCTAGACTCTCCCACAAGAGGAAACAACCTCTCAGTATCTACTCTTCCAAACCCCCTGAGATTCCTACATGTCTCATTCTTCTAAATTCTTCTAAAGTCCACTGAGTGTAGGCCCAACCTACTCAACCTTTCCTCATAAGAAAGTCAACCTAGTGAACCTTCTCTGGACTGCCTCCATTGCCAGTATACCTTTCCTTAGATAAGTGAACCCAAACTGTTCACAGTATTCCAGTTGTGGTCTATCTAGTGCCTTGTATAGTTTTAGAAAGACTTACCTATTTTTGTACTCCTTTCTGCTTGAAAGAAAGGCCAACATTCCATTTGCCTTCCCTAGTAACTGCAGAATCTGCATGCTAGATTTTTGTGATTTATGTACAAGGAACCCCAAATCCCTCTGTACTGTAGCTTTCTGCAGTCTTTCTCCACTTAAATAATACAGTATTCAGTTCCTTTATTCTTCCTATTATAGTGCATAACCACATTTTCCTGCATTATATTGCATCTGCCCACTCCCCTAGCCTCACTATATCCCTCTGTAGATTCTTTATCATCCTCACCACTTGCCTTCCCACCTATTTTTGTGTAATCTGGAAACTTGACAATAGTATATTCACTTCCGTCGTTAAAGTCATTAATATATATTGTAATTAATTGTGATCCTAGCACTAATCCCTCTGGCACTCCAATGGGCAACCTGAGTCGAGTGAATGGACCGCATCTCAGTGGGCCGTAAGATTGAAATTATGCTTGTTCACTCGCCATGACCCTGTGAATCAGATTAAATACATTTAATGCAGGCCAAATATTTCAGAACGCGTTACAGAAAATGATTCTTCATATATATATTAATAGAACTATGATCAACTTCAAATGATAAAACAAAATAAATATTTACACTTTGGTTGCAGAGGGAGCGCACAGCTCCCATAGTCAATGTTGTGTGCAATCAGCATGCACCTCACCTCACTTGCCCTTGCTCTCTATGTGTGTATCACTCCAGTCATATTGATAGGAAAAAACTACATATATGGAAATCAGTGGAATGTGACAACCCTGCGCATGAGCAGCGGTCAGCTAAATGTCTCGTGGCCGCCCTCAAAACCCAGATGGACCGCATGTGGCCCCTTGGCCCGTGGGCCTCACGGTAGCATGGGGGGCCTCACGGTAGCATGGAAGGGGCCTCACGGTAGCATGGTGGTTAGCATCAATGCTTCACAGCTCCAGGGTCCCAGGTTCGATTCCCGGCTGGGTCACTGTCTGTGTGGAGTCTGCACGTCCTCCCCGTGTGTGCGTGGGTTTCCTCCGGGTGCTCCGGTTTCCTCCCACAGTCCAAAGATGGGCGGGTTAGGTGGATTGGCCATGCTAAATTGCCCGTAGTGTAAGGTTAATGGGGGATTTGTTGGTTTACAGGTATATGGGTTACGTGGGTTTAAGTAGGGTGATCATTGCTCGGCACAACATCGAGGGCCGAAGGGCCTGTTCTGTGCTGTACTGTTCTATTCTATTCTATACCTCTAAGTTGCCCACATATGGGCACAGGGGAGTCTACACGTCCTCCCCCTGTGTGCGTGGGTTTCCTCCGGGTGCTCCGGATTCCTCTCACAGTCCAAAGATGTGCGGGTTAGGTGGATTGGCCATGCTAAATTGCCCGTAGTGTCCTAATAAAAGTAAGGTTGGGGGGGGGGGTTGTTGGGTTACGGGTGTGGGGTGGATGCGTGGGTTGAGTAGGGTGATCATGGCTCGGCACAACATTGAGGGCCGAAGGGCCTGTTCTGTGCTGTACTGTTCTATGTTCTATGTTCTATGGGTTACAGGTTGCCATTCTGAATCTGCCTCTCATATCCCAACTCTATCTTCTATTAGTTAGCCAATCCTTTATTCATGCTAATATACTAACACCATGGGCTGTTATCTTATTAAGTAGCCTTCTGTGCACACTTTATCAAACAGTTTTTGGAAATTTAAGTATATCACATCTATTGGTTCTCCTTTAGCTATGCTGCTCTTTAGGACCTCAAAGAGTTCTAACAAATTTGTCAGGCATAATTTCCCCTTCATGAAGCCATGCTGACTCTGGTTGATTATATTATTTATTTCTAAATACACTGCTATTACATCCTTTATAATGAACTCTATAACATTTTCTCAATGACAGGTATTAAGCAAACTGGCCTATAGCTACGTGTTTTTGTCTCCCTCTGTTTTTGAATAAGGGGCTGGATTCTCCGACCCCCCGCCAGGTCGGAGAATCGGCGGGGGGCGGCGTGGATCCGGGGTCGGGAATTGCGCCACACTGGTCGGTGGCACCCCCCCCCCCCCCCCCCCCCCCCCCCACGGCGATACTCCAGCCCGCGATGGGCCGAAGTCCCACTGCTGTACTGTCCCGCCGGCGTGAATCAAACCACCTCCCTTACCAGTGGGACTGGCGGCGCGTGCGGGGTCCTGGGGGGGGGGGGCGCGGGGCGATCTGGCCCCAGGGGGTGCCCCCACGGTGGCCTGGCCCGCGATCGGGACCCACCGATCCGCGGGCCAGCCTGTGCCGTGGGGGCACTCTTTTCCTTCCGCGTCGGCCATAGCGATGGCTGACGCGGAAGTGACGTTCTCCCCCGCGCATGTGCGGGGATGACGTCAGCAGCCGCTGACGCTCCCGCGCATGCACGGACTACCGCCGGCCGGCGAAGTTCCTTCGGCCCCGGGTGGCGAGGCGCCAAAGGCCCTCCACGCCAGCCGGTGGGACGGGAACCACTCCGACGCGGGCCTAGCCCCTTAAGGTGAGGGCTTGGCCCCTAAAGGTGCGGATCTCTGCACCTTTGGGGCAGCCCGACGCCGGAGTGGTTCACGCCACTCCATCCCGTCGGGACCCCCCCGCCCCGCCGGGTAGGGGAGAATCCAGCCCAAGGTTTGAATAATTGGCTATTTCCAACCCTCCTGGAACTTTTTCAGAATTTAATGATTCTTGGAAGGTTACTACCAGTGCATCCACTATTATGGAGCTACTTTCTTGAAGATCCGCGGATGCAACCCATCAGGTCCAGGGGACTTATCGGCTTTTAGCCCCATTAGTTGCAGTAGTATTTTTTCTCTAGTCATAGTTACTGTATTCATTTCATCTTTCCCCTTTGTCCCTTGATCATTCAGCACGGTAGCACAATGGTTCGCACATCACAGCTCCAGGGTCCCAAGTTCAATTCATGGCTTGGGTCACTGTCTGTGCGGAGTTTGCACGTTTTCCCTGCATGGGTTTCCTCCGGGTGCTCCAGTTTCCTCCCACAGTCCAAAGATGTGCAGGTTAGGTGGATTGGCCATTCTAAATTGCCTTTGGTGCCCAAATAGGTTAGATGGGTTATGGGGATAGGGTGGCGGTGTGGGCGTAAGGGTGCTCTTTCCAAGGGCCAGTGCAGACTCGATGGGCCGAATGGCCTCCTTCTGCACTATAAGTCCTATGATTTCTATGAGTGAAACAAAGTATTTAATGCCTCTGCCATATCCTGGTTCCCCATTATTATTTCCCTCGTCTCATTCTCTAAGAGGCCTATGTTCACGTTGGCCTTTCTGTAACTTTTTATATATTGAAAGAAGCTCTTGCTTGTCCCTTTTTACATCATTAGATTATCCTCATAGTTTACTTTCTTCCTCTTTTTTTTTGGTCATCTTTTGTTGGCATTTAAAACTTTTCCATCCTCTGGCTTACCACTAATCTTTGCATGTTTTTTTCTTTCAGTTTAATACCATCCTTAACTTCCTTGGTTAACCATGAATGACTTATCCTCTTCCTGGAATCCCTCTTTCGCACTGGGTATATCTTTGTTGTGAGTCATGAGCTATTTTCATAAAGGTCTGCCATTGCTGAGCAACCGTTTCTTCCATTCAGGTCTCAGGTTAAATCGGAGATTGGACCCAAATGGCATTTGGATCCTAATGTGCACACTTACGAAGTATCCGATTGGTTTGGGGCAGGGAATTTGTGCCGCTGGTAATTTGAAACTGCAATCAGCCTGGTCGCTGTGGGAAAGCTGTGGGTAGATCCCAAACTTCATTTTAACTGCCAATCACTCTCACCCCCATTGCCTAGTTTCCTCCAGATGACAAAGCTAAAACTAAAACATTAACTTACCTACAATTACAATATGGTTTTAAAACTAAATGGTCACAACATAGTCAGAACATGTTTAAAAATGCCATTGCAACAGATCTACTTTAAAGCATTAAAGATTAAAAAAAATATATTCACACTGGACAAATTGAGTCTAATTGTGATTCTTGTTCAACACTTCCTTCATCGCACTGATGTACATTAGATAAATAGACTTTTTTGTTTTTCTGCCAGGATTCTAGTAATATCACACAGCAGCTGGTTTCTTAATACAAGCAAGCTACTTCCTGTTTGTAGGTATAGACAACTTTTGAAGAAGAATAAGTGACATAAATATTGTAAGAGTGCCTGATGAAGGCCCTTAATTTCAGCCAGAGAATTTTGTCTTGATAATGAGACTATTGAAGCTACTTGGGTAGTTTTTGTTTTCTGCCTTCTGCTGTATTGAGTACATAGTAAATTTTAAGGAAAATTAATATGCACAGACTCATTGGATCATCAATACTATTATTTCAGGTGACATGAGTTCTGTTTCTTTTATCTTTTGGAAAACGTGATGGGGTACTAATATGTTTTCCGTTGAAAAATCCGGTGATCATAATTGCCTATATTTGTAGAAGATTTATTCAAATTTCTTATTGTTGATTTATGTTGATTCAATGAAGTTTGCCAATATATCATGCTAAATTTATTCTTAAATTGCCAATGCAATCTTTGGATTCACCTACTTGTAGGACTGCATTTGATTGACTGGGGTGTCTTCTATCCAACCTTCAGCTCATACTACTTGAAGGGACAGTTGCAGTAAGAGGCACTTTTGCTTATGTCGCCCAACAGGCATGGCTGCTTAACACATCTTTGCGTGATAATATCTTGTTTGGCAAAAATTATGAGGAAGAAAGGTAAGAGTTGACCATTTTTTGGTGGGAATTATTTTGTACCTGATGTTTTTCGGGATAGAATTTCACAGGTGCCTGAGACCCAGGCAGCCATTCTTCATGCGTGAGCACTGACTATAAATGTTGGTGGAATGTTTGATGAATTGTGAAACCCACATTTATGGATTTTTCTGCTTCATTGCATTTTCAGATAGAGAGCTAAGGATTATCTAAATTGTGATGTCTTGCATCTTTTCAGCTCCATTCTGTGAAGAGGACAGGGTCACAAAAGTAAAGTGTCTTCTTTATATCAGTACTCAAACCAAAAACAAATCCCTCCACAAGATCACTATTGATCTAGCTACTAGTAAATGTGTAAAATCAATCTTCTCCCTCCCTTCACGATCAGGATGAAATTTTGACCTTGTGTAGGGAATTGTAGGCACATCACCATTTTCTACCATTTTGTGAAGTAGTGTTTTGAAAGTGTCATGCTTATTTTATGTTCTTTAAACCAAACAAATCAACAATGCCATGGAGTCCTTTTATTCCAGAAAGAGAAACCCACAAAATGAATATTTTCAGCCCTATATTCTTTCAGTTATTAGCTAGCTTGGATTTGTTGGTAGAACTCTTGACCCTGGTTCAGGAAGTTGTGGCCCTAAGTCTATAACATTGCCATGGGTGACATCCCAATGTCCTACCTACCTCTTCAGATAGATATTCTATTCAATGCATAGGCAATATCCTAGCGAACCTTCCTCTCATGAGATACCATGGTGAAGAAGTGAGTGAAGCTCTTTCTGTTTTGCTTCAAATGTTAGTTAGGCCCTCACATCTGACTTACGCTCTCTCCACATTTACAATGATGCACGGCTAAGATTGCTTTGCAGAAATTCAAAACCTATAGTGTAAATGTACCATAAATTATACTGTTTAAAAGCTTTCATTCAAATTTTGCCAGGGGATTTCAGTAGCTAAATCTACTCTGTGAAATGAGTGTCATGTCGCTTTTACTGCAGAAAGCCAGAAGGTGTAGGATTGACCTGGAACTAACTTTTACACACTTTTATAAGCTTTTGTTTACGGAGAAAGACGTTCAAAACCAGCGCCTCCTAGCACAACCACACCATTTCAGTCTGTTCTTATTTAGAGGCGCACAATTGAATTTGCAGTTAAGCTCACAATATGAATACAATTCAATATACTATTAAGTGTTTTGACCCTCTTGGTGGGCCAAGGACTGTGCTCCATTCGATTTCCCCCTTACAAAGCTGAGTATGAGCGCCTGATAATTGGGGGCGGAGTTTCTCTTAACAATGAGTGGTAGTAGTTTTTGTGATCGTGTGTATACCGTAATAAACCAGTCGTTCATTTCTACCTTACCGTGTGTCCCTGTTGTCTCTACTGTTTGGGTTACACAAACAGATTCTCCTTTTTCTTTGAATAAAAGTTAGAATTTATATATACAGCAAAAATTTAAAAACAAATTAAATTAAAGACGTCCATGCTTTATACCAAGGATATATTGCAAGACATCCTTCCCCAAGGACCCTCAACTTTTTTTGCATATGTATATTTCTTTGGTAAAACAATTCAAAAGTTGATAACTTGCATCCATTCGTTTAATTTTAGAAATTTAATTTGTCTCTAGCATTTGTTACAAGTCACCAATGTCAATTTGTTATCATATCCCATTCACACTTTTCATAGTGTTGGTGTTAGCTGTTCCTTGATTCAAGGATGACGTCTACTCAGGTTTGCTTGTTTCTGCCATTGGTCTTTATGAAAGTGAACAGGCCAATTCTGTACCCACAGATCTTTCGGCACAAGGGGAAGAACATCTCATGAGGTAGTGGGATCCATGTTGAATGGATCCAAGCCAGTTGATGAAGTTTGAAACCTACAGCGATCTTTTCCTTGAGAATAGGTTCATTCACAGGCTGCAGCATGACAGATCTTTGCTTCTTAATTATTCACTCAATGTCCAAGCTCACTCTTTATGTTCTCTTCCCCCCCCCCCCCCCCCAAAATCCCCAACTGGGTGCCGAAAGATTAGGAGCGTGGGACTAAAGTGTAACCAAAACTTGAAAATAATGAAAAACAGGCTGCAACCTCTGGCAGCCTATATACACATGGTACATGTCCTCAAGGCCACAGAAATTACAGGCAGCCTGGGAGCCCATGAACCATATTAACCTTCTATTACACTGGACTGCTGCATGCAACACCATCTGAATGATTGACGAGGGTGAAGTGCTGAAGAATGTGCAGCAGCAACCTGTATAGAAAACCCGTCTGTGCAGAACGAAAAGGCACAGAGGGAATTTCCGCCAAACAGCTCAAATTGTAGGCTGAAGTTCCAGAGGGAGGTTTTGGGACATGGGGCCAATGCAAAATTCCGTCAGAATGGGGGATTGAATTTAAATTCCATCAGCTGCCACAGTGGGATCTGAACCAATTTCTCCTGCACATTAGCCTGGGTGTCTGGATTACTGGTGACAGCCTCTTAAAGGGGCACTATAGCAAAAGACAAAACTTCCGAGGTAATTTATAAGTGGACTAATTAATCAAATTAACAAGTTCAGTTAAAGTGATAGCATCTTAAAAGGGCACTGTAACAAAAGGCAAAACGTACGATCTACTGGCCACGTCCCACCAGAATCGGGCGCGTCACGGCCAGTTGATCCCGGGAGAGGCCCCCCTGGGATTCTCGATGACGTTGTGCTTTGTGAGATCTAACCAGATCTCGCGATCTGTGTGCGGGACCCAGTCTCGCATGGCTAAGTGCAAGCCATGCACTTAGCCATGCTGCCGACAGATCAAACGGCCACTCGATATCTATCGGCCTTTCTGCAGAGACCCCAGCCAGTCGCAGTTCAGTATTGGTCCCCACAAACGGGGACCAGGTGGAATGGCATTGGGTGGGGAGGGGGGGTGGCGATTGGAGGTCCCCAGATGGTTGTCATCTGGGCAAGATGGTACTCTTGCACTGTTGGTGCCACCTGGACACCTTGGCATTGCCAGCCCAGAATGGACTCTTTTTTTTTTAGTTAGATCACACCCAGAATCTGACAGATAGCTTATCTGATCAATTTAAAATGTTTTTGTAAGGATTGATAAAGCACTCCAGTCCTGCGGTTCCTACCATATCTTTTTATTAAAAAAGTAAAAAATATATACAAGGCCAAACGGTACAAACACTAATTTTGTGTTGGAGAAACAGGGTACGCTCCCCTCAGTACCAGTGTACGGGGAAGGGGGATGGATACTCTGATTATTAAAGCAGTTCATAACACATTTCTACAAAAAACAAATGGTACAAACACTAAACTTTGCGCTGGAAAGACCAGATACCCTCGCCTCTGTACCAACAGAAGGGAAAGGAAGGGGGTGGTGGGGAGAGAGGGGAAAGGAGGGTGGTGAGGAGGGAGGAAGTCGGGGCGTTGGTGGAAGGCGGCCCAATAGGACACTGCCTGAACTGCAGTCAATCTCTTCATATTCTTTTGAGCACCAATAAAAATAAACAAATGGACAAATTAACTAATTGACAGCCTCTTAATGGGGCACTGTAACAAAAGACAAAGCATTAAAGGAAACTAATCCAATTACCGGTAAGTGTGATTCTCTTTACATGCGCTCTCAGTCCTTAATCAAACAATTCCCATCAACTGTGTATCTTTAACAACATAATCAACCATTAACAGATTCCAATTTATTCCCTTAAACTCAACTTTATAACATAGGTAAATAACTACAAAGCAGTCAAAAAGAAAAATGTTTGATGTTTTCTATATTTCTTACAATTTATCATAACATAAAATGCTCCTCTTCTAGGACCTCCCACAATTTCTTTGAGCAAGCATTCCCCTTTGAGAAATAATGTCATAATTGGAGACTTGCTTCAATCCATTAAGATCTCTTTTCTCTCCAAAAATTCCTTAATACCAGTAAGGTCAATCCTCAACCTTTTCTCAGTGATACACTTTGTCGATTGAATATTATCCCAAAGAGAACGCGGAGAGAGGCCACACCCTTGACCAAGCTGGCATTTACCCAGCAATGTGGGAAATTGCCCAGGTGTGCATTGTACACAAGAAACAGGACAAATCCAACATAGTCAATTACCGTCCTATCAGCATACTCTCCATCATCATCAAAGGATTTATCAACAGTGCTATCAAGTGGCACTTACTCAGCAATAACCTGCTCATGGAAGCTACGTTTGGGTTCTGGCAGGGTCATTCAGCTCCTGCCCTCATTAGAGCCTTGGTTCAAACATGGCCAAAAGAACTGAATGCCAGAGGTGAGATGAGAGTGACTGCCCTTGACATCAAGGCAGCATTTGACGGAGTATGGCATCAAGGAGCCCTAGCAAAACGTAAGTCAATGGGAATCAGGAGGAAAGCTCTGCATTGGTTGTAGTCATACCTGGCACAAAGGAAGACGGTTGTGGTGGTTGGAGGTCAATCATCTCAGCTCCAGAACACTACTGCACAAGTTCCGCAAAATAGTGTCCGAGGCCCAACCATCTTCAGCTTCTTCATCAATGACCTCTCTTCCATCATAAGGTCAGACGTGGGGATGTTTGCCATGCCTGCACAATGTTCAGCACAATTTGCGACTCCTCAGATATCCAGGCTTGGA
Source organism: Scyliorhinus canicula (assembly GCF_902713615.1). Taxonomy (NCBI): domain Eukaryota; kingdom Metazoa; phylum Chordata; class Chondrichthyes; order Carcharhiniformes; family Scyliorhinidae; genus Scyliorhinus; species Scyliorhinus canicula. The sequence continues at coordinate 60,689,489 of NC_052162.1, read as the reverse complement.
CTGACAATTGGCAAGTTACATTCGCGCCACACAAGTGCCAGGCAATGACCATCTCCTACAAGAGAGGATCTAACCATCGCCCCTTGACATTCAATGGCATTACCATTGCTGAATCTCCTGAAATCAACATCCTGAGGGTTACCATTGATCAGAAACTGGCTGAGCCATATTAATACTTTGGCTACTAGGGCTGGTCAAAGGCTAGAAATCCTACGTCGAGTAACTCACCTCCTGACCCCCCAGATCCTGTCCACCATCTACATGGCACAAGTCAGGAATGTAATGGAATACTCTCCACTTGCCTGGACGAGTGTAGCTCTAACAACACTCAAGAAGCTTGACACCATCCAGGACAAAGCAACCCGTTGGATTGCTCCCGCTTTCACAAACATTCAAACCCTCCACCACCGACAAACAGTGGCCACCAAATGTACCAGCTAAAAGATGCACTGCAGTAATGAAATGAAAATTGCTTATTGTCACAAGTAGGCTTCAAATGAAGTTACTGTGAAAAGCCCCTAGTTGCCACATTCCGGCGCCTGTTCGGGGAGGCTGGTATGGGAATTAAACCTGCGCTGCTGGCCTTGTTCTGCTTTACAAGCCAGCTGTTTAGCCAAGGTTCCTTAGATGGCACCTTCCAAACCCATGACCCATGAAGGACAAGAGCAGCAGATAACTAGGAACCTCACCAACTGGAGGTTCCCCTCCCAAGTCACTCACCATCCTGACTTGGAAATATAGCGCCGTTCCTTTGCTGTCGCTGGGGCAAAATCATGGCACTCCCTCCCTAACAGCACAGTGGGAGCACCTCAGGGACTGCAGCAGTTCAAAAGGTAACTTGCCACAACCTTCTGAAGGGCAATTAGGGATGGGCAATAAATGCTGGCCTAACCAGCGAATTAAAAATGAATTAAAAATTTTACAAAACTATCCACGTGGCATTTAATAGGCACACTTTTCTCAGAATGCCCCTTGTGTGGATTTTCTTGAGAATATTAGGGAATTACAATCGCCTATCCATTGCTTTCAAGAGTGCTAGTATTTCTGTGGTACTTTTAGCCACCCTTTTCTTGGCTCCCCAGGTAAAGGGACATGGTTTTCCATTTTCACCCACCAAGAATATGATAAACCCAACTGTTCTCAAATGCCAATCTGGAAGTTTGGCATGGGAAGCAGTACCAAAAAGGACAAAATCCTTAACGGTCATCGAAGGTTGGCAACTTGAGTACGCATTTCTCCAAATTTAATTTATCTAATGTTTTATTTGCCCTCAGAACCTCCTCAGCGTTTCATTATAGGACTAACTTCCAGTATGTCATAACTGGCATTGCAACTTGTGTGAGTGCATCACCAGTTTAACTGTTTAATCAAGCTTCTTATGCTAAATCGGTTCTTAGGGGAGGCAATGCGTAGTGGCAATGTCACTGATTAGTAATCTAGAGACCCAGGGAAATGCTCTGGGGACCTGGGTTCAAATCCCAGCAGGCCATATGGTGAAATTTGAATTCAGTAAAAGCCTGGAATTAAAAGTCTAATGATGACCATTGTTGTAAAGACCTATCTGTTCACTAATGCCCTTTAGGGAAGGAAGACTGTCACTTGTTGAATCAGTCATCGTTAACCTGGTCTGATCTACTTGTGATTCTTACCATTGTGATGGGCAATAAAGGCAATGTAATTGGAAGCCCCCTGTAGTCAGCCTCTGGGTAGGGTGGCATTCTGCACGAGCCCGGGAGTGCCCTGCCTGTGTGAGTTGGTGTGCGGGGGATCCCCTTTTAGGTGAGTTGGGGTACTGGCTGCGTCAGGGATGCCAAGAGATCGAGGTGACAGCGATCATAGAATGATAGGGTTTCATTTTGAAGGTGAGAAATTTTGGGTCAAAGTCTCGTGTTTCAAAGGTAAATGAACATAATTATCAGGATGTGAAGGCAGAGTTGGCTGAAGTAAACTGGGAAACTAGATTAAAAGGTTGGTAGTAGACAAGCAGTGGCAGACCTTTAAGGGGATATTTAATAACCCTCAGCAAAAATTTGTCCCTGTTAGAAAGAATGGTTCTTTGAGAAGGATACATCATCTCTGGCTAAATAAGAAAATTAAGTATCAGATTGAAAGACATAATGTACAATTCTGCAAAGATAATGGTAGGTCAGAATATTGGACAGATTTTAAGAACCAGCAATGAACGACCTGAAAAAAATAGAGTTTGAGAGAAAGCCACCTTGTAATATAAAACGGATAGTAAGAGTTTCTACAAGCATTTAAATAGGACAAGCATAACTAAAGTGAGTGTTGGTCCTCTGGAGAGTGAGTTTGGAATTAATGTTTGAAATTAAGGAAATGGCAGAAGTATTGAATAAGTATTTTGTGTCTGTCTTCACTGTGGAAAAGGACAAAAAAAACAAGGACTCTGGCAGGAGCTATAGAACATAGAACAGTACAGCACAGAACAGGCCCTTCGGCCCTCAATGCTGTGCTGAGCAATGATCACCCTACTCAAACCCACGTATCCACCCTATACCCGTAACCCAACAACCCCCCCCAACCTTACTTTTTAGGACACTACGGGCAATTTAGCATGACTAATCCACCTAACCCGCACATCTTTGGACTGTGGGAGGAAACCGGAGCACCCGGAGGAAACCCACGCACACACGGGGACGACGTGCAGACTCCGCACAGACAGTGACCTAGCCGGGAATCGAACCTGGGACCCTGGAACTGTGAAGCATTTATGCTAACCACCATGCTACCGTGCTGCCCAAAATCTTACATGCGACCTTCTCCTACATGCCACCTTGTCCTACATGCCACCACCGGAAGTCATAATTTTTTTTAATGAATCTCGCAATAGAATTTGGCTGTCATGTGCTAAGATGACTGTTTTGTAAACAAGCATGCTGCCTTCTTCCTTTTATGAAATTGTCAGGAAAATAGCAGCTGGAAAGTCTTGATTATGAAATGTATGATAAATGGAAAACTTCTCATTTTAAGCCATGTTTTATTAAAGCTCACTAAGATGAATTGATTATGTGCTTGCAGTTGGGAAGTCACACTTGGAGCTGAATTTTTAGGCCTCAGGAAGGTTAGGAACAGAAATGGATAGGGCCCAAAAATTCCAGCGCCAGCCAGTGTGCTGATTTCTTTTTTTTTTTTTTTATTATTTTTTTTTTTTTAAATTTAGATTACCCAATTATTTTTTTCCAATTAAGGGGCAATTTAGCGTGGCCAATCCACCTACTCTGCACATTTTTGGGTTGTGGGGGCGAAACCCACGCAGACACGGGGAGAATGTGCAAACTCCACACAGACAGTGACCCAGAGCCGGGATCGAACCTGGGACCTCAGCGCCGTGAGGCGGTTGTGTTAACCACTAGGCCACCGTGCTGCCCAGTGTGCTGATTTCTTGATTTTGTTCTTGGCACTGACAAATTTAGCAAAGGCAGACTCTAGGCTGGTAGCACTATTCACTCCCATAAGCCAATTGGGCTCATTAAGAACCTTGCTAAGCATACTGAAAGGTTGAGTGGGATTTTCCAGTCAGTTGCCATTTTAACAATGTGACAGAGTGCTGCCGCAGCTAAAATTCAGGCATTCACCTCTGGCTCCTTGGCCCTTTTTTTATTGAAGCTTTTTAGTTACCATTCATGCAGACTGCTGCTCCAATTAAACTTGAATACCTGTGATTGGTTCAGGTTCAGGGCCTGGAAACAGTCCCAGTACCTTTGTCCCACTTCTGGAAGGAATAATCAACCTCAAAGTGAATGCATGTTGCAGAATTAATGCTACAGTATTTTAGGATTGTCTTCAAACCACAGCCATTAACTGCAGTTCTCACAAAGTGTGGATTTATCCGGCTGTGACTGGCGCAGAAGTGACTCCCTATGGTATCGATAAATGATACTTGTAGCATAGTACATTTGTGGTCAAACTCAAAAGAGATTGATAGCATTAGACATAAACCAATATAATTGTTTAAAAATGTATGTAGTCAGCGTCTCAATACATGTATTCTCATTTTGAAATCAGAAAATTGGAATTTCTGCTCGGGTGTTATATAAAATGAAATGGCTTGTTGAATTGTAGCATTCTATGCAGGCATAAAAATCGTTGAACTCATGGACAATCTCTGTGTTTACATTTCCTAGGTATAATAATGTTTTGGAGGCTTGTTGTTTACACCCTGACATAGAAAGTTTACCATATGGAGACATGACTGAGGTAAAAAGTATTTTGTTCACCAGTGATTTGACACGCATGTGAATTTAAAAAAAACATTTATTTGGGTATTTGTAGTTTTTATAATAATAACAGCAACATAAACATGGGCAGCACGGTAGCACACGTGGCTACCACTGTGGCTTCACAGCGCCAGGGTCCCAGGTTCAATTCCCTGCTGGGTCACTGTCTGTGCAGAGTCTGCATGTTCTCCCCGTGTCTGCGTGGGTTTCCTCCGGGTGCTCCGGTTTCCTCCCACAGTCCAAAGACGTGCAGGTTAGGTGGACTGGCCATGGTAAATTGCCCTTAGTGTCCAAAAAGATTAGGAGGGGTTATTTGGTCATGGGGATAAGGTGGAAGTGAGGGCTTAAGTGGGTTGGTGCAGACTTGATGGGCTGAATGGCCTCCTTCTGCACTGTATGTTCTATGGTACATAAAACATTTCCATCCTTATCCCGTGCTTCACACCCCCAATAATGAAAAATAGCCTAAATTCTCCTCCCCCCCCCCCCCCCCCCCCCCGCTGGCATTTTAATTTTCTCCGAGAAAGTCGCGAACCGCTGCCACCTCCGGACGAACCCCAAATCGACCCTCTTCAGGCAAACTTTATTTTCTTAAGACTGAGAAAGCCAGCATATCATTAACCCAGGTCTCTAATTTTGAGGGCATCGAGTCCCTCCACATTAACAGGATCCGTCTCCAGGCTACCAGGAAGGCAAAGGCCAACCAATATGTCAGCCTCTTTAGCCCCCGGACTCCCGGTTCTTCCGAGTGGACATGATTTGCTGGGCCTCCCACGCACCTCGCACACCTGTCCTCTACCCCAAAGAACTTGCTCATCCGGGCCACCGTCATGTGTGCCCAGTGAACTACCTTAAATTGTATCAGGCTAAGCCTGGCACATGATGAGGATTTGTTAACCCTGCCCACAGACCTGCCTCTATCACTCCCCATAGCTCATCTTCCCACTTGCCCTTTAGTTCCTGTATCGGACTTTCCTCCGCCTCCATAAGTACTTGGTAGCGATCTGATACCTTCCCCTGTCCCACCCATGTTCTGGACACTACCCTGTGGTGGCAGGAGCGGGAAGGTCGGAACCTGTCTTCTCAAAAAATCTCATACCTGCAGATATCTAAACCCTGCTGGCAATTCAAATTTATCCTCCAAAGCCTTCAAGGTAGGGAAGCTCCCGTCTATGAATAAATCTCCCACCTTTACAATTCCTGCTCCCTGCTATCCTCAGAACCCATCATCCAGTCTACCTGGAACAAGCTGATGGTTGTTGTATATCAGGGCCCCAAACCAATGCACCCTCCGCTCTCCTGTATTTCCTCTACTGCCCCCAGATTTTCAGAGCTGCTACTACCACTGGGCTTGTGGAGTAACGGGACTGCGAGAATGGAAGAGGAGCCGTTATCAGTGACCCCAAACTTGTTTCTTACAACACGCCACCTCTACTCGTTCTCACGCCGACAAATCCCCCCACCCCCCATTTCCTAACCATGGCTATATTAGCCGCCCAGTAGTAGTTACAAAAGTTCGGCAGCGCTAACCCACCCTCGTCCCGACTACGCTCTTCACTCGCGGGTTTTACCCGCCCACACAAAGCCTAAAATCACCTTATTCACCCGTTTAAAAAAGGCTCTCCACGCATGCGAATTTTAATGTGCAGAACCACATTAATTGGGAGCACAGGTCAGAAATAGAGCTGACAGCTCTTTGGGAATGATTTTTTGACCTCGTCTTCCTTTAGGCTCAATTCCCACAAAACATGGGTTAGAATTTATTCCATGTTGTTAATCTATGCATTCATTGAACCATTACAGTGTACAGCTTTGTTGTTTGTTTGGACATTGCTGCACCAGGATTTGTAGGAATGTATACCTTGATTTTGTGTATAGGGTCAGAAAGTGCAGTAAATTGTGGCTGTAAAGTACTTTTGAGTATCCAGAGCTCATGAAAGGTGCAATATAAATGCAACTCATTAGTTCATTTTAAATATCTTCACCACAGTAACAAGAGACCTAGAGCTGGATTTTTCTATTGGGAACATGTTTTGCAAGTTGGACCATTCCTCAACTCGCAACTTGTACTCCTGATTGATTTGCAACTTTCCCCAGGATCTTTGTCTCTTCCCACCACCAGGTTCAGGTTCTCAATGTAATTTGTGAGCCATAAACCAGTGAAGCTGCAGGTGCAGGATGGTAAGAAGGCTCGCCTCGATTCCTGGCAACTTTAGCACTATTCCTAACATTCTTTAAAGGCCCCCTAAACATCACCTCTCACCCCACCTCCTTCCCTGAGCCCAATCCACTGCAACCATATTTCCCCATCCTTCCACTCCCATATATCCTCCATAGCACTCGCCCAGTATCAACAATGTACAGCCTTCAGATTCCATGCAATATCGATGGAAAATATTTTACATTCCTTGGGGGAGAAAAAAACAATTCTCCATGTAATGAAAGCCTCCATCAAAACATTATCAGTAATACTAAGGGGGAAAAACAGATTCTACCATGTGCAAAAATCTTAAAAAACTTATAAACCTATAAGTTTGAATCAACAAACCAAAAACCACATAAGGCATAATCTGATACTGCATCCTTTTAGAGCTGTTACTCATTCTCAGATGAGAAATACATTAGCACTTGAAACTCAGCCAAACAATCAATGTCCAAACAATAATGTACTCTCTGAGATGGAAGGAACAGCAGTGGTGTGACTCAATTAATTGGGAACAAAGTCCAATAGCAAATGCGTTTACCTGCGTGTTTCATATCGCTCACAGTGCCGAGAAACACATGGCTATACAAAGTGACTAGCATTGTATAAGTGGCGTCAGTGTGAAATGCGTGGCCCAGGCTGCATATAGTCTCCTTTTGCACACTGGGGAGTGCGGAACCCACCCCCCACCCCGGGACACCCATGCAAGGCACCTTGCCCCGATCGCACACGTGCAAAATATGCCAGATTCCATATTGCAGTTCCCTTGCCAGCTTGCAGACCACCTGGGAACCTTAGTGGTGGCAGGCTGGCATCCAGATGGCACTGCCAGGTTGGCACTGCAAGACTGCACAGGTGGCACCAGCAGTGCCAGGGCACTATCCTGCCCAAAGGGCATGCAGCTGGGGGCCTCCGATCCCCTGGGAGACCCCTACGAGTCCCGTTCCGTCTAGTCCACGTTTGTGGAGACCAGTACTAAACGCTGCTTGCCCAAGGTCTCTGAGGCGAAGGTGATGAATCCCAGTAGCTCAGGAATCTTCACATGAGAGTGAAACTAGCTGTATCGCTCTAATATGCAGACTTCCCAAACATTAATCACGCCACAATGATCACGTTGGATCTTGTGAGGCGTTAGAGCCAGCTAGATCCTAGGAATGCAGTCTCCCAGCTTTTATCAGCCATGCTGTGCCACACCATGCTGCTTTACGGGTGCAGCATGACCATTGGATCGCACCCAAAGTGTTCATTTCAATTTCAATAGATGGGAGCAGGTGGTTAGATTTTTTTGTGTGTCAAAAGTAGGTTTTTAAATATCAGCCAGAGCTGCCAATCGATTAAAATTGCCATACAAACGGTGACAGGACAGTGTGTAATATTTCTCACTGCATTATGATACTTTCTCCATTGGCAAAGTACTATAATGCATGTGAACAATTACAGAATACTGGTGACATATGGGTCAATGTACCTTTATAGGACCTATCCTGAATCACTGCATTAAAAGACACCTACATTCAAATACACATAATAGTAACATTTAAAGGTGTGAAAACTTTTTACATTTATCTTTTAAGAATGTTATTCAACCCCTCAACATTGAACTCTCAAACCCAGCATGCTTTTACGTGCTTTTAATCTGCTTACAAAACCCCACACCATCAGACAAAATTGATGTGCAGGATGACATCTGATTTCTGTCATCCATTTAAAATGGGGAATCGAATTTCAACGGTTGCAGGTGTGTGTTTTACACACTAGGCATTCCCAAATAGTGGAAAATGATGTGGGATCGGGAATGCAGAAGAAAAACAGATTTTTTCAAAATGAAAAATCAGAGTAAGACCAATAATTTACTAAAATGTGCCTCTGAACCCAGATGAACATTTGGTCCCTAAAATTTGACATAGCTCAATCCCCCCAAAAAAACATAAGCTGGGATAATGGAGTCAATTGTGATTTCTTGTGTATCATCCATTTTAATTGTTTCAGCTGCCAAGGACTCAAGCTCTGAATTTCCCTCCCTAAAACCTTTCTGTCTCCCTTCTTTTGAGCCACACCTTTGAACCTATCTTTTTGATTATGCTACTGATCATCTGACCTAATATTGTCGTGTGTGGTTCATTTCAAATTTTGTTTTATGAGCTCTTGTGAAATATCTTTATTACTACATTAAAAGAGCTATATAAATTAAAGTTGTTGTTGCTCATTCTCTTTTTTTTACAAAACCTATTTGCCCATTTATATCACCTTTTTTAATGTAATAAAATATTCCAAAGTGCTTTAGAATGACTTAAAAAGGGGGGTTGATGATTAAAGGCTTGATTCAAATAGGTGAATTTTAAGGAGGCTTTTGAAAGAACAGAGGAATGAAGTTTTCACTCACGCTATTGTATGTCTGCTCTGATGTGCAGTAATTTTATGCAAGACAAATTCTTGTTCACAATTTAAGGAAACTTTTATTTTCATGAATAAGTAAAAGTAGGTTATGCTCTTACCAAATGGAAGCTATTCATGATTTTGAGAATCAACCAAGGGCAGAGCTGAAGGTTTTCCTCCAGAATGAATAATGTTGGCAACGAGCAGCTTTGGAGATTGTTAAAAAGACGTGGCTGGGAATGGGAGTAGGAAGAAGCCAAGGGTGAGTGTGTGAATTCAGGATATAAACATGGAAAAGGGACAAGGAATAGATTATAACACAATTGCCCAGTTGCATGCATCCTGCTTAAATATAGGGTCCTTTTAGTAACTGGGGTAGGAAGGGAATACAAGCTGAATGCCACCTAGCCTGACTGGTTTATATGAGCACAAGTGAACTTTTACTTCCTTTTCTGCACTCTTGCAAACTGTGATTGTTGCTGGGGTACGGTTTTATGGATCCTAGCAGTTCTCTTACCCCTTATCTAAGTAGCCATTCTTCATGTGTGATCTCAAACCAGTAAATGTTGGAAGCTCGAAAACGGGCAGCTACCACAACTGAACCAGATTTTGTCCTTCCCAGTGACTACAGCAGTGTATTTTCTAACAGGAGATCACTGGACATCAATCAGGACCAGGAACCCTGGCTGAATTCCTTCACTTACTGTTCTGGGTCAGTTATAGCACCCCCCACTGGTATGTTTTTAACTGTTATACCCATCACTACTGACAATTAAACTGCCAAATCATTAATGAAAGCTAATGCAGTCATTTTCCAGAAAATGTGTTCATTGATCGGGGGCATTTCATTTTTATTTTATATTATGGGTCAGGCGATTAGGGCATAGTTAAACTATGGCTGTTATAGAAATTTGACATGATGCATGTAAAACTATCAACCATACAAGTTATATTTATTTCTGATAATTGTGATTTATTTTTACATTTCTTGTAATCTAGGTTGCTGAAAGTCCATATTAATCATAACATGTGTTATGCATTATTTTTGAACCAAGCAAAATTGACTGACCTTGTTTAAAAAAAATTACAATTCAACATTGTGAAAAGCTGAAAATCATCACAATGGTTGTAGCGTAACACAACATTCTCAGATATCATTAGCTTTATACATCTTTATCACAGGTTGGAGAACGTGGTGCCAACCTCAGTGGAGGACAGCGGCAGCGGATTAGTCTTGCACGTGCTATATACAGCGATCGAAGTACCTTTTTGCTGGATGACCCACTGAGTGCTGTAGATGCGCATGTCGGAGCGCATATGTTTACTCATGCTATTAAATCAGAAATGAAGGGAAAGACTATACTCTTTGTAACCCACCAGCTTCAGGTAGGTACACATTCAATAATACTCTTTTTGAATGAAAGTTGCCCTCGTCCCAGAGACTGCTCTTTCCTTTGCTCCTGTGAAGCAACATGGGATGTTTTATTATGCTGAAGGAGCTTTCTGAATATAAACTGTTGTTGTATGAAAGGAGGAGCTGATTTTTCTCAAGGAACCTTTCATGAACACAAATTGACATTCATTGAAAGCAGATAAGCATCCTCTGAGTGAATCACAACCAATAGAGCTCCTCAAACGGGTCTAGAAATCTCAGCATTGGATACCTTGAAGTTCTTGGTATACTAAAGCCTTAAGCGCTTAGTTTGCCCTGGTTTTTGGGAACTACTTCTGAGGTTGTCACAGTCTGACAACTTTATTCAGAATCCAAAAAGGCAGCACAGTGTTCCGGTTAAAATGTTGCAGAATTCCTTATTCACTTTGACTCTCCTCAGCTTTAACAATGTGACACTCCGGATAATAGTCTGAATTCACGGTTTATACCTGAAATTCTTAAGAAAGGCATCCTTCGGCTTCAGTATCTTAGGTGGTGCCCTTATATTGTTTGACTAACTGCAATATTTGTTCCTCCTCTTCATATCCCCTCAATCTTTAGGACTCCATACCATTTATTTCTTCTGATCTTGGGTTAAATCTGTTTGTATGCATTATTTGAAGGTGAATAAAACTTCACATTGTGAAAATTCCATTACAAATGGAAGGCTACATGGCAAAATGGTGACACTTGTATGAAAGCATTAATGGACATAATTGTGTTAATTCATAATGGATTAGTTTCATTGATGCAGTGATAAATTCAGTTGCCTCAAATTGATCACTGTCACTGCAGTTACAATTCCTAAATTCGGAAAATATCAATCACTGACAAGTGTCATGAACAATGTATAACTTTGAAAATGCTTCTTTGGTGATCATTCACTAACAAGTATAATTTTCCAACAAAGAAACTCTGTGTTACTGGTCATGGGTTCTGTGGGTTCTTGCATGGCTGATGAGACTGATCCATGAGTCACATCTTTGACCGCACACGTGGCACGTTCCGGGAGGTGGGATCGGTCCTTGGGTGCTAGATCATTGTATTCCTTTCTCGGGATCTTTTTCCAGGTCTCCTCTTGCTGTCAGGTGTCCTTGCAGAATTGTATCTGTTCAATCAGGAGGTTCCTCCAAGTAGGTCTCTTTTGAGCAAGGGTCTCCCAAGCTTTGATACCTATCTTGCATTTCTTCAGGTAAGCCTTCAGGGTGTCATTGAAGCGCTTCCTTTGTCCTCTCTTGTTTGGAAGCTTTCCTTGAGTTGGGCAAAGCCTTCCTTGAGTTGGGCAAAGCCTTCCTTGAGTTGGGCAAAGAAGATTTGCTTTGGCAGTCAAGACTCTGACATCCTAAGCACATGGCTGGCCTAGCAAAGATGGTTTTGGATGAGCATAGCCGCGATGCTGGTGCTCTTGGCTCCATCAAAGACACCGCTGTCAGTAAGCCTGTCCTCCCAGCTGATGCAGAGAATCTGTCTCGGACAGCATTGATGGTACCTCTCCAGGGCCTTGAGGTGGACTATACTTAGTCCAAGTTTCTGAGCCATGTAGAAGAGTTAGGAGGACGACTGCCTTGTACACGAGGATCTAGGTGTCAGCACAGATATCACAATCGTGAAAGACTCATACTTAGGTGTCCGAAGGGGGCGCTCGCGGATTGGATATGATGTTGGATGTCCATGAGCGATGTCAGTTTCGTTTTCTTCTTGGATTTGAACCGGTCAAGGTTGAAAAGTTTTCCATCCATCCTGTAGACTATATAGACTCCATTAGGAAGCTTGTTCTTGGCAAGGTGAAGAATGGTGCTGATGAAGATGGAGTAAAGGGGGTGATGACACAGCCCTGCTTGACTCCAGTCTTGACCTTGAAGATTTTTGTCTTATTTCCATCGGTGAGGCCTGTCGCCAACAACTTGTGGAGGAGTCTGAGTATGTTGATGAATTTCTCTGGACAGCAAACCTTTGACAGGGTCTTCCATAGCACCTCTCAATTGACTGAGTCAAAAGCCTTGGTCAGATTGATGAAGACCATGTAGAGTGGTTGCTGTTGCTTCTGGCATTTCTCTTGAAGTTGCCAAGCAGTGAAAAATCATATCTGCTGTTCCACAGTTTGGTCAGAAGCAACACTGGCTTTCCAGCAGTATTTCTTCTGAGACTGGGAGAAAGCCGCTAGCGAGGATTTGGGTGATGATCTTTCCGGCGATGAAGAATTGGGAGATTCCTTGGTAGTTCCCACAGTCCGCTATGTCTCCTTTCTTTAAGATGGTGGCAATGACTGCATCCCTGAGGTCGGCAATAATTTCTTCTCTGTCCCAGATTTTCACGAACATCTGATGGAGATGACGGATGATCTCTTCTCCAGTTTGAAAACCTCCGCTAGGATCCCATCCAACTCTAGTAACAAAACAACCGCGGTAACACCCCAAGAACAATACCCACCCAACTTCAAAAGCAACTACAAACAAAAGAAAAAAAACCAAAAGAACACCCAAACAACAAAAGGGAAAGAGATAACACCCGCCACATCCCACAAACCCATGTACACAGTTCTCCCTCCCAACGAACCAACCCCCCACCGCCTCCCTCCCCCGGGTTGCTGCTGCTGCCGGCTTATTTCCCTACCGTTCTGCCAGGAAGTCCAGGAAAGGCTGCCACAGCCTAAAGAACCCTTGTACTGATCACCTCAGGGCAAATTTCACCTTCTCCAATTTAATGAACCCCGCCATATCATTGATCCAGGCCTCCACGCTTGGGGGCCTCGCATCCTTCCATCGGAGCAAGATCCTCCGCCAGGCTACCAGGGACGCAAAGGCCAGAATACCGGCCTCTTTCGCCTCCTGCACTCCCGGCTCCACTGCAACCCCAAAAATTGCGAGTCCCCAGCCTGACTTGACCCTGGACCCTACCACCCTCGACACCGTCCTTGCTACCCCCTTCCAAAACTCCCCCAGCGCTGGGCACGCCCAAAACATATGGGCGTGGTTCGCTGGGCTCCCCGAGCACCTAGCACACCTGTCCTCGCCCCCGAAAAACCTACTCATCCTCGTCCCAGTCATGTGGGCCCTATGCAGCACCTTGAACTGTATGAGGCTAAGCCTCGCACAGGAAGAGGAGGAATTCACTCTCTCCAGGGCATCCGCCCACGTCCCCTCCTCAATCTCCTCACCCAGCTCCTCTTCCCATTTACCCTTCAGTTCCTCCACCGAGGCCTCGTCTACCTCCTGCATTACCCGGTATATGTCCGAAATCCTCCCTCCTCCAACCCACACCCCCGAGAGCAACCGATCCCGCACCCCTCGTGGGGGCAGCAAGGGGAACCCCTCCACCTACTGCCTGGCAAACGCCCTCACCTGCATGTACCTAAACATGTTCCCCGGGGGGGAGCCCAAACTTCCCCTCTAACTCCCCCAAGCTCGCGAACCTCCCCTCCACAAACAGGTCCCTAACCCCTGCCCTGTGCCAGCCCAGAAATCCGCCATCAATGCTCCCTGGGACAAACCGATGGTTCTCCCGTATCGGGCCTCCATCGAGCCCCCCACTTCTCCCCTATGTCGTCTCCATTGCCCCCAAATTTTGAGGGTAGCCGCCACCACTGGGCTCGTGGTATACCTCGTTGGAGGGAGCGGCAGCGGCGCCGTTACCAGCGCCTCCAGGCTTGTGCCCACACAGGACGCCACCTCCATCCTCTTCAATGCTGCCCCTTCCCCGTCCATTACCCACTTACGCACCATCGCTGCGTTGGCAGCCCAATAGTACCCACAGAGGTTGGGCAACGCCAGCCCCCTTTCCCTGCCCCGTTCCAGGAACACCCTTCTCACCCTTGGAGTCCCATGCGCCCACACAAATCCCGTAATACTCCTGTTGACCCTCCTAAAAAAGGCCTTCGGGATAAGGATGGGGAGGCACTGGAACAGGAACAAAAACCTCGGGAGCGCCGTCATCTTAACAGACTGCACCCTCCCCGCCAGTGACAGCGGTAACATATCCCACCTCTTAAACTCCTCCTCCATCTGCTCCACCAACCTTGTGAGGTTGAGCTTGTGCAGGGCCCCCCAACTCCCAGCCACCTGGACCCCTAGGTACCTGAAGCTCTTCCCTGCCTGCTTCAGTGGGAGCCTACCAATCCCCTCCTCTTGATCCCCCGGATGCACCACAAACAACTCACTCTTGCCCAGGTTCAACTTATACCCAGAGAAACCCCGGAATTCACTAAGAATCCTCATCACCTCCGGCATACCCCCACCGGGTCCGCTACATACAGCAACAGGTCGTCCGCATACAGCGACACTCAATGCTCCTCCCCACCCCGCACCAGGCCCCTCCAGTTCCCTGACTCCCTCAATGCCATGGCCAGGGGCTCAATCGCCATCGAGAAGAGTAAGGGGGACAGGGGGCACCCCTGTCTCGTCCCCGGTACAGCCGAAAGCACTCCGACCTCCTCCTGTTTGTGGCTACACTCGCCATCGGGGCCTCGTAGAGCAGCCTCGCCCACCGGATAAACCCCTCCCCAAACCCAAACCTCTCCAGCACCTCCCACAAATACTCCCACTCAACCCTATCAAAGGCCTTCTCCGCATCCAATGCCACCATTATCTCCGCCTCCCCTTCCATGGCCGGCATCATAATGACATTGAGGAGCCTTCGCACGTTCGCATTCAACTGCCTTCCCTTCACAAACCCCGTCTGGTCCTCATGAATGACCTCGGGCACGCAATCCTCTATTCTAGTGGCCAGGATCTTTGCCAGCAGCTTAGCGTCGGCGTTTAGCAGCGAAATCGGCCTATATGACCCGCACTGCAGAGGGTCCTTGTCCCGCTTCAGGATCAAGGAAATCAGCGCCCGTGACATAGTTGGGGTCAAACCCCCCCCCTCTCTTGCCTCGTTAAAGGTCCGGACCAACAGGGGGCCCAACAGGTCCAAATACCTTTTATAAAATTCCGCCGGAAACCCGTCCGACCCCGGCGCCTTCCCCGACTGCATGCTCCCTATCCCTTTGACCACCTCCTCCAGTTCGATTGGCACCCCCAGTCCCTCCACCTGCTCCTCCTCCACCCTCAGGAATCGCAGCTTGTCCAAGATGCGCCCCATTCCACCCCCCTCCACCGGGGGTTCCGACCGGTACAGTTCCCCATAGAAGTCTCTGAAGACTCCATTAACATCTACTCCCCTCCACACCACCTTCCCAGCCTTATCCGTCACTCCCCCAATCTCCCTGGCCGTGTCCCGCTTTCGGAGCTGGTGTGCCAGCATCCTGCTCGCCTTCTCTCCATACTCATACACCGCCCCCTGTGCTTTCCTCCACTGAGCTTCAGCCTTTCTGGTAGTCAATAGGTCGAATCTGGCCTGAAGGCTACGCCTATCCCCAGCAATCCCTCCTCTGGAGCCCTCCGCATATCTCCTATCCACCCGCACCATCTCCCCTATCAGTCTCTCCCTCTCCCTCTGCTCCCCCCTCTCCCTATGGGTTCGGATGGAGATCAATTCCCCCTCATCATAACCTTCAATGCCTCCCAGACCGTCCCCACTCGGACCTCCCCGTTGTCATTGGCCTCAAGGTACCTCTTGATACACCCCCGAGCTCTCTCGGCCACCTCCAAGCGCCAGAGCGGACGTTGGTCCCTCTCTTCCCCCAGCCCGAGGTCCACCCAGTGCGGGGCATGATCTGAAATGGCAATGGCGGAGTATTCCACATCCTCCACCCTCGAAACCAACTCCCTGCTCAGGACAAAAAAAATCAATCCTCAAGTAGACCTTATGTATGTGGGGAAAAAAGCGAGTATTCCCTGGCCCTTGGCCTCGCAAACCTCCAGGGATCTCCCCCCCCCCCCCCCCCCCCCCCCCTCCAAAATCTGGTCCATAAATCCCCTCAACACCTTAGCCGCCGCCGGCCTCCTACCCGTCCGGGACTTGGATCGATCCAATGGGGGATCCAGTACCGTGTTGAAGTCCCCCCCCATGATCAGGCCCCCCACCTCCAGGTCCGGAATGCGGCCCAACATACGCTGCATAAACCTGGCATCGTCCCAATTTGGGGCGTAAACATTCACCAACACCACCTGCTCCCCCTACAGCTTACCACTCACCATCACATATCTCCCGCCACTGTCAGACACCACATTTAACGCCTCAAACGACACCACCTTCCCCACCAGGATCGCTACCCCCGTACTCTTCTCATCCAGCCCTGAGTGAAATACTTGGCCCACCCATCCCTTCCTCAACCGAACCTGGTCCACCACTCTCAGGTGTGTCTCCTGGAGCATGGCCACATCCGCCTTCAGCCCCTTCAGGTGCGCAAATACCCGGGACCGTTTGACCGGCCCATTCAGCCCCCTCACATTCCAGGTTATAAGCCGGATCAGAGGGCTCCCTGCCCCCCTCCCCTGCCGATTAGCCATACCCCGTCCCTTGCCCACCACCGGCCAGCGTCCCCCGCTCTGCCAGTTTCCCACGGCGGCAACTCCAGCACCCCCTGCGTCCTCCAGCTCCTTCCTGACCGTTTCAGCAGCAACCCGGTACCCCCCCCCCCCCCCCCCCCCCCCCCCCCCCCCCCCTCCCCAGGCTAGGACCCCTCCTAGCCGCGCCCCTCCCTCCATAGCACTCCCGTGAGCCAGCTAACTTCTGCTGACCCCGGCGACTCCCGCCCTAGCTCCGACTCCTCCCCATGTGGGACTACCCCCCCATGTGGGACTACCCCATCTCAATCGTGCCCGTCAACGGTCCCCCCCCCCCCTCCTCTTGCGCGGGAAAAGAAAACAGCCAGCAACGACCCGCGCTTCTCAGCCCCGACCCCGCCCCCACCATCTCCCAGCGCGGGAAACCCGCAGAAAGCCCGCACTTTCGCCCTGCCCGGCCCCGCCTCCTCCAGGTCTACTCCCATTGTCAGTCCCCCCCACCAGCTCCCCGAACTCCCCGTTTACCCCCCTGCCCGAACCCGTCCACCAGACCCCTACAGAAAAACCCACATAGAAAAGACAAATCGACATCACCCCAACCACCCTAAGGCCAACCCACATCTTGCATTAAACCAAGCAAATACAAATACAGTATTATAAAGCATCCCCCATCTTAGACCCTCAGTTTGAGTCCAATTTCTCGGCCTGCAAAAAGGCCCACGCCTCCTCCGGGGACTCAAAATAATGGTGCCGATCCTTATAGGTGACCCACAGACGCGCCGGCTGCAACATGCCGAACTTCACACTCCGTCTATGGAGCACCGCCTTCGTCCGGTTAAACCCAGCCCTCCGCCTCGCCACCTCCGCACTCCAGTCCTGGAAGATCCGCACCTCCGTGTTCTCCCACTTGCTGCTCTGCTCCTTCTTGGCCCACCGGAGCACACACTCACCATCCACGAACCGATGAAACCGCACCAACACCGCCCGCGGTGGCTCGTTCGGCTTGGGCCTCCTAGCCATAATTCTGTGGGCCCCCTCTAACTCCAGGGGCCCCTGGAAGGACCCAGCCCCCATCAGCGAGTTTAACATAACCGCCACATAGGCCGCCAGGTCCGACCCTTCCTGCCCCTCCGTGAGGCCCAGGATCCGCAAATTCTTCCTCCTCGACCGGTTGTCCAGCTCCTCGAACCGCTCCTGCCATCTTTTATGGAGCGCCTCGTGCATCTCCACCTTCCCCGCCACGGCCACGGCCTCATCCTCCCTTTCTGAGGCCTGCTGCTGAGCTCCCGGGTCGCAGCCCCCTGGGCTGTCTGGGTCTCCATCAGCTCCCTGTTGGTTACCTTCAGCGACTCCAGCAGCTCCAACTTAAGCTCCTGGAAGCAGCGCAGCAGAGTCGCCTGCTGCTCCTGAGCCCACTGCCTGAGTTCCTCAAGTCCTCCGCCGGCTGCCATTTTGTCTTCCTTCCCCCGCTTTTTCAGGGGTGCTTTCTCCGTTTTTCTCCTTACCCCACTCCTGGTCCGGACCATATGACCGTAGGGGTCGACTCCTGTCCTCTTCCCACGTTGGGATTTGACGACACAGCTCCGTTGGGGGCCCTGAAAAGAGCCCCAAAGTCCGTTTTCAGTGGGAGCTGACGAATGTACGGCTTAGCTCCGCATTGCCGCCACAGGAAGTGCTTTTAGAGCATACCTTGAGTAACGTGCCCGCTGGACAGCCAACTGAAGTTCCATGTAAAGGAATTGGTGAATGAACAGTTAATGGTGTATATCAGCTCTTCTTGGCATTATAATCTGTGAATATTATTATTTAGCTTAAAATATTTTTTTTAAGTTTTCCTGAACTAACTTTGGTTTAACTAATATTGTTTAATATCACATTTTGTCTAAAAAGTTAATTTCAGGTATAAATGAAATTTGAACAAAGAAATGTGAAAATTAAAAAGTACAAAATATATATCTTCTGCGTTCTTATGCACGTGCTTATCTTTTATAGTATCTTGTCGACTGTGATGAAGTACTATTCATGAGGGATGGATGTATTGCAGAACAAGGCACACATGAGGATCTGATGTCTCTTAATGAAGACTATGCCGCCCTGTTTAATAGTATGCAGCAAGCTGTAAGTTCAACACACTGAAAACTAAATCACAATTTAACTTGTAAATGTGGATAGGCGGCACGGTGGTGCAGTGGTTAGCATTGCTGCCTCACGATGCCGAGGACCCAGGTTTGATCCCCGCCCCAGGTCACTGTCCGTGTACAGTTTACACATTCTGCCCATGGCTGGACGGCACGCTAAATTACCTCTTAATAGGGGGAAAGAAAAGGTAAATGTGGATATGACAGCTTCTGGGAAAAGCAACAGTGCAGTGTGTCTCTTCACCCATACTCCATACCTGTTTAATCATGATTAAAAAGCTGGTAAATTATTTTGGTATTTTTTATTCCTCCCTTCTTAATTATCTATTCTCCCCTGTTCTGATCGTGTTGACTCCAAGCTAGGATTTAGTTTCACAGGTGTCAATGTCTAATACCTCAACTAATTGGCCATCTGATTATAACTAGCACCAAGCGTATCTTTGTGTTCATACACATGCACATCGAAGAGGGCTATTACAAATTAGAGAATGAAACAGACTTTCCCAATCTGTGTGTAAACTGTACTGAGCCATTTAGGTCATCCTAATTTATTTACAATGGATCACGATTCTACATTGGCATGATTGCATTAACTATTTTATACCGAATCATGAGCCGCGATCTACCGGTCTCGTCGGGTTACGTGAAATGTAACTGCCTTGTTACGTCTCGCGAGATCAAACGAGATTTTACAAGGAATAGCGATCTGGATCCTGCCCACAATGGGCGGGATCCAGATTTGCATATCCAAATGTGAAGTCAGGCTCACTTGAATATATTCATGCAAGAGTTACCCAAAGCGCGGGATCTAAGGTCCGCTCCTCGGAGATCCCGAGCAGGTGATCGGGGGCCCATGGGTGGTCAGGCTCTAGGTAGGGTGGGACCTTGGCACCCCCGATGCCACCTAGGTACCATGGAACTGGCACCCTGGCAGTATCACCTGGACACCCCAGCAGTGCCACCTGGGTGCTACCATGGCACTGACCGGGTTCCCAGATGGCACAGCAAGGCTGGCAGAGGCACTGCTAGGGTGCCAGGCTGGCAGTGCCAAGGTGCCTGGGTGGCATCTTGCTTGTGCCGGTGATCGGGCTCGGTGAAGGGTGCGCTGGGGTGCGAGGGCTTGAGGACCCCTCATTGGTAAGTTGGGGCATTGGGGAGCCCAGAGGCCGTGGTGGGGTTTCAGAGATTATCTCTTCCAGCATTGGTGAGCGGAGATCATTAGTGCAGGAAATGGGACTAAGTGTGGCCTCGGCGAGGGGTTCTCGCCGCAGCCCAGAAATGAAGCAGAGTCCCATTTAATAGCGGGGCTGTTCTCCGTACTGCCAGCGCCAGGAAATAACCGGCTAAATGCGCCCGACACGGGACTCTTTTCATTTCCATTAAATCATCCCCATGATGTTAAATATTTCCAGCTGTCTGCCTGTACTCCCATTAAGATTTTGGTGAACTGGGTAATTATGTAGATTTGGCAGTGGAATATTAGTATCTGCATTGACCTCCCAATCCTGTACAAATATAGGGGCAGCAATTTTCGCATGCTGGGATTTCCTTTTCCATCACTGAAACATTAGTCATTGAATGTACCCCAGATCCTGACCGCTGCCCTGCAGCCATAAATGTCTGTCGGCAGGGCCAGGACAAGAGACACGGAAGGGTGGGGGTTTATGGTATGGGGGTGTTAGTTTGTAAAGACCAGAGGAGGAAACGGCACAGAGAGGCAGACTTTAGGGAGGGCCTCTAATCAGAAGAGGGAATGCAAATTCCTCCCTTCTTCCCACCAGACCCATGAGCAGCCGGGCCTGCCAGCCATCCCACCCCTCCAATTGCCCTGAAAATTACATCTGAGTGGGAAATGGTTATTAAGTGGCCATTAATTTGAAACATTAGGGTGTCACCTTTTGGGTAAGGACCGATCACCCAAGGCCTTTCCCACACCCTGTAAAATTGCAGCTAGGTGAAGGGCAGACAGGTAGGTGGTATGAAGGACACCCACAGAATTTTACACCCCTTTCCTCCACCACCCCCCCCGCCTCCTCCCCCAATAACCCTTCTTGCAAACCCACTGGTGAGGGGCAGGGAGCATAATTGAATGGCTTATACTCAATGCCTTGCCAACCAATGCATGAAGTGTATGACAATAATTTTTATTTGTCTTCAATATGATCAAAATGAAAAATCAGATATTTTTGCCTTTATATCTTCAGTTATACTGAAACAATCCAAGACTGGTTTATATTTGAATAAACAGATGCGTATATTGAAGTTATACTGCTGCTTGGATCTCTTAAAATCTTGAGGCCAAGAACAAATAACCATGAACAAAGAACAAATAAATACGGGGTGAAAAACCCCTTCCAACATTTTCAATTTACTTTTATTGTTGAGCAGCAGTGGTGGCTGATGATTCAAAGCTCAGCTGAATACACAAGCTTTTGGAGATTGGAGATAACTACTGTCTATAAATTGGAAACCTTCACGAGCCAGCGGTTTCACCCTCCCTGCTTTAATGTAAAATTAAACCACATTGTTGATAAGTTTCCAGTTATGCTGCCAGTTTTACAAAGCTGTAGAATAATTCAATCTTTAGCTCGAACAGCATGATTCAGTTTGTAAATCAGCAGCCTGAATAGCAGAAACAGCTTTCGGGTGCAATCAATGTGGAATGTGGCAAGGTGGTCTGCTGTCAATTAGAATAAAGAGGCATTGCCCACCTGTGTGATAAGAACATAAGAACTAGGAGCAGGAGTAGGCCATCTGGCCCCTCGAGCCTGCTCCGCCATTCAATTAGATCATGGCTGATCTTTTGTGGACTCAGCTCCACTTTCCGGCCCGAACACCATAACCCTTAATCCCTTTATTCTTCAAAAAACTATCTATCTTTACCTTAAAAACATGTAATGAAGGAGCCTCAACTGCTTCACTGGGCAAGGAATTCCATAGATTCACAACCCTTTGGGTGAAGAAGTTCCTCCTAAACTCAGTCCTAAATCTACTTCCCCTTATTTTGAGGCTATGCCCCCTAGTTCTGCTGTCACCCGCCAGTGGAAACAACCTGCCCGCATCTATCCTATCTATTCCCTTCATAATTTTAAATGTTTCTATAAGATCCCCCCTCATCCTTCTAAATTCCAACGAGTACAGTCCCAGTCTACTCAACCTCTCCTCATAATCCAACCCCTTCAGCTCTGGGATTAACCTAGTGAATCTCCTCTGCACACCCTCCAGCGCCAGTACGTCCTTTCTCAAGTAAGGAGACCAAAACTGAACACAATACTCCAGGTGTGGCCGCACTAACACCTTATAGAATATTAATGTGTTATTAGTGATAAAATATTAATTTTGATGCATGACTGAAAAAACCCAGCTTCTTTGAGCCAGCTCTCAATATTGTTCTGGTACATTAAGTATCAAATGATTTTGCTATCAAACCGCACAGCACGTTGAAGAAAATGCAATTGTGAAAGCTTTTCAGTTTTTAATGTAACTTATTAACATGACAAACTGCAGTCAAAAATTCAGAAAAACTGTTAATCTTAGTAAGGAGAAATAAAAAATGTTTATATTAAAAAAAGCCATGCAACACCAGAAATTTGACTTTTGGTCCAGATGCACCTAACATTTTAGGTGTAAATTTACTGTTAGCGCATAAGATCAGGCATAGTGAAAAAACAGGCATTGTCATTTACTCGCAAAGTTTCTCATTCTCTTGAGCCAAAGGTTGACTTTACACTGTACTTATGCCAATTTTGTACAGAAAAATACAAGGAAGTTAGGGCCCAGTGTGTGTTAAATAATTGACACCAATGTACCACATTAAATTTCAGAACCTTATTCAGAAGAACTTAAGAAACACTGCCAGAAAAGCTGCAAATAAACCTGGCAATCTTCTGTCACTGAGCAAGTCTGTGTCTATTGTGCATGAAAAGAAGAAGGAAGGTATGAGGGATTCCTATTTCTGTACCTTAAAAACTATCTGTAAATATAAATAGCACCCTTAACTTGATGTCAGTCGTTTGTTGAAGTCCCTTTCTAAGGAAAAGGGAGAGCATCTTTTTAATGGGGGAGTATGGTTGAAGTTGTTTTCTCATGAATGAAGAGTTCATAGAATCATAGATGCATTACAGCCCAGATGAAGGTATTTTGGCCCATTTAGTCCATGTTGACTCCTAAGGAACAATTCATGAACTGCCACACACACACACACACACACACACACCCCTCCCACCATCTCCACACATCCAGGCATATTCCACCTTTTCAGATGTTTAGAAAACATAGAATATGTAGAAACATTTTTAACATGAAAGGAGGCCACTCTGCCTATTATGTCTGCGCTGGCTGAAAAATGTACCTCTATCATGTGTGTCCCTCCATGTCTGTGTGTATGTGTTCAGTGCTAATATTTAATTGATAGAACCGAGCACAAGTTTCTAAACGTGTATGCATCATCTGTATCTATATAACTGCATGTAAATGCAGAAAGATTTTATTTTAACTAGAAAACTAGTTGATCATCCAACAGGAGACCGTCGATAGCACTGGGGGTGATTGGATATGTGGTGCAGCTTTGTGGAGAGAAGCTGCAGTTTAAGAAGGTAGAAGGTCTGATTTGGGGATTGGGTGTTGTAGATGTGGGTATGCTATGTCTGGGAGAAGGTGCGATTTGGGTCTTGTATTCAGACTAGGTCCCAGATCAGGGAGGCAACAATGTAATGGTATTGTCACTGAACATATAATATAGAGATCCAGAGTAATGTGCTGGGGATTTGGGTTCCAAGACATCACAAGTAGATGGTGAAATTTGAATTCAATAAAAATCTGGAATTGAAAGTCGAATAATGACCATTGCTGGTTGTCGTAAAAACCCATCTGGTTCACTGATGTCCTTTAGGGAAAGAAATCTGCACGGGTACTTTAGGGAAGGAAATCTGCTGTCCTTGGTTTGGCCTACACAGCAACATGGTTGACTCTTACATTTCCTCTGAAATAGCCTAGTAAGCCACTCAGTTGAAGGGCAATTAGGTTGAGCAATAAATGCAGGCCCAGCCAGTGATGCCCACATTCCATGAATAAATTAAAAAAATACGGACATTGCTAGGTTTTGAGAGTGTGTCCAAACTGGGGTTGAGGTTCAAGTTAAGGCCTCACTCTTTAGTGTAAGTGTAGTAAATACAGGCCAGGACTGAGTCCAAATCTGAAGTTGAGGCCTGGGGTGAGATCTTGCATATCAGCCGTTGGGGTATTGAATGTAGTGATAGTAGGAAAACCAGGAGTGAAGTTGCCACTATGTTGGATTAAATGTGGCTTTTCAATGGAGCATTACTACGAAGAGAAAACATAATCTGGGAACAGGAATGAATGAAAAGCGATCCATTGACAATTGATATTTGGTTATCATGTATTTCCCAAAGCTCATGATACTTGACGTAGACGGAATAACAAGATGAAACCCCATTTTAAAAATACAGGTATTTCAAGAATTGATTTGTTTGACCTTGATTTAAAGAATAACAATTAGAATTCCTATGATTTTAGAATATTCAGAGCAAAAGTCAAATGGGGGCCATTTTAACTTTTATCGTGGATAAAAAAATGGCCTGCATCAAATTTTACACTCCATTTTACTCCATATGGAAGACCGAGCAGGATGGCAAATAGATGGCTGACTTGCAGCACCTGTTTTACATCCAGCAATTGAAGTTAATATTTAATAGGTTTCATTTAAATGCAACGTCTCTTTTCTGATTATCAGTGGGCTGTTACTGCTTTAAATATCTTGACCTGCTATTTTAATAAGGCCTCTGTGGAAAAGTGCATTTTGAAGGCCAATTATTTATTATGTAAATTGTTTAAAACGATTAGTTTGTTACTCAGATGATTCACCATCATGTAGATCGAGGAGATGAACCGTCAATTTCATGACCACACAGAGAGATATTTGAAGGGGCAATAGGCCACTCTATGTTTTTGAATTGAGTTTCTCAAATAAGTACTTTCTTGAGCTTTCCTGTTTCCATTACACATCAAATGAAGCAAAACGTTGGGTGTTCACTGCATGCAAATATTTTAGTAAGTTCTTTCTCATCAGGTCGAGGATATGGCACAGTAGTGATCCGCAAGGTGGTGTCTGAGGGAGATTTCATGTACCAGGTTAGGGTTTTTGGAAGCAGGTCGTATATCAAGCTGCAAGGAAGCGATGTAAGAGTGAGTGAGTCTGTACAGAGTTTACCAGTGATGTCAAATCAGAGTCCAACAGATTCCAGCACAGCATTTCAAACAATGGAGCCAGACAAGAATGAAGGCAAGTGAATGTAGATTTGAAAATAATTTACTCAAGGATTTCTATCAACCTGTAAAGATAATCTGTTGAACAAGTTTGACTTTTTGATTAATATTAACTCCAGCCTGCAATATTCTTCCAATTATTTTTCTCCCTGAATAGATATCTAATTGCTTCTTGAGTCAGTTTAAACTTTCACTTCAATGATCTTCCCTGTAAGATAGTTTACACAAAAAGTCTGATCTTAGCCCACTTCCCTTTTTTATATTTGTGTACCTTCATATTTGAACTAATTTCTATTGTTTATTTTGTAAATTTAATTCATAATTTCAATTAACTCACATCACAGTCTCTTTACTGAAGAGAAACCATTCTAAACTTGAGCAATTCCATTGATATCTGATATCCAGATCACTCATTCTTATGTTTGATATAAGCCAACAATGTCTTTCAATGATGTGGTCATCAGAATTGTACGCACTGCAGCCAGCAGGGAACAATACCCAATGGCATGCCTGACAATGGAGGGTCAATGGATTTTTGTGATACGCACTGGTCGTGTACACAGTTTTTGTCCACATTACATTCTTGGATCATTTTGCCCCTTGCTGCACTCAGTAGTGGTCTTTTAAGGCAATCAATTATCCAGTAATTCAAATTCAGCAATTGAAATAGTAAGAACTGAGTTCATGAGTGTTAAAATTAAGCATAGCTTATATTTCATAGCTATAAGAGATGTTCTAATCAATGAAGAAACCAAATAAAACAATTCAGAATTATGTAACTGGTACTAAAGAAAGCTCCTGCGAATGAACAAAATTGTAATCCACAAATTATGGATGGCAGTTAAATGCAATAAGCTATGTAGCCAACACAAGACTTGATCAGGTGGTGAAACCCAATTTCAATTTTCTTCCTCCCACTCCCTGATATAATTGTTTCTTACTTACTTTAGGCTGCTTGTGACAAGTGGAGGCTGATTGGAGGCTAGGTACTCCAGCTACCAAAACTCTCAAAGTACCTCAAAGCAGCAGTACCCAACAAAACCTGGCAGAACCACATGATAAGATAATAGGGAACATGAGGTAGATTTTGAGCAGCATCTTAAAGGACAAAAGGGAGGCGGCAAGGCAGAGAGGTTCAGGGAGGGAATTACAGAGATTAGTGCCTTGGCAACTGAAAGCACAGCCATCAGTGGTGAAACGATTAAAATAATTAAACTAGCAATTTGAGTTTCAGTGTCAAGGTTATGTGTGAAGAATGGACTCCATGTTAGAGCTGTGACAAAGTGGAACCATAAACCAGCATGAGATGGCATTTTCAGAAGGCAAAAATAAAAATAAACTAAGTGTATCATTCATAAATTGGTTACATGGGAAAATGAAGCAAAATTTGTTGCTTCAGTGAAATACAATTTCTTTACTGTTACGTATTTACAAATGTGGTGCCACGATTGCCAAAACATGCAGAAAACCAGGATAATGAAACACTGAAGTTCTGGTTCATGGCTGAACACTTTAAGATTTATTGTTGGCCCATTCAATTTCAAATCTTGCCTTTCCATTACTGATACTAATGTTACGTATCTATTGTCACTCCTTGTATTAACAAGCATGAATCTTGTCCTAGTTGCAGAATGTGCGAACATTAATGAAGTAGGACCAGAAATTGTGGTTGGCATAGTGCCAGAGCAAGAAAAGAGGATGAAGGAACAAGTTAAGGACAACAGGCAGGTAGATCCTGAGGAGAAACCAGAAGTGATGGTGAACGGTAAAAAGTCTGCAATATTTCGGTGGAAGCCTGTTGTTGTCCAAATGCATGACGAGGACAGCATTGAGTGGAGTGAGGGTGATTTAAGTTATTTGTTTAGGACAGAACCCAGAGATCTGGAGCCCAGGATAGAGATGACAAAAGATTTCAACAGTGAGAAGGAGTTTGATGAAGAGTTGCATGGTGAAACATCAGACGATTTAATTAGTCGGGATTTCTTTCCGGAAGAGGAAGCACAGAAGGGCAAGTGAAACAGTAATGTGATTCCTATTAAATTTTTGCAGTTTGTTTTTCAGTGCAGCAGTGCCCTTTAATAAGACTGAACAATATATTATGATCTTTGACATATCACTGGTTGTTTATGACACCCTTACTGATAAAAGACCATATTAAACTTCAATGTAATAGGAAGTTTACCATGCAAGATACATTCTGGCATTGTACTGAAATATAAATTTATTTTTGGCATCTTCATTATTGCCTCTATGGTCACTTTTGGAATGGATTCACTGATGTAGCATTATAAAGGAACTCTACATTTACAGTGATTGTTATCTTAAGGCCATGTCAATAAAATTGCCCTGAATTAATCAATACAAAGCACATTAAAGAACCTTAATTTTCGAAGTTTTGGACTTCCCAAGCTGGCGAATGTTAACTTTGGTGAATGGAAAAATTTATTTCAGTGTCAAGCGTGCTACAGATAATCATTCCCAGCTGAAAGCTGAAGTTCCCTCTTCTCAACCTTAACTTCAGAAGCGAACTCCTCTGTCCCACAAACCACCATTCTTTGAAGCCTTTCTTGGTAAAAGTCATGCTCGGTGTCAGCCTTTTTTTGCTGTGGGTTCACAATTACCACAGGGGCTGAGGTGAAGCTGCCTATTTTCACTTCATATGAGAAAAAAATGGAGCTAAAAATGGACAAAAATCCAGCTAAGAGAAAGGTATATATCAAAGAAGGGAGTACTGTAGTTAAATAGAGACATAACTGGCACGATTTAGATAAATGGGAACAAAGTCCCATAGTGAGAGCACTTAGCCACTTGTTTCCCGCGCTCGCAGTGCCAAGAAACACCCTGCTGTTTAACGCACCCTGGTTTAGGTAAGTGGCGTCAGCGGGGAACACCGAGGCCACACACATGGCCCCACCTTCGGAACTGAGGAGCTCCGCTCACCGGAACTCCCCAGTGCAGCTAGAGATTGGGACGCCATTTTTAATTGACACCTTTATTTCCTGTTTGTAATCACTATCCAGTAGCCCTGGTACATTAAATGTTATGTCTGCATTGAGTGAGGGCAGGATCAGGCATGCCTGTGATGTCCTCCTATCAATAAAAGTCATTATCCAGGGTAACACATGAAGAATAGTTATTCGGGAGATACTGGAGGGCCGCCAACAATTGTGAACCTGCATTCATCGTGAGACACTACCTGGAGGGGAAAAAAGAAGTGAAGGAAGAAGACTGAGGAAAGGAGAACAAAGAATAGTTATCATTGAGAGAGAGCCATACGTTGTTTCTGTAAATAAAACAGTCATGAATCTGAAGATAATGATATTAAAATCTTTATTTATAATTGGCTTAAATGCTTGATCAATTACTTGAGGAAATTTATTCAACTTCTAAGTACACTATTAGAAACGAGTTAATCAATATTGATAAATGCTGACAACACTAAATCTGCCCACAGACATCTGACAAACTAACTGTCCTGGTTGTCATTAATCAGACAGAATGAACAAAGTTTTCTCCAATATTTTCCCAGATATTCAATTGTGGAATCGTGATGTATTCATGTCTCCCCAACCAGAAGGCATGCCATTGCAGTCACTTCGTGGAGACTGATGTCTCCAATAATGTAGCTCTTGCTGCAATGGTAGCTGATTCCCTCCCACTGAAGGGTGACTCCATGGTGTCGCTAACACACATGTTGCTGGCCCTGCTGCAGCAACCACACTGCAAGAAGATCTGCAGATCTGTCAAGCTATTTGTCTACACGGAGATATTGCCCCGGTCGTATTGCTGTTTAAGAAGTTTGTTACAGAATGAGGACAAGCTACATTACAAGCATTGCACTGACCTGCAAGAACAAAACGGTCAAGACAGTGCAAATGAGAACACTTGTCACCTGAAGTCCAGCTATTTCTGATATTGCCCATGTCAGCAAGAGCTGTGTTAAATAAGAACTTCCATTTCATATAAATAAGTCGAACTTTCACTACCTGTAAATTGGACAAACACTTTAAAAAGTCATATCTATTTAATAAAGGGTTTCTCAAATCGACTTCAATCGGTACCAATGCCTGATTGGATCACTTTTTTGCTCTAATCTAGTTTTGATGACACTTAGAAGTTTTGTTTCTACTGTTTTGAGTAGTTATAAAGTTATACAAGTTAATTTAATGTGTCTCCTTGAACTAAAAAGAGATCTCCCAAAGTATTCCTATTTTAAAATTAAATTTAAAGTACCCAATTATTTTCTTCCAATTGAACTGCAATTTAGTGTGGCCGATCCACCTAACCTGCACATCTTTGGGTTGTGGGGATTAAACCCACGCAGACATGGGGGGAATGTGCAAAGTCCTCACAGACAGTGACCTGGGGCTGGAATAGAACTCGGGTCCTCAGTACTAACCACTGCGCCACCATTCCGCCTACCGTCAGCTCCTGACCTGCTTTCTGTGGAATCGCTGCCTGGGTTTGGGTTGACCTACGTACAATAGTCTGATATACTCGGACTCTCCTATCTGCTGAGCTTGGCGGTGAGTTATCTAATGGTCTCCATCTGGTTCATGATGGTCTCTTTCTGCAGCATGTTGGTCGCCTGGAGTTGGAGTATGGGCCCTTGATGTTGTCCACTGTTCTGCTTCAGGACAGAGCACAGTGGGTCCATGTCCAAAGGGTTGGAAGTACAGATGAACCACATCTGGGCGAATTCTTGGCCTGCAGCTTTGGCCAGGATGAAGAAGAGGGTGGCAAATCTACTGATGGCCCCGTGGGACATGGTTTTCAAAGCGAAGCCACTGCAGAAAAGGAGGTTGTGGTGGTGGTGGGGGGAGGGGTGTCGAGGTTTACAGGTGCGACATTTTTAAAAATTCCCCATATTTATATTACAGTTTCATTGGTGTGGTGCCACGGGTAGCTGCAATCAGTTTCCAAAAAATCCTGGAGCTTCAAACTCTCTCATCACTGTGACTACAAGGCAGTGCTTTGAAACCTCCAATTCTGCTACTTTTTCTGACAGATAATAATTTGCATCGCTCTCTCCATTCTTCTGTTAAATTATTGCTCCCTCTAGAGGACTGAATTGATACTTTAGGCAGGATTGTCCCTGCAGGCTTCTGAATGCTGCAGTTGGGAAATTCTATATTAGTGGTTGATGGACGCAGCAAGAAGCAATTTTAACTTTCTGGTACACCATATTCCTTAACGCTGCCACCCCCTGACATCTACCCCTAGGTCATGACCCGCACTTTGAAAAAATCTGATCGTGGGTGTGAATGACCGTCTTTGGCTGTAGAGCAAAACCAGTAAGAATGAAAAATTGCCCATTTTCTTTGAGATAATTTTATTTTCTATTGACTTTGAATGCAGAATAAATCCACTTTAAATCCACATTTTTACTCTACTTTTGTCCATTTCATGCAATTTCATCCTCCATGTAATTTCATCTCACCTCTGCGAACATAACTCACTTTACAGAGCAACAAATACTCTTCAGGAATTGATTTGAAATGGCCAGTTAGTAATAAGAATAGATGACAGTTTTAGAATGCACTGTCATCCCAGACTGAATTGTTTCAGCTCGGGCACAGTCAAGGTCATATCACTTCAGAGAGAGCCAGGCAATTTGCACTATCTCACTAACACTATCTCTGTAAAATCTTAAATTTCGAAGATCTGAAGGTTATTCGACCTTAAATGGTCAATGGGTATCTTCCATTTTGGAGTGAAAGTTGAATGCCGGAAGTGGAAATTAATGTGATTTCTGTTGGGGGGGTGCAGGAAGATTGGCCAGGCATGATCTTGCATTGTTCAGCTCATTACCTATGCATGTGTGAGGAGTGCAGTGAATCTCGCAGTTGGGGTGGGCAGTAAGTCGCTATTCCTGCCATTTCCTCATGGGGTCAAAAGTCCTGATACCATACTTAGCAGTCCTGGCAGCGGCCACTTACTGGCCACTGCTGTGACTCATGGAGCTGCCAGCCAATTGGATTGGCCGGCAGCTCCATGGGCAGAACTTTCTCCCCAATGAGGGATGGAAATCCCATTCAGCCTTTGTTAGTCCACCCCGCAACACTTTAATGCTGTGGGGCGGGTCGATCCGGGTTGGGGGGGGGGAGCCGGATTCATGTCATCTGCACTCCCATTTTATTCTGCCCAGTTCAATCAGTTGCAGGACATCATGCTCGTTAATCACTGATTGGGGAGGACTCGGGAGCTGGCATATGTATCCATGGTTCTAAACTGCTCGTGCGCCCATTGAGGTGACACTCACTCCTTCTGTCTGTCTTCAGGACAAGAGCGCACGCAGGCCAAGACTGGGGGGGGGGGGGGGGGGGGGGGGGGGCAGTATTCCAGAGAATAGAATCCTTAGCACTTTCGAAGAGAAGGCTACAGAAATAGCTGGGGACAGTCGGGACTGCGCCTGTGCCAAAGACAAGACAGGACTTTTCCAACAAGCCATTGAGGACGCCTCCAATCTGCAGTTGTCAGATGAGCCAACAGAATTAGACATAATTCTAAGGCACCCATTAAATATTTTTCTTCTCCATTTCTGGTATCAGCAAGTAAAGGGAGAGGCAAAGAAGCGAGACCACCCACAGCTCCAAATCCACCTCTGAGGATGATGCCTCAGAATACTTAGAGGATGCACTTTGATGGCATTCATCTACACCCTCCACCAGTGCAGAGACATTCACCTTGTAGGTACACATTCTCGAATAGGCTCAGCGTCACAATCTGATGAGCACCTCACAGAAAAGTGAGGTGGAGTTGGTGCAGTTGGTGGAGGAAATTATAGCCTATGTCTCTGACCGAGGGCAGCTGGAGACCAGGGCCCCACTGAGCTCCTGCAGATGACGAGCCTCTGGACTCGGCCATAAGAGACATGTTGGAGACACGGAGAGGCAGGGAAACATCAGACAGAGATGCCAGAACCATGTTCAGACTAAACCGAAGGCTGGATGAATCTGTCCACATTCTGTCTGCTGCTCTGGTTTTGGCATGCAAACACTGGAAAGCCACCTTAAGGACCTAGGTCCAGCAGAACCTGCTGTGGGTCTGGCCTATTCCATAGCTTAGACCTCTACCTTGATGCTCTAGCCATGGGTGCAGTGCAGCAGTGGCTGGGCGATGGGGCGTCTTGACTCCTCTTAAGTAGTTGGGGTGTCCACCGTGCACCCACAGTGAGCAGTAGCACCAACAAGGCACCACTGGACCTTTACCCATGACACTCCAAGGGTACCATGATGCTCAATCTCCCCTCTGCCGGTGGCCTTATTGCCTCCAGCATAGCAATCTGAGAAGGGTGTATCTGCACCTGTGCAGGAGACCTGTAGCACACCGGGATTCTCTGGGTTCCTGGCCACGAGAGGATGCCCACCAAAGACAGCACAATCAATAGAGCAGAGGAGAATTGGGTTGCCTCCAACTCAGCTGTGCTTGTTGGACCTACATCTAGGTATAGTAATAGGAAAAGAAAAAGAAAGATGTTCTGAAGGCACATAGTTGGGACGCACGTGTAACTATTATATATAGTTTTGGCACTTGTAAAAATAAGTTCACTTGCATTATTTGGATGTTTCCTGGATTCTCACCTTGCTTCTAGTGGCCGCAATAGTCATGGGAATTTAAGGGCGTTGAGTGGACTCCAGAGTAACCTCTAAACCTTTCAGGATGATCAAGATGTAAAGGGAAATGATGTTACTGTGGGTCAATCGGGGACCAGTAACAAAAACTTCCCTGATCAAGGAGGATTGATCTCAAGGGGTCAAATTGTCCACTCATGCTGTTCTTCCCTGTGCTGTGCATCCATGTTTTTGTTTCTGCATGAATGAGCTCTTTGCACGGTCTGCTCCCCAGTGGGAGCAGGTATGGGGGTCACATGAGTGTAACCCTGTCCCTGTAAGATTTCATTTGCTTTCAATGTGCCATGCATATTAACATTGTGAGGGCATGGGAAAATCACATTCTCCTTCCAAGTGCCCAAGATCGCAGCAGATGGAGTGCTGTTCAGGTTCTGATGCACACATCGAGTGGAACAGAGTTCTGCACTTGAAAGGATCTCAAAACCAGCAGGGTAGACATTAAGTAGTATAATTTAATTATCGTAAATCAAGGTACACGAGAGCAAATTATAATTGGTGTTACAAACATGGAGCTGTGGCCTGCCAACCAGCAGAGCATAGAAAACCAAATAGTAAAGGAGATATATCGGTAGCATACTCTGTTTGAAATGTGTTTGAAATTAGATTGTCACGGGCCTATCTGCCACGTCTTGCAAGGGCAATCATGTGTCTCAGCAACATCCTGGCCCTTGTCATCAACATCCTCTTTCCTGTGCTCATCTTCAGAGGAGGCATCTTGACCTTCCCTGAGCTAAAGCATCCCTCCTTTGTTGCGTGAGGTTGTGGAGGACGCAGCAGACAATGATGATCCAGGATTCTCTTTGTGGGAAATAAAGGCGTGCCCGCCTGAGCGGTGCAAACATCTGAACCTCATCTTTAGGACGCCTATTGACTGCCCACTGGTGGCTCTTGTGGTAGCATGTGAAACATTGTAGCTCTCCACAGTGGCATTCTGAGAACAATAAACTGGCATCATGGGCCAGGTCTTCTGGGTTATCCCTTGTCTTTAAGGATTCACCCATGCAATGCCCGAGGTCCTTCAAAAACGTGTTGCAACCAGTGGCGGCCATGGATTGAGTGGTCACACATTTGGTGGCTCCTGCTCGAGATGGATTTTTCTGGTCCTTCCCCACCCGAATCGTGTGGTGTCGGATGGCAGAAGGTGCATAAGCACTGAGGACATTCCATGGTGGGATTGTTTGTGGCACATCGGGCAAGAAGTGCAACGAGAAAGGGCCAGGATGTTGCTGAGACACATGAATGCCCTTGCAAGAAAGTTTTTGTGATACGACACAGGAGATGATGGCGGAGAGCAGGGGGCAGCGCTGCCTGCCCAGTGGTCTAAGGAGTGTATCTTTAAGAACTGGGTGTTTATCAAATAGCTGCAGTGATGTCATTGTATGGTTGGAACCTGAATGTGATTCTGACTTTTACCTTTGTTTTGAGCTGGGAGCTGCAGTGTGTCCCAGTTTTGTTTTCAGTTGAAAGCGGTATTCAGACTACAAGGATGTTGGAGTCTCTCTCTATCTCTCTCTCTGCAGGTTAAAAAGGTGTCTCCAGATCACTTGATAATTTCAAAGTAATACTGTTTTCTGTAAGGAATTCAAACCTACTGCATTGCGGGGAAAAGGTGTTTTGACTTATGGATGTTGTTAGGAAAGTTATTAAGGGTTACCTCTAGAGTATTGTATATCTGGGGATTATCAGTGTTGGTAGTTGGTAAGATGTTTACTGTGGGTTTATAAAATATTAACTGGATTCGTAGAATAAACATCGTTTTGTTTTAAAAATACTTTAGGTCTCTGTTGCATAACATAAGAGTGGACCCTTGTGCTCCCCATAACCAAAATCTATCAAAGGTTGTGGGTCAGGTGAACTCCATGATATACTTTGGTGTTCTCTAAACCCTGGCCCATAATAGTGCACTTGGGAGGAAAGCGAGATGCGGATATACCAGGACCTGGATGCGGAGTTTTCCAAGTGGAGGGCCGGGTATAACCGGATGAAGTCCGCCCTCTGCAAGAAGGGAATGGTTTGGGGTTCTGTACACCACCCGCTTGTGGGTTACGCCCCAGAAACAAGGGTTTTATTTTGACTTGAGAGAGGAGGCGACGGACTTTATTAGAGACCATGGACTGCAAGGAGTGTGATGATATTGAACTTTGCAGTGGAGTTGTTGCAAAAGGTGAGCATGCAGGCTGGGTGGATTGGCGACGGCCACGCGTGGGGAGCGGGGAGGTGAGTACGCCTTTTATTTATCTTTGTATGTTTGTTGTTTGGCGAGATGGGGGGATGAGGGGTAGTCAGGCCCTGGGCGGGGCCACTATTCTGGCTAGTTGGGCTAGTTAATGGGGAGTGGTGGGAGGTTGCCAGGAGGAAGGAATGGGGAATGGGTTTATTATTTTTTTTGTTGGTTATGGGGAGAGGGTGTTGGGGGAGGGATGCTGACATGGGTGTGGTTGGTGTGGCACAGTTGGTTAAGGAGGGATGGCGGGTATTTTGTCACAATGTTGGCAAAGCTATTGGGGGAGGGGGATGATCCCTCCCGATAGGAACTGGATCAGGCTCATCGGTCATGGAGGCCTGTACCAAAGGAGAGTGAGCCGCCAAGAGTAGTGACTCTGTATTTTCGTAGGTACAGTGTGAAAGAGAAGGTCCTGTGCTGGGCAAAGCAGAAGCGGGTGGTACAGTGGGCTGGAGCTGGTATACACATATATCAGGACTATACGATGGAGCTGGCGAGGAGGTGGGCTGCCTTCAGCCGGGTAAAGCAGGCACTGTACATCAGTAAGGTGCAGTGTGGCATAGTGTACCCAGCTAAGTTGAGGGTGACCTACAAATCCAAGGACTTTTATTTTGGGACGGCGGAAGCAGCGGAGGAGTTTGCAAAGGCAGAAGGACTGTGGCTGAATTGAGAAATGGTCATGTACCGATGTAGCCTCATCTAACTATTTTTTCAGCGCGTGCTGGTGTATGTGCTAAATGAGCCAACGTTGTATATATTTGGTCAAGGGAAGAGATGGGACTTTCATTTGCAATGATGGTTCTTTGGGGCTTGGGTGTCTATGCGGAGTTTGTGTGCTAAAGGGGATTTCTTGGTTTTCCTGGGACCGGGCAAGGGGGAAAGAGACCCGGGCGGGGGCCGCCATGCTGGCCGGTTTAAGCCGGCCAGTGAACAGGAGTGAGGTGGGGGAGGGGCTGCGGCCATCAGAGCCTGGCAGAACAGGTTCTGATGACTCTAGCCAGGGTGGAAAGTTGGGAGGAAGGAACAGAGGTTGGGGGGAGGAGTTTTATAAGAGGAAGTGGAGGGGAGGAGTCACAATTCATGGGTGTCATTTACGGTACTCTTTCGGGGAATGGATGGCATTGAATGTTAGGGGGAGGGGTGGACTCTATAGGTCAATGGTGACCATAGGCGATTCCTGATTCCTTTTTCGTTTTTTTTTCTTTGCTATTCCCATCGTGGGAGGGTTTGTTTTATTTGATGCTTATATTGTCAGGTGGGCCGTTGTTTGGGGTGGTGGGAGGATGGGTTCGTTGTTGTTGATAAAGGGATTGACTTTGTATTTGTTACCGTTTACTGCTCGTTGGTGGGGTATAAATTCTGAAGAAAATGTGAAAATGGAGAATAAAATATTTTACAAAAATAAAGGAGGGATGGCGGGGGGGGGGGGAGGCAACACGGCGGCGCAGTGGTTAGACCTACTTCCTCACAGCACCTAGGTCCCAGTTCGATTCCGACTCTGGGTCACTGCCCATGTGGAGTTTGCATATGTTTCGTCCCACAACCCAAAGATATACAGGATAGGTGGATGGCCATGCTAAATTATCCCCTTAATTGGAAAAAATAAATTGGCACTCTAAATTTAGATTAAACAAAAGAGGAATGGTGGCAGACGTTCTGGAGTGGGTCTGGAAATGTGGGAGACTGGTGGGAACCAGCGAAAGATTCGGCATAGCTGATCGGCAGGTGAGGTGGGCGGTGGGTTGCCCTCCCAACCAGGTGTGTTATCTAGAACATGCGAGGGTTGAATGGGCCAGATAAACGGTTGCATGTTTTCGCGCACTTGAGGAGTTTGAAGGCGGGCTTTATCTTCCTGCAGGAGACGCACCTCAAGTTGGGAGATCAGACGAGGCCGAAGAAGGGATGGGTAGGGCAGGAGTTCCACTTGGCATTGGGCATGAAGATGAGAGGGGTGGCGGTGCTGTTCACTAAGCAGGTGGCCTTCGAGGTTGGTAGTATTGTAGTGGACCCGGTTCATGATGGTTAGTGGGAAGCTGAAGGGGATGCTGGTGGTCCTGGTGAATATTTATGCCCCAAATTGGGACAACATGAACTTCGTCAGGCAGGAATTAGGGAAGATCCTGGATCTAGACACACACCAATTGATAACGGGGTACAATTTAACACAGTTTTGGATCCGAGGTTGGACCGGTCATGTCCCAGATCGTTGAAGGCGTTGGCGGTCGCGAGGGAATTGAGGCGTTCATGGACTGTATTGAGTGGGGGGGTGGGGGGGGGTTTCATGGTGGATAAGGCGATGTTAGTGGGTTAGCCGATTCGGAGCATTCGGCCATTGTGATCTCTAACCACACACCGCACTAGGTGGGTTTGTGGGTGGTTCAAGGGGAGGTCCAGTGACTGCAGTGGTTGAATGTGGGCTTGTGAGCGGATGAGAGTTTTTGCAAGAGGGCTGCCATCCGAGGGTATGTGGAGCGGAATGACATGGAGGAGGTACCGGCCCACGTTGTGGGAGGCATTGAAAGCAGTAGTTAGGGGCGAATTACTCTCAATCCAGGCGCATAGGGTGAGGGTTGAATGAGAGGAGAGAGCGAGGCTAGTGGATGAGATTTTGAGGGTGGAATGGAGGTATTCAGTTGCGCCAGAGAGGCCATCCCATTGTCCTACTTTGCACCAAGGCATCCGTGACATGCTTCCCTTCCTAAATGTGCCCTGGACAGTCTGGTTTCCTTCCCCAAACACCTACTCCTTAGCCTGCTTCCCCTATCTACCCTTCACGTAGTTAGCCTACTTGCACTCGATCTGAAACAAGAGGCTGACATTTATGAGCAAATCCCAAGAAGGC